>NW_028317814.1:15609924-15912954 GCF_062004578.1 Staurois parvus | reverse complement strand
GCTGGCTTTGAGGCCATAGTCCTTGGTAGGTGCTCTGTAGTAAAGTATTTTTGTAATCCCATACTGGGGGAGGGTGTTCCCAAAGAAAAGGGGTCCAAGGTAATCCCCGAAAAGGGGCAACACTATTCCACTAAACAGGCAACAAAGAAATTAGTGGCCAAAAAGCCTCACACTACTGTAGGTGTTCTCTGGGTCCCACGCATTCTCAGCCTGTCCTCTCAAATCCAGGTATTCCTCTTGTTGAATTGGACATGCCACAAACTTTCCAAAACATCACACTACTGTGCGTTTTTGTGTGTTGTGGGACGTTGCAATGCATTTGTCTTGCCTTAGTGCAATGGGTTGCTATTCAAAATGAATTGCACAATAACACATGTAATGTTGGGGGAAAATTGCCCTTTAGGGTTTATGTCTACTTTAACAGTAGCAGTAATTTGTTTGTTTATTTTTCTTTAGTAGCAGAGTGTTGTATTTTTTTGCTGGCATTAATCTTATTGCAGCACAATCCAACTGCTGAAAATCTTTTCTGGTTGAGAAAGATAGATAAACAGGAACCCTCCTATTGCTCCTCTCTTGTTTCATTGCTTAAAGCATGACTCCAAACATTTTTTCCTTTGTTTTGGATAGTGTAGTTAAGAGTTAAAATTTCTGTCAGGGTACTAACACACCAGTCTTTGACCCCTTGTGAGATTGTCCTTTGAATAATGTGATGATCAAGTAATGTCTGAATTGGTCTAAAGTGCCACTCACTTCTTCTGCATTCTAAGTCTGTGGAGGAAACGTGTGATGAGAGGTGTGACTGTTACTCATCTCTGCCAACGCAGGGCACTGCAGAGGGAGCATGAAGCAGCATTTTCACCGAAATCTCAACATGTAGGGCCGCAGAACTACAGGGTTATAAAAGGGTGTTAGATTTTTAATTTGACTTTAAAACAAACAGGCAGATTTTGTAGGTACAATAACTATTGCCGTATGCAGGAAGTGCTGCAAGAATTGCTTCTGAACCATAAAAGTGCAAGTGAAAATATTGTTCCCTGTAAACCATGGAAAGGAAACACGGTCTTTTTATTGCTAGCGATGCTTGAATCAGTTACAGGTATAGTCAGACTAAATCAATAATGAGGTGTAAAAATATAATTAAAGATGACCTTTCTAGAGGTAAAAAGATTATGCTGTCTAGCAATAAGCGGCAGATTATGGGACTCACTGCTATAGTTGGTATTTTTATTCTTACAGGGAGAGTCCACCCAAAAATTTTATTCCAGTGACACTACTATTTTTTCCCTTTGATTTGAAGTTGTGTTTTTTTTAATGTTATTATTTTTTCTTTAAGGTAGATCATTTTTATTTTATTTTGTTTTTTTTTTTGTGTAGTTTCAAGTTATTAGAATAGTTTTTTTTATTTTACTTCTGTTTTCCTGTCTTTTTTTCTGGAAAAAAACATAAATTATTAAAGTTAATTACGATGCTAACAAAGGGGTGTTTTTTACTACAAAACCAGGTCTTGGTTAGCTAAGAGGAGCTCTCTTAAAGTGTTACTAAACCCAGGACCCTGCATTCACTATATCTGGTCTCCCACAGTACACACAACATGGAAATGCAATCATTTTAGTAAGCATAAACTGCTAAATACATTTTCTCATCAACAGTTAGAGCAGTCTTGTGACTTCTATCAGTGTCAAACAGAGCACTGGTTAAAGCTTGTAGGAGGAGTTTTCATTCTCTCCTATGAGGCTGTGTAACCCCTGACCCTCTGTCTGGACAGTGCTGATTGGCCATTTGCTGATCACATGCACTCTCCGAAGAATACAAAACAATCTCAAGTAGTACACACCAAACTGAATATGTGCAGCTTGCCCCCAAGGCGCTGTTCTATCAGCAGATGGATTGGGGACAATAGAAGAAGGTGAGGATCAGAGAAGACAGGATCAAACATTATTTTTACACACTGTGGAGGATTAACCCCTTAGGTGCCAAAGTGAGTATAACAAGCATGCTTTACTTTATATACAGACTGGTTTTACTGTTGTGGGTTTAGTAACACTTTAACTCCAAGACCTATTGAAATACTGTTTTACCCTCAAAAACCACTAAAGCACCTTTATTTTTACCTTCCATCTTAACTTCAATGCACTTTGCCAAAATGATGACATTTTGTCAAAATGTTTCTGTTTGCCAAAGTTTTAAAAAGCTGAAGACTCCCAATTTTGCTCATCTCTACCCATCAGGTGGGTGAGAACCATTACCATAATATCATAGGGAGAATGTTGTTGATCTGTGCATATGGAAGATGTTTCAGTAGAGAGATATAGGACATAGATAGTCATGTAAAAAAGTATGTACACCCCATAGAAATAGTTGATGTCTTCAACATATTTGATACAGATAAGGTGATATACTATGTGATTTACATAAACAAAAATGCAGATTTGTAAGTATATATACCCCTACATTTATCATCACGTAAAATCCACAAAGGATATACAGACTATAGTCTTCTCAGCATATACAAACTTACATATAAAATAATTAATATTAAAAATTGCAAGCAAGTAAAAATAGGAATGTCACCATAAATTAAATAAAGTCCAACTCTGGGTTTTCTGTACCACTGCTGAGAAAAGTATTATTTTGATGTAACAGGGGAGATGAGCTTTAATAATTTAAAATGTGTCTTTCTGGATAGTTCAATTTACGTGGAAGTATAGAGTCAATCTAACCCCTCCATTAAACACTATTGATACTCAGTAAAGCAAGTAAGGTCAAACATGTCTTCTGGGGCTCCTATTACTCCATGTTTTCATTTATTACCCCCCAGACCACTTCTGTTCAGGCCCCAGCCCTCAGCATTGCTGGCAATTCAATTTGTAGTTTGGCCATCAGAGAATTTTAGTAAGCAGTGTTCATACATGGGGAGAAATAAGAAGCGAAGTACGGGGGTCATTGTAATGACAAGGGGAAACAAGTGCAACAGCAGACCCTCCATCATCTTATAATGAACAGCTGCATTTTATGTTGCAGTAGCTTCAGGCTACATATCAATAATGAGTGATGGCCCTAGAATGACTCACTAACTGCAAAGACTATGGAGGGCATTTCACTGACTGCAAGTACAGGAGTTCTGAGGAATGGCAATTCTTTTCCAAGAACAGCTGTCAGCAACAAAGTAGTTGCCCTAAAATTTGGGTTAATAAAAGTCATTTTACAACTGCTGTTTTCCTTGCTTGTCTTTAGACTTGCACTGTAGTTGACTAGCTATATAAAAGTGTAAGTAGAAAATGGAACCACACACTTAATAAGGTGACTATACTCCCCTTTCCATCTATAGTAGCAATAAACGGAAGTGTATACTAAAACAGAAAAAAGAGGAATTGCTACTATCATCTGCCTTTCTCTATAGTGTGATAGAGGTATGCTATTTTACAAAGCTGGCTATGGCCAGTTTTGTAAGGCCGTGGAAAACCTCTGGCAAAGAAAACAGATTATATGGTTTCAAAGAGATAAACTCTGGAAGCTCTACTCCAAAAAAATGCAGGCAGAGGACTAAAGATTATTCACCAATATTCTGAATGGTCTCAGTGCAGCTGTTTTCCCCATTGACAGCTTACCATGTTTACTTCTGTAAGGTATCTCTGAGCAGCAATCTTGATAGGGACATGGTTTTGCTTCCTTTTGTCAGAGCCTTCAACACTGAGCAGCACAGTAGTGACATCTCCAAATGTCACTCCAAATCTCCTGAGACTAGCAATCAGAGGAAGTAGTGCCTTATAACTCACACTGCAGATACACAGTGAAGCCTAGGCACCCTCACATGCCAAGAAGTGCAGTGCTATTTTTCAGTAATTCCAGAGAAAAGGTAGATTTTTTAGGGTATTGATTTAAAAATGTTAAATGTTTTGTGAAACAATGCAAATCTTCACTCTTTCAGTAAAGGTCTACTTTACCTAGAGCAGGGTTTCTTAACCAGAGTCCCACCAGAGGTTTGCTAGAGTTCTTTAAGCTATGAGCAATTTCTGGGCATCAGAAAAGTTCCCACTGACACCATTGATCATTTTGGATCTCTGTAAGGAAGTAAGTCATCCCTAAGACCGCAAGTGTAAGGAGCATTTTTCCCATTTACTATCATACTAATATATCATCAGTTGTAGATATAGTAATTTTTAGAAGGGGATCACTGAGACCGGAAATTTATTTCAAGGGTTTTTCTGTCTTGAAAGCATTGAAAAAGGCTGACCTACAGTTTGGTTTTAACCCTCAAAACATGAATTTCTTAAAACTGAGCTTGCAGTACAAAAAAAATCACTTTTGTAACTGGGACTGCATTCAGGAAAATTGTTTTGTATTTATCAAATTGGTAAGATAGCTACAGTGAAGTAGGACCAACTTTAAAAAAAAATGTGTAGAAATCTACTATATGATGTGAAATCTTGCCAGGTTTCTTTTGTTAAACAAAAGAGACTACTATCTGACCAATGATTATTCATGCTTTAATTGATGGTGTCTTTCTGTTGGTGGCTTTATTGCTCTGCCTACCTTCCTGCCTACCTTACTAATGTATTTAACTTTTATGTTCTATATAACTGTACCTTTTTGGATTGAATATTACAGATGTGCCTTTTTTCTGTTGTATGTTATACCTTATGCTGTTAAGCTGTTCTTGAAGCCTATTTCTGAAAAAATAAAAACGTTTGTAAACAAAAAAACAAGAGACAATGGTATAAATCCATAAGCAAATTCTTGAAGTGAGTTGCCTGGCAGGACTACCAAAGATTGCAGCCTTGTTAGGTGTTGTGTCAATTACATCAGTTTGATATGAATTTAAGATGCTTTTGAGATAATCCAGAATCCGTTGACAAGTGTAGTTGACCTGCTTTAAGTAAATTTTGAACTCCTAGAGACTTGTTTAGGGATGCAAAAATTAAGCAAAGATGAGCCCAGTGACACACATCCTAAGGTGGAATAGGGGCCAAATTTGGAACTATCAGTGCCCCACATGGACCTCAGGGCTGTAGCATTCTATTCTTGGATATGTACAGGCTTATCCTCGTGAACCCCTTTCCCTCCTGACAGGTCACTAGCAGACTCCTTTAGCACATATTTGATGACATTCTCACAGATGCGGTGTGATGATGAAATTTTTTAGCAATCATCATTACATCAACCCTGTTCCTGAAATCATAGGCAGAGTTTAATTGACATGACTGTCTTTTAATCAGTGGAGCAAAACCCACCCTGTCAGCTTCAGGAATCTGACTCATCACTTGCTGGCATTAGAAAAGGCCAGGAATAAAAGAAAAAATTACAGGAAGTATGAATAAAACAATGTTCCCTTATGCTTTAATTCTTCCTACATCTTTTTTGCTCAGCGACCGTCTTGAATCAAAGTCAATACACATTAATTTAATTTTGCCCAAAGCCAAACAAGATCCTTTCCTGACTCTCACTAGTGATAGAAAATAGCTGAGCCGGCAGATGGTAATAGACGAAACAGCGGAGAGATTAATAGTGGCACCCAGCGTTGGAGCAGTGAAAGTGCAGCCATTTATCTGTTCTGGATAAACATTCAAAAGGAAGCACTTCTGACACTTATTCCCACTGTAAATTATTAATTGCAGGCAATTCATATGACCTCACTGAGCATTATCCATCATGTTGAGAAATTTGGGCTCCTCTGCTGTCTTATACACGTTGTCTGCTAGCTACAGTATGTATATTGATATCTAGAGCTTCAACTCCCAAAGGATTTGTCCCCGAAGATGGAGTAGTGTCCAGATTGAAATGATAAGGAAAATGTCTGTACTAGTTCCATTTCAAACACACCTGGTGTTTATCTCTCTTTCCTTGTTGCCAGGAATTGCTTTTTTCATTCTGTTAACATAAGCCCACCGTGGTCATTTTCAATGGTACCCAAAGTCCTGAGATGATTGTGGTCTGATCTGGCCATATTTGGCTAGAATAAGCAAAAACCATGCCTGTTGGCATCTGCTGAGGGAAAAAAGGATTGGTCAAAGCACAAAGCCTTTCTTTATCACTGTTGTTCCTCCCTTATAAGGCAGTGTCTTTCTGGAGTTTCTCCCCTCTCTTCTTGGTTCATGCAGACACGAATGGCCACCTTCTGTAGTAACAGCATTTTTAATTAGCTTGCCTGAATTTATTAAAGAAGTTAAGATGTGCAAACAGAAGGGTTTTTTTTTATTATGCCACCCACCCAAACCTGATATTTCAGTTTTTGGTAGACGTTGGAGATGAAAAGCTACTAACAGATTCATCAAGCTCTCAATGACCTTATTGGTGAGATTCCTAAACTTCACTTCTTTGGTCTGCTGTTAAGATTGTGAATGGTCCAGTTCCCCCTGTTGGATTATTAATTTATTTTATATTATGGAAAATGCAATAGGAGGGGCCAATAAAAAAAATCAAAGGTGGACATACACACCCAAGACTCCCAGGCAAACAGGAACAAATCAGGAATTACGGCAGGCACATCTCACAGTTGCAGTAATCAGGATATGTAAGATGCCAGGGGCTGCCTCAACCCTTGGGCTCTTTCTATAACTAATGCAGCCTTTTCCATTTTTTTTAACATGAAGGAACCGTTGAAAGAACTCTCAGGCCTTATGGAACCCCTGAGACTAATTGCTACATCTACAACTCACGGTACATTAGCACAACGTTCAGTGGGAATATTGCTCCATACTTTAGTGGTCAGTGGTAATAATGCCCTCCTTACAGATAGCTAAAAACATCAATGGCATCAGTGGTTACTTTTCTGAAAGGCAGAAATTGTTCATTGCTTAGGAAATCCCTAGCAACTTCTGAAGGAACCCAGGTTGAGAAAGGTTGAACTACAGCATCACTTTTGATGGACTGACCTATCTAGGACTACACAGGCGTTTTTAATCACAGAGTCTGAAAAAAATGCTGTAAAAGTCAGTCACTTGTGCTACTGCAGGAAATGGATGGGTAATTGTTAGGACAATATTATCATGAGATTAACTTCATACTCGAATTGGAAAAATCACCAAAAAATATTCTAATTGAGAAACTGTTAAGTGATCAAAATCTTATCTTATGAATGAGAATAAATGTCATCACCTCTCCTCCATTAAAGCACCTCCATCTTTCAAAAAATCTTGTTACTCAGAGTTTTCTAAATAGTTGTGTGACATCACAGATCTTGGTCACTCTCTTCTTCCTCCAGCGTAATTACCTGGCACCACTCTCTCCTATGAGCTCGAGGAGGAGCGATGGACTCTTGACAATCACCTTTAAAAAAAATCTTGCTACTTGGAGTCTGACATACAGTTGTGTGACATCACGGGGTTTATTTACTAAAGCTGGAGAGTCCAAAATCAGACTCCCTTCTGCATAGAAACCAATCAGCTTCCAGGTTTCATTGCCAAAGCTTCATTGAACAAGCTGAGGTTAGAAGCTGATTGGTTTCTATGCAGAAGGGAGTCTGATTTTGGACTCTCCAGCTTTAGTAAATAAACCCCCACAGGTCTTCCTCACTCTCTTCTTCTTCCAGTGTAATTACATGGCACCGCTCTCTCCTTGGAGCTCAAGGACAAGAGCTGGGCTCTTAACAATCACTGTGGCCTCAAAGAACATTGGAATGAGGATTGGTGGAGCATCACTGGATCTGTGAGTCTGAACAGAGCCAGAGAGGAGGTGAGTATCGTAGCGGGAGCTGTTTTTTTTTTAAAGATTCTGAAGACTACATTTTTAGATTTCTGCCCAAGCTGGGCTATAATATTTTTTAGATGGAAATTTGGATTGAGAAACTATATATTAAACCTGAACGTCACTGGTAAGACTGATCCTGCTCTAAATCAGTTTCTAGACAATGACGTGATTTGTGAGTCATTTTGGGTTTTTTAAATCAGCCAAGTTTAGAACATTCTTCAATTGCATGAGCAAGAATACTTTATTGTAGATCATTAATTTGGACCTTGCACTAAAATGTAATTGACTACATCAGGCTGTACAAAGGATGTCTACGTTTGCCCAATAACAGGCTAAGCCCCTCTGCCATTTAGCAGTCCAAGGCCATGGCCGCTATGCCAAATGAAGGCAGGGCTTACTGTCAATTTTGACAGAAGTGGAGATCCTGTATCCTGGGCCATGTTCCTGGTTCTCTGCGAGGACATGGAAATAGATGATGATTAACAGATTAACACAGGTTCATGCAGACGTTTAACTGAATCACTAATGTGTACATACTAAAGAAACCTTGTCACTAACTAAAAAAAATGCAGGTAAAAGCATAGAGAAAAAAAGTTACATCCAAGATGGTGGCACTCAGTAACAGTTTCAGGAAGGCCTTTACAAGTAAATAACATTTATAAAATATGTTAAATAAATATATAAGCTTATGGGAAGATTTTGGTGAAATTATTGGTCTGGTGACATGGCCTCTTTAAAGTCTATTCAATACAACTCCAGTGCATCCAGTCCAACTGCCACCAATGTGTTTTATCTTCCATGTACGTTCCTATAGAAAAAATCACATGAGGAATTTCTGAGGTGAAACCTCAGCAATTCCATAATGAAATAATGTGCTTTTCTTTATGTGTGTGTTTGATTAATAAAGATTGCACATTTTTCTTTGCAGTTGCCCATGGACTGGGCATTTTGTACTAGCTGATAGGTATCTGTGAGTAAGGTGAACATTTTCCTGCATTATGATGGTCAGATCAAACAACCCCTTATTTATTTGCAATGCATTTATATTATTAACACTCTGTTGTATTCATGAACATTTTTTAGAGTTTTACATAGATTTTTATTGCCTTATTACATGGAGCAAGTCTTGTCTTTGAGACCATACAGACTCTCTGTAGTCTCTGATAGCAGTAAATAATTCTGGTCCTGGCAAAGCAATGAAAGTGCTATGGAAACTTTTATGGC
Organism: Staurois parvus; assembly: GCF_062004578.1. Taxonomy (NCBI): domain Eukaryota; kingdom Metazoa; phylum Chordata; class Amphibia; order Anura; family Ranidae; genus Staurois; species Staurois parvus. The sequence goes on along the minus strand of NW_028317814.1, from coordinate 15,904,044 downwards.
TTTGAAATCTATCATTGTGCTGTTGTGCGTACATTTCATTCTACTTACCTTGCTATCATGAATGGTCTGGCATTGAAGATATGCAGCTGGCTGTAACTTGAGTTTCCATAATTGAGTAAATGATTTTAGCAGCTTTTTACTGTAGCGAATGAAAGTCTCATGAGATTAAGGAGGTGAAGGGAAACCTTTTCAGACTCAGCCAAAGCTGATTGATTATTTCCTTTTAGGGGGTAGGATAGAAATTCTCCCACATGTTCCAATAATCAGTAATATTTAAAACTGTCTAAGCTGTGGAAATGTAGGGCCTATGTGACTGTACCCTTCCACCCATTCTATTTTCATTGGAGAAGCTTATAAATGCCCCAGCTCTTTTGGGTGCCAAGACTTTTCATTAAAAATTAGGTAATTGAGAGGCCTATAACCATTTAGCAGAGCCAGCCCAATTCTGACCACAAAGGGATGGAGTGTTAGGACTTTCTAGCTATAATAAGGAGATTTGGAGGTGGGCACATTGTAAACATGGCATAGGACATTTGCAAAATCATGGAACAGTCTGTCAAAATTTTTTAAAAAGTCAAGAGAACATGGACTTATAATTATATATGTACAGTATATACAGTATATTAGTACCTCTGTAGCCGGCCTTGCATAACTTGATGTTATTCATCTAACTCTTTCACTGGTATTAGCCTCTCATTGTGGCTCTGTCTTTCTCCTGCTAACTCTTCGCCAAAGCCCTTGCAACATCTGAATCGTTGTTTTGACCTGGACTTTCTCCTTGCTGCCTTGAATGTATAGTGTTATTTCCAATTCTATCTTATTGATACCCCTCAATGCCAAACTTTGCCAAAGACTCTCTATTAGTTAGAAGTGTTGGACTTTCAGATTGTAGGAAAGGTAGTCTCATAGTTCATTGTTTATGGGACTATTGTAAAGGAGGAATGTACTGTATCTTTTGGCTGCCTGGAATTCCATTGTAATTGTTTAAAGAGCTCCCAGTTTTTCCATTCAAATGGTTTTCTGGCATGATCCAAAGATAGGGGACTGGATGAGAAATTTTCTGATGAGGGGCTTCCTGTACACATTCTCTGGATTCCCACTCTACCATTCCCACTTTTCCCATTTTACATTTGGCTATTGTGTGCAGACTTTATCATCACTCATGTGATGATAAACCTGAAGATATTTCATATTATTGAATGTCTTCCCAATAATCTCTTCATAACTCTCCTTCACTTTATTTCCAGCTAAATTCATGTTCACACTACAGTCTCTGTTTGTCTCTACCACTGTTTTCTTGTTGTATGTAGACACGAATGTTCACCTTTTGAGCCATTATGTTTTTTGTATAGTTGCTCTGAAACTGGGTTATAGTAGCACAACACACATGTTAAGGAAGACCTCTTTTTCCCTGAAATTTAAGAGTAACAGTGAGGCATATGCAAAAAGTGTAAAGGTTACTTCTTTTGGGTCCATTTTGTATTTTATGATAAGCTCCAACTCACCAATCCAATCATAAATGGGGTTTATAGATTGTCATTTGTTGGGTTGATCTGTTGTGTTAATGGTATCTCTGTATGTCCTTTTCCTTCTGTTCTGCAAGGAGGCTACTTCTTTGGTGAAAAAATTCAAGGCTGTTTTTGATCAAGCCAAAGCTGAAAGCAGAATATGCAATGAAGCAAATAAACATGTTCTGCAATAAATATAAATTATAAGCTAGATTGTTTAACAAATGTAATAATAGGGTAGGAGGAATAACAAGTACCTGGAAGTGAGTTGGTCTGTATGTTTCTCATATGCCTAGTTTGGAGGACCTCAGGGTGAAAAAAGGCAAGGGTAAATAGAAGAGAATGCAGGCACCTTTGTGTGAACTCTGCTACCGAGTATTTGCATCTGAAGAGATGATATTACATACAATATTTATTTCAAAATAATAGCAGTCCTTTTTGTAGAAATTCACTAATTAATCATTTTAACAACACTATGAGTATCATAATAGTACTTAGGTGGCCCCAGGCCTAAAATGTATGCATTAGTATGATAATGGTACTTAGCTGGCCTCAGGCCTAAAATGTGGGGATCCAGCTCTGCCTACACATACCTTTTGGATCTCTCCAATAAACTTTGAGACTTTCAAGCACTGTCAAGAACTAGCCTGCCACCTATTAGCCAGTAAGGCTATGTCATACAAGCAATCCTGATGCTGGCACTAATTCAGCAGCAGTAGGATTGCTATTGAGAAAATTTGTCTGTACCTATAGTGTTGCCTCCTAGGCAGTCTGAAATGCTGTTAAATCTTCCTTGTCAGCAAGTTAGCACAGGATAGCAGAGGCAGAACAACACCTCAATGGTTCAGGCAGCAAAGGAGCGACACAGTAGGAGCAGATAAATGTTCTCTTTGCTCTGCTGATGATCCTGTGACTAATGAGTTGACACCAGTGACAGTATCACTAGTATGGCATAACCTTAAGTCCTGAGGAGGCCTACTAACCTGAGATGTACTGTATGCTATGTGGTGTCAAAGGTAGGTCAGGAGAGTATTTTACATTAAGTTTGCATTCATTTCAATAATCTAGATGGAGCAATGAATGAAGGGGGAGGTAGCATTATTTTGGCAGTAGAAGGTAAGGCATAATGCTCTGTGGTATGCTCTGCTAGGTCCCATAGGAAGGTCAGGTAAGTATTTTTAATTCAGGTTTACTTCATGAAATATTCTGAAAATGTTAGTTGCCTGGCTTACAGGCTAACCCACTTGCTTCGTAACTGACAACAAATTTGCAGATAAGGCCTTCTGACTTTCCTGATCAGCTTATTTTTTAAAGTAAAGCTATTGAAATAACTGCTTTGTACTTATCATATAAAAAAATCTCTATATACAACTATAAAATATTTGTGTGTCCTTTTTTGCAGAAATTTATTGAATTTGAAGATGCTCTTGAACAAGAGAAGAAGGACCTGCAGTGTCAGGTGGAAGGCTTGGAATTTCAGTCCCGGCAACAGGAGCTAAAGACCAAAAACTATGCTGACCAAAGTAGGTGCCATTATAAATTCTGGGAGATTCCTTTAACTGCTCTTTTACAGTGTTTACCTGACATTGGTTGAAATTGAAAAACTCTCTCTCTCTCTCTCTCTCTCTCTCTATATATATATATATATATATATGTCTAAGTATATATTACAGGGTATACCCACAGCACTTTTGCCACAGAGCATTGAGAGCTTGTTATTGAATGTCTCTGGAAAACCATACAAAATAAGGGGGAACTTGGGGAGTTCTCTGACTCATTCAACTGTGTATGTAATCAGAGTTTGAGCTATTGAGGTCTTTAAATAACCTTTTTTTCAGCAAAACAGTCCAACTCCAGACATGTTTTTGGGTTTGAATAGCGTGGAGAAGAGTTAACATTTCTGGCAGGTTTTTATTTTATGACTCGCTGCTAGAAGATGACATGCTCTAAATAAGACAATGACCTTTCCTACAGAAGAGCAGGCGTGCAGATTACACAGTGCTGATCAACTCAGAAGAGGCTTTCTGTGACCTCCTGGAGTAGTCAGTTTACACATGTTTCCCTCTGCGTATTTTGAAGCCTATGATGGACAAGAGGTTGATTTACTATAGGTTGTCCACTTTGCATGGGAAGTTGCAATTTATAAAGGAATTTCCCTTTAGCTTAGTGAATGTGGTCAAATTCCACTTTGCAAGGAATACCTAATCTTGTTTAAGGAAAATAAAAAACAGCATTTTGCTTGCACACGACTGGAAGTGAGCAGACCTTATTCACTAAGGTCTGGGGCAAATTCTCATGCACAATACAACTTTCCATTCTAAGTGAACTGTCTTTTTTCCTTTAGTAAATCAAATTTTGTTGTAAAATACTCATTTTGTTAATGTAATTAAAGTGGAGTTTTGCCCCCCCCCCCCAAAAAAAAGATAATTAACAGTCAGCAGCTACAAATAATGTAACTGCTGACTTTTAATATTAGGGCACTTACCTGTCCAGTGATCCAGCGGTGTCCTCATCCCAAGCCGATTCTATAATCAGCTGTCGGGTGCTGGCGCCTCCATCTTGACTAAGGGAAACTGGCAGTGAAGTCTTACAGCTTCACAGCTGGTTGCCTACTGTGCATGCACAAAGTGTGCTGCACTTTGTGAATGGGCCACAGTCCTCTGGGACCTGTGAAGTGTCCCAGAGGGCTGCGGGCGTGCAAACTTTTGGCTCAGTTTGCTAAGGTGAACTGAGCCAGGAGTGGGAGCAGGTACCTGTCAAAACCAGGAACCCATTCCCCCCTCCTCCCAAAAAGGTGCCAAATGTGGCAGCGGAGGGGTAAACAGAAAAACAGAGCTTCCACTTTTGGGTGGAACTCTGCTTTAGGAATTATATATGTTTCTAAACTGAAAAAATACTAATAAAACCATAGTATGTATTTATATTATACTTAAATTTTTTCATTTGTTTTAATATGAAATGCAATAGGTTGTAAATCATAACATATTGGTATTTATGGAAGCTTTTGCTTTCTTCTAGTTTCCAGATTAGAAGAAAGGGAGTCAGAGATGAAAAAGGAATACAATGCCTTACATCAACGGCACACCGAGGTATGCAAAGTTAAAAACTTTTTTTAAGGATAGAGAAGTTTGAAGCAGGGCCAATTTAAGACAATATTGGGCTGAGGGCAAAACGTTTATGGGTGGGTTCCTTTTCCTCCACGAATATATTTAGTACCAAAAAAAAAAGCAGAGACCCTCATTATTTAAGCATGCAGTATTTACAGATTGGGCGGCCAGGAGTATGTAACATACAGTACAGTGTACAAAGCAGAGCAGTCTGGACTATGTAAAGAACAGTATAGCATACAGTTTGAGGCAGTCTAGAGGATGTACCGTATACCACAGTGTGTATGCTTGGGTGGTCAGGAGTTTGTAATGTAGAGCACAGTGTACAAAGTGGAGAATTTTGGAGTATATAATCTACAGTACATAGTGAAGCAGTCAAAAGTATGAAACATACAGCACAGCATACATAGTCATGTGGTCACAAGTATGTGACATACAGTACAGTGCAAAGTGGAGCAGTCAGGTTTTTGTAACTTACAGTACAATATGCAGAATGGGGTAGTCAGATGTGTGTAGCATACAATATAGTGTACAGAATGGAGTGGTTAGGAGTTTGTAATGTGCAGTGTAGGTAGTGGTGAGGTCAGGGGTATGTAACGTATAGTAGTGTTCAAAGTGGAGTTGTCAGGATTATGTAGCATACGGTACAGCATAGAAAATTGAAGCAGTAAGGAATATGTACTATACTGTATAGTGTATTGTACAAAGTGGAGAGGTAAGCATCTTGTAACATACAGTCCAGCACACAGAATGGTACAATCAGGAGTATGTAACATACAGTAAATAATATAGAGTTTCTCATACAACTACCTGTATGAGAAGGAGAGATGGTTTCCTATTTCCTGAACTATTTGTGAGTCTTCTGATGTCCCTCAACATCACTTGCATTCCATTCCCTTCTTCGGTTTCCTTGCTGGATTTACCCACAAATGTCTCAGTATCCCCTGCACCTCCTTTCCTTCCCACCCTAGGCACTGATCAATAGGTGTCGTGCCTGGACATTTCTGAAGTACAACCTGGAGTACTTTTGCCTGCTAAAAAGCTGCAGCTCTGGATATGTTTCAACGCACAGTGTGGATACATCTTTAAACTCATACTTAATGAGAAGTACATTCCCAATATTGTTGGAATGGGGGCATTAAAAGAAAACATGTTAAAAAATATATCAATGCCTTGTATTCTAAGTTGACATTTGATAATATTTATTTTAAGCAGAGCAAGTTTGGGTTTCTATAGGCTTCCTAACTCTTTGTTCCCTTGATATTAAATTTAGCCATTTTTTCATTTGTTTCACTTAATCAGTCATTTTGTTTTGCCCTCACAGATGATCCAGACGTATATGGAACACATCGAACGATCAAAACTGCAGCAGGTAGCTGGAAACAGTCAATCAGAGGGTGGCGTCACAGGCAGAAGGTTGGTGTTGTTAAAATATCAACATACAATTAATATTTCAGCTATAGTTGGATTTTGGTGGCTTTAGGCATCTGCTGACTTCCTAGCTGTAGCGGCAACAAACCTTTCAGTTATTGCTGTGTTCTCTTAAAAAAAAAATAACTGAAATATTTACCAGGGGAAAGTCCTTCTGTCCCCTTGTACAGCAGTGGGCTTCTAAGGTGCCCATCGCCATGCCCAAGTGTTATCACATGGGGTTCAGTATGTGCTTCTTGGGCCTCGTGCTGCTTTCACCTTTCAGAAAGTTGAAGCTTGTACAGCGGTTTTGGAATGCTTTGGTAGCAGATGATGGTGGTCATGCAGACCCTCAACTTGACCTCCAGAAAAGATGCAGATCAGTGAAGAGACAATGGGGTTAATTTAATAAAGGCAAATAGATTGTGCACTTTGCAAGTGCAATTTCACTCATTTCCCCAGAGCTTAGTAAATGTGGTAAAGCTCTGCTGATGTCCATCATCCAATCATGTGCAAGCAAATATGTTTTGTTTTTTTCTTACACCTGATTGGGAATTCTTTATAAAATTAAGCTTCACCACATTTACTAAGCTCTGGGGAAAATGAGAGTGCACCTGCATTGACAAAGTGCACAGTCTATTTGCCTTTAGTAAAACCACCCCTGTGTTTTTTTTGTTACATTTACTGTATATATATTGATGTGGGGTTGTCCCCATGTTTATATTAAGCATATAGATGGAGCAGTTTATTTTTTTAAAAGTAACTAATGTCATGAGCAGTTGATTGGGGGCTACCATTGCTGGCCCCCTTTTGAAAATGCTAGTTGCATGCATAATTATTTCCTTACCGGTATGGTATTTAAATCAATAAAAATGTTGTAAAAAATTTCAAGTTGATCGGCTGTGTCTGGCGTTTAGTCATAGACCCAGAAAAAGCATGCTGTAGATAAAGTTAGTATGACAGCCAGGGGACTGGGACTATCTTTCTCAAAGGAGAGGTCAGCAATGGCAGCCTCTATACTTTTCTTATGACATAGATGCTTTAAAGCCCAATTAAACTGTCAGCTTAAATCACCTAAATACATTTCAGGTGCTTTGAAATAAAACACGCACAAAGTCATACTGTTTGTTTTCTTTAGAGACAGATAAAGCCTGAGTAGAGATCAGGGGCAGACTGACAACTCATGGGGCCTCCGGGCAATAGGGGATCATGGGGCCCCGTGTCCTTGCCAAAATTCAAAAAAGCCTATGAAAAAGGGGCATCTCGTGGGGCCCCCTACTGACCCCGGGCCCTCGGGCAGTGTCCGAGTTTCCAAATAGTCAGTCAGCCCCTGGTAGAGAGTCTGCCCCATATCAGCATGCTGCAGAGAAGGACCCTTGTGTTCTGAGGAAGCAGTGGTCTCTATGCAGAGGTCTAACGTATTCCTGCTAGAGCTCTCCGCTCAACAAATCCCATGCTCCCTGGTAAATGGAGACCTCTAGCTCTGACTCGACAGTGGGCGATACAGATTTTTGGAGAGAAACCATTGCTTCCACACAAAGACAAATGATTTTTCTTTGCTGTTTGCTGGAAGAGGACAGTTTTTTTACTCAGGCTGTGGCTGCTTTCCAAAGAAAACAAACTATAAGATTTTACGCACCTTTTTTTTGATGCACTGGGATTATATATTGCTGATTTAAACTGAAAGTTTACTTATGCTTTAAGGAGAGGATTTTATTCCTTCATATGCAGATATCGATTGTTGAGATATATCTGTTTTATGCCTGTTATTATCATATACACTGTTTTATTTATTAGAAGTACTTCTATAGCACCATCAATTCACACAGCGCTTCACATATAAATATAGCACATTCACATCAGTCCTTGCCCTCAAGGAGCTTACAATCTAAGGTCCCTATCTTGCATTCATACATACTAGGGCCAATTTAGACAGGATCTAAAAGCCTACCAGCATGTCTTTGGAGTGTGGGAGGAAACTGGAGTACCCGGAGGAAACCCATGCAGGCACAGTGAGAACATGCAAACTCCAGACAGGTAGGGGTTTATTTACTAAAGCTGGAGAGTCCAAAATCAGACTGCCTTCTGCATAGAATCCAATCAGCTTCTAGGTTTCATTGCCAAAGCTTCACTGAACAAGCTGAGGTTAGAAGCTGATTGGTTTCTATGTAGAAGGGAGTCTGATTTTGGACTCTCCAGCTTTAGTAAATAAACCCCGTAGTGTCATGGTTAGGACTCAAGCCGGCATCCCTAATACTGCTAGGCTCCCAATCCAATCTTGCAGTATAAGGTTTTCCCAAACCTGTTGGTAGAAGCTGCAAGGGACTGGAATATTTAAGTCAATTTAGCATATATTATGTGATTGCTGCCTATTAGAAGAGCCGAAATGTTTTTCTCACATTCACTAAGCAACACATTATACAGTGCAAGCAACCATTAACAGAAGTGGATGATTGATGTCCCAGAGGATCCAGTTCAAAATTCAAACTTTGCATTCCAGAGCCTTATGAAACACTGTAGTAATTAATCCCTATACGTGTATTTAATAAAAACACGCTATAGTAACTGTATAAGACAAATTACAAAAGTGTGTAAATGTATGTGTGTGTATATATATATATACAGTATATGTATAAATTGTGTCTGTATGCACTATTGGCTATGATTGGCGCTGTGAGAATGTCGTCAGTGATACACATGCATGTTGCTGGCACCAATTTCTGTAGCATGGCATACCTTTCTCTACATTAAATTTAAAATTATGTAACATTTTATTAACTCTTGTTTGTAAACACAAAATATGTCCATATTTGGAGATAAGAAAAATATATTAAAAGTATTTTTTATAGGGTGTGGAAGGGTTGTCTTTGCTCCCACTGGGGATATATATACCCCGACTTCTTGTCCTGTGGACTGCGGGTTTAAAGAGACAGGAAATTTGAAAAGTAGCTTTATTGAAGACAGAGACAGCAACAAATACACTATTTTTAGTTTAGTGATTTAAAACCACTACCATATTTTTTCAGATATCTATGGGGGAGATTTACTAAAACTGGAACACTCAGAATCTGGTGCAGCTGTGCATGGTAGCCAATCAGCTTTTACTTTCAGCTTGATCAATTAAGCAATAAAACCTGGAAACTGATTGGTTTTCATGCAGAGTGTCATTATGTATTGCACTCTCCAGGTTTAGTAAATAACCTCCTATGTCTTCCTGTTCCTATGATCCCCTGCCTCTTTGCCTTGTTTCTTGTTCACGTGTCACAGGGATAAAGTATCTCCCCAGTGGAGTCACAAAGAACAACAACCTGATATGCTTTCTAACCCTTCCCCACTCTAATCAATGCTAGGACAGAAGTTTTGGCTGAATTGGGTTTCACCTTGTTAAGTAGAAAAAAATGTGGACAATTAGGAGGTATAGAAGAGGAGTACAACCTTTGTTTTAGAACCCATAATCTGTGTCTTGGGTCCTATGATTGACAAATTTAGGGCTCCAGAACCATGGCACAGAGACTGCTGGGAATCATCTTTCTTGACAAAGGTGGAGCTACCCTGCCAAACTAGCACAAGGAACAGCCATGACTGTGGCTCAAATTGCTGTTGTGAGCGCATGTATTTCATTTTTGGCACACGTTTATGCATGAACGGGCATCTAACTGCTGTTTTCTTGTCTTGCTTTTCGTGCTGTGGCCGCTGTGTTTTGGGTGTCTTGTCTGTGAATTGTCACTGCAGTCACCGCCAGACATGGAGGAAGAGGTAATTGTCACTGCCACTGTATCAATGTAAAGAAAGGTTAATTTATCAAGACCAGATAGCTACTTAGTCTTGCCTTAAAGAGACTCTGTTGCCAGACCTACCATTTCAATAAACATGTACCCATAAGATTATATTTTTTAGCTGTAAAAACTTTGACCATGTAGACATTGAAAAGACCTAAAGCGTTTTCTCAACCTTATAAAACACCTAAAAAGTGACACTTCTTAGTATTACCCTTTGCTCCTGCCTTACAGCTACATAATAATGTATGGAAGAGAGAAACACTGAAAGTAAGCGTTTAAAATGCTTAATCATGTTGTTATGTTTTTACCTGAAATGCTTTAAGTTGGTGGCAAGGTTTCTTATTCATAGAGTTCCAGTTTAGCAATTTTTTTCAATTACTCAATAATCTTGCCCTTATGTTGTCTTGTATAATATGGAGAAGGCAATTTCCCTTAGGAGCTTTTAAATCTTATTCATCAGGTAAATTTATGAGGGGTCTCCTACAGTAAAATAAAATGGTCCACTGCCCTGTAATTTCTCCTAGACATTTAGCATCAGAACCGGAGTCCCATTGGAAGATTACTCCCCAGCTCTTGTTCTGGTTCACTTTCTGTCCTGGTGACCATTATCACAGAGAGAACCTCCTTAGTCCAATAGTGGGGGCGCAAAAAGCATTTTACAGGTTCTGACCTTCCCTACTGTATACAAAAATAAAAAAAAGTTTTTGACTAGAGATAAACTTTAAGCTAATATACCATAATGAGTTCCGAACTGTCCAAACATTGCCTAATCATTTGACCACTTCAGTGGTGTGGACAGAAACTGTTTGGGTGGGTTAGTGACTTGTAGACTTCAGGCCCACATTGACTGGCTGCTTAGGACAGGTGAGTATATAGCCAACAGTGGTGGGTCAGTGTCTTTCAATAATTAATAAAGCAAGTAAAGCTATACTTCCAAATGCGCTGCTCCCCCCCACCCCCAACACTACCGTAGTGGGTATTCCATTGTAATTTGATATTCTGCTTTAGGGCCACTCTAACCAGACAAATAAAACCCATCCTGTGCTCCAGCTGTCAATTTATTCAGAAATAATTTACATGTATTTGAAATACTGTTAGTATTTTTTAGAATATTTGTGTGAGACGTTGTTTATGGCTTAAAAAGCTATAACCATTAAATATATGAACCCATCTTCCATTACTGTAGCCCAGTGGAAATCATGAATCAATCAAATCAATCCCTATGAAAAGTTATGTATGGGTTTAGGAAATGTCCTCTTAAATTTCATAAAATATGTGATCCTATGGTGTAACTTTACCCTCACCATCAATGTACTTTATGTCTGCTTCTTTGTATTATGTTATATAATGCATGTATGTAACAAAGTCTTACAGGAGACTGTCAGAGTTTCTGTCTCTTTATTTCATGCTGCATATCTCTATCCAGATGATTTTGCATATTCATTGTAACTGTTTATGTTCATACAATTCTAAAATTGTGTACACTTGTTTGAGTCCAATAAATAGAGATTAAAATTGCACGTTCCAGAAAAAAAAACCTCTCTAGGGGTTTGTTAGAGAGATTTTCTTTTGCTTCCTGTCCACCTGATAACATTTTAGCAGATCGAAAGTGAGAGGAACTCTCTAATAGCAACAGAGACACAAATAAATATGTCTTTTAGTAAAGTAGGGGAATGCTAGAACCCATTTCAGATTTATATTTCTGTCGGTGTCCCTGTTGCAGATTTTCCTTCACTTCTTGTCTGCTGAAACAATTGATACAAGTGATAAAAAAATGTTTTTAACAGAGCCTGAGATATCAGTAAAAAGCATACAGGAGTTCAATTTTTACCTACTCTGTCTAAAACTTTAAAATAAAAATTGCCTTGACATATACATTATTTTCAGCCAAAGAGTGTGTCCAGAGCCTTGTAATTGGCCAGTAAGAATGTTGTATGTCTAGCTTACGCTTGCTGTTGAATGGCGTTCCCTCTGTTGTCCTTTGTGCCCGCATTAGCTGTTTTCCCAGTTGTGTTGTTGGTCTCCTGATCAATCAGTATGGCTGTATACTTAAAGGATTTCACTGCCTTGATTTATTGGCCCTTGTATGCTTTCTTGAAATTTTACCAAAATGTTATTTTTCCTTCTACATTGTACGGTCTTCAAAACAATTGGAGATTTTTTAAATTGCCCTGAAAAGAGCACAGTATTTCTCCCTCCACCTACTGATGATATAAAAAAAATGGTTGAAGGGCATGGGAGGAAGCTGGGAAAACAAATAAATGTTTTATATATACTTTATTCAAAAGATTGAGGTGTCCTGCATTAATCTAACAAAGTTATTGGATATAAGACCTCATTGAAGGCTTCATAAAAATTGTAAAATAGTTTGGGTTTATTCAGAAAACCACAAGTCTAAACACCGATTTAGATTAGTTTAGTAGTCAGAACAGTTAATAATATCTGATTGTTTTCTAAGTAGAGATGAGCAAACGTTTGAAAAGTTTGATCAGTTGTGGTTTGGCCAAACTTCTTTTTTTTAATTGGAATTACGAATTCTGAAATTCAGAATTTCTGAAGTGGAAGTTCCATTGTAGTCCACAGTAATTCAAAGTGTATATTACAGAGCAGCAAATGATGCAGAATGGTTTGAGAATATCCTGGCAGCTCTGTCTGATGATGGGGAAAAAAAAAATCACTTTTAAAAATTGTAACAAGGATATAAGAGTGGGACCCGGTGGTGCTGGCAGTCAAACCAAGGGTGCCTAGGCAACAGCTTGAAGCAGCCCTTTATCCCTTTCTCCCAGAAGCCTCTTTGGGAATCTAAACTGCCAAAAATAAAACTGAATTTCAGATTAGCTTCAGGACATCCAACATATGAAATTCAGTCCAAATCTAACTTCATCCAGATTTTAGGATCAACCCTATTTCTAGGTTTTCTGGCATTATACAGGACATTGTTTGAAAAAAAGACATTATTGATGAGCGGCATTCTCATGATAGCAAGTCCAGACAACATAATACCTTGACTCTTGTAGACTGGTACACTAAAGTGCAATGTCGAGCAAGGAATATGCTGGAGATGATTTACAAAAAATAAAATGAAAGAGACAATGGAAGACAGTGCTCTATTCTTCTTCGTTTCAGTTTTCATGAAACACTTTTAGTGTGTGGTTGCTAATTCTTTCTTTCTCTTATTGTCACCAAAATACTAATTTGTTTTCCTTTTTTCCCAGCCGAAAGGAGCGCCCAACTTCACTAAATGTCTTTCCACTGGCGGATGGAATGGTACGTGGGCACATGGGTGGCAAAATCACCCCAAGCTCGGACCACTGGCACCTGAGTGACCTCAGCCAGCTAAAGTCCAGCTTCAGCTACAAGGTTGGCTCAGACAGTCATGGGAACCCAGTTCCCACCATGTGTCTCCATCACTGAACCCATCTCACTCATCCTGTTTTTAATGCTGGCCAAACACATGGTACTTATTTTCCTTCAGTAAACCTTAATCCACATATGTTTTTTAATGGTCTCAACCAATCAAATGGTAAAAAGTGGGGTGAGAATCAGAAAGACCTTTCTGGGAATCATTGAGGTAGTTTTGGTAAATTTTCACCCTATTTTATATCATGAGGTAGTTGGAAACTAGGTGATTGAATGCTGACTAAGAACCACCAAATTACCACCAAACTGCCTAGTGTATGTGACGTGCTCTCCATACCTGGAACTACTGGTTGGTATAGAGTGAATGAACTGGTGGGTAGTGAAAATGATGCTAAATAGTGGGGGAAAGTAAATGGACCTGTTGTTTGGATCCATGTGGACAAAGCACAGGTTTACCTTAAAGGCTCTACTAGACTCTATTAGGGCCCTAATCCAATGGTACAGCCTGGAAGGTAAACCTGTGCTATGTCCACATGGGTCCAAACAACAGGTCCATTTATTTGCCTCCTTTTTTTATGGTGCAATGCTATAAAAAGTGATACCTGTGACAAAATAGTTAAAACATACCAGAGATAAACAGTGAGTTCACTGTAAATGCCAACTTTGGGAAGCATCGCTTGAACATGATCATCACCTGTATCTTCATTTCATTGTTTACACTTTCCATTCGTTTCAATATGTGGCAGTTCATTACCAACAAACAATGGATTTCATGCCTACATAGTGTAGATAATAATGGAGCTACCCTCGATGGTATAATATCTGTCTGTGGAGACAGCTGTTTTGTGCTGTGAACCATTATTTGTAAGAATTGTAAAATGGTTCTTCAGTGTAATGCCAAAATAGTACTGGGGAGTGGCATTTAAAATTGGTGTGGCCTAGAAGCTCCTGGTCCTTGAATCTTGGTTGATTATCTTTAATATTGCTACATTGATAAAGTCTAGAGTGCCTTATAATGTACATTCAGCTCCCCTAATTATACACATTTAGGGCCTGAGTCAACTGACTTGTTTGCTTTACACAGATTTTGCATTTTAAAGTCTATAGGAATGCAAAACCCGCCTGAACCAAGTCAAATGCAGGTCAGAAGGAATTCACTTGCAGGTCAAATGCACCCGTCAATAAATTCTAAATGGTCTCAGAAAGGTGTAAGAGCTGATTCACACACGTGCGGTGCAGATTGAAGCTCAGGTTTCACAGCTAATTGATACAGTAGTTGTTCACCAGTTCATGTCAGGTTTGCAATGGGTTCAGAACAGGATTAGCTCTCAGGATTGTCCTGTTCACACATTTGAGGTTTAGACACAATTCCCATAGAAGTCATTAGCCGGTAATCCACACCTGAACTTAAACCGCACAGAATCTGCACCGCCAGTGCACTGGACATATGTGAACTGGCACCATAGTATGTTTTTTCACATGTCATGCAGATTGGATGTGGTTCAAACCACATCCAATCTGCATATATGTGAACCAGCACCTAAAGTGATATCAAACTAATGCCATCAATGCAAGCCCAAAACCCATCAACCATCATGAGGTAAGGGGAAAGAGAAGGAAGGGGTAATCTGCTGGGTATAATAGCTCAGATTATTAGATTTTGTCATTGAAAGTATGGCTCAGCTACATCTTGGCACAACACTCTTATGATTATTGGAGCCAGAGTTGATCTAGCAACAGTGTGTGGGAACTGGTTAACGTACTAGGCTTGAAACAAAGCTTAGGGGGTTTGTGTAAAGAAGGGGTGCTCAACCCCTGGCCCGAGGGCCACATCTCAAATCAGGGAAGCGCATGCCCATGCTCTGGGATGGAGGGTCGGCAAGCCCAGATTGTGATGGGTTATTAGGCTGCTTTCACACTGATCCACAGGTGCATCACAGTGCACCTGTGATTTTCCAGCAGGTTAGCTGCACTGAGCCATAGACTTCTATTAAATCCTGCGGGTTTGGTGCGCTTTCTGAAAGCACATCAAAACTCCTGAGTGTATGAGCTTTGGTGCACTTTCAGAAGATGCACCACACCCGTACAATATAATAGAAGTCAATAGCAAAGCACAGCTAACCCATAGGAAAGTTGCAGGTGCACTACGCTGCACCTGTGGTGCAGGTAAACTGCAGTGCATCAGTGTGAAAACAGCCTTATAGGGGACTTAGGACAGTTTGGGGGGAGGTAAAACCCCATAATTCATTGTGGCCCGGAACAGGTTACCAGATCATTTAAATGGCTCTTGCTCTTCAAAAGGTTGAGCAATTCTGGTGTAAAGCAAGCATACCTAAATCTACTAGATGAGCAGAAGCTTCCAGGGGATTAAATTAAGGGATAAGTGTAAGGGTTAGATTAAATGTTAAGTATTAGTTTTCAAAATTGAGTTAATACAAGGAGAAGTCAGGGGTTAGATTACCAGAGGAAGACGTAAATGGGGCTCAAACAAAACAAATTAATTTGACAGTCATCTAACATTGCTGCTTGTATTACTTGTTTATCCATATAACAGGATGAGATGTCCGAATCTGGCCAGTCCTCAGTGGCAGCAACACCAAGCACCACAGGTACAAAATCCAATACCCCCACTTCATCCGTCCCATCGGCCGCCGTGACTCCGCTACATGAGAGCCTCCAGCCCCTTCAGGACTACGGATTGACTGGAAAAAGCAAGAGGTCTCGGGAGAAACGACACAGCCATAATATGGAGGTGCAGGTGACCCAGGAGATGAGAAATGTCAGCATAGGTAATTTCAGCTTGTGGTTTCTTCTGGAGGAAGTTAAATCATTTTTAAGCTGCTTCATTTTTGTTTGCTGATCTGCTTATATCATTGCAAGTAAATCAGACAGTTCGGATTGAAAAAGACATACACCTAATTACTGCTGGAGACCATCTGATCTATGCTGCCTAGGGATGTAAACGGATGGTCATCCGTTTACATTTGTTTTTCCATAGAGATACATTGATGTCCAGTTTTCATCTGTGAACAGATGGATGAAAAACACACAAACTGTCCGCATGTGTGAAAGGGGCCTAAGTTGAGCTAACTTTTTTTAAAAATTGTAAGCATAGGATACTTTTTGTACTTAGATTAATATTCACTACAATTTGGAAATGCTGACATATATCCTATCGGTTTATTTAAAGTGTAAGTGCTAATGAAACTAATCAACTGGATTCCTTTAATCATTCACTAAAATATTGATTTCTTTTCCAATCAGTCTGCTGATAGGAATGACTGATCTTTAGTTGACAACCCATTTGATTGATAGGCCATATACTAGGATTTTGGTATTTCATTTTGATAGTTAAAAGAAAAGTATGGGCTTTTTTTCATTATACTACCTAGGTTTTTACAATTATACTTACCTAGGTGGTTGCAGCATCGGTCCGAAGCTGCATCTGTCCCCCACCAGCTCTGAGTTCTCACAGCCACTCTCAGCAGAGAGCGATGTCTGTCAGTCACCACTGTTAGTTGAAAACAGGTCACAGGACTGCAGAACGAACTTTGGCTTTGGCTGTACTTCTCCTTTAAATTGCATGAGATAGCTGTATGCCTTCAATTAAATGTGTAGATGCTATATGTGGTCATGCTATATCTGTTTAAAGGAAACCCATGTAGAGACAAATGTGCAGGCTAATGTTCCTGGCTTCTCTTAAAAATGCTAAATACCTGACTCTTGAGCTGCTTTAATGGCTCCAGCATTTTCTGATATACAAAACCAGAAGAAGTATACATTTCAGGAGTTGTGACTTCACTGGCTAAAAGCTTGTTCTGGTTAAGTGGCAAAGACAGTATCAAGAATTGAAAATAAACTTTAGCTAACCCTGCCAGAACAAGCATTTAGTCATTGGAAACCCCACTCGATGTTCACTTATTTGGATTCCATACATTGTGTAGGCTGAAAATGGTCTGCATTTTTAGTGACTAAGCAGAACTATATTTATAGGCAGGCATGAAGACAGTCAGTTTTGACTTGCGTTTTACTTTATGTGATTTTGAAGCTGTTGTCAAATGACTGGGATTTTCTCCATGACTTATACTAATTACTGAGGATATTTCAGTAGATGATTAGCACTAGTGTCAGCCTCATCACTGTGCGGTAAAGATTACCATATGTTACAAATTTAACAAGCTAACGCATCCCTTATCTCTGATAATCAGTGGTGCTCTGAATTTAATATTCAATATCTAAAAACTGCATAATCTTTTTTAGATTGTTTAATGAACTCCATATTATTCATATACAGGAGAATTTTAAACAATATGATGAAAATTGATAAAACAATAATTAAAGTGACTTAATAAAACGTCTGCACCGGCATTTTCTACAGGTGACCACTCGCAGCTAATACATAAAGCTCATGAGTCCAGTATATAAAGCCCATTATTTCCTTTTATCCTGTTGTCCTTTTCTCCAAAACACCCAATAGAAGGAGTGAAAGTCTAATCATTATTGACTTCTAAGCTTTGGGTTATTGATTAACGTAAACTGGTGAGGATAGAGTTATGGGAGCTGTGAGCGACTAGTATTTAAAGGGTTGTCGTTCAATTTCTAGATTCATTGACCTGAAAATAATAAGCAGGATGGTACTTTAGACCTTTCAGCTTGGCAGTGTACTTGTTCCAGATTAGTAATTGAATCTATCAGGATGACTTGATCCAGGTGTGGAATAAGAGTTCTGTAACTTGTACCTATTAAAACAATCATCATAAATTTTCAATTTCCATATTTTTTACTTTCCTTTAAGTGTCATTGTTGTGCAAAGTTTGTTGGACTGGGTCTTTTATGAAAGAATATATTTTGTTGAAGTTTTTAAGACCCATAAACAGAAGATGTACCCCACTCTTCAAGATCTCCGAGGGGCACAATACATGAAACAAAAGTAAAATAGTATTGACTGAGAATACAATGTGATCAAATAAATGTGGTGTTTAATGGATACGGGGTCTGAATACTGTCACACCAGATGTAGACAGAGGGGGTGATATACAAATAGTGGAAAGAAAAAGAGGTAAGGAAGGGAGAAGGGAGCCTGGGGAGGTCTGAGAATGTGAGGACATGTGAGGGTTGGAAAATGTAGCTTGGGTACCGGTAATATCCTTGCTTAGGTTTAATTCCATTATCATTGCTAGCCATTTATATGCAATTTAATATTCTGCTCCCAAACATTCTGCAAGCTACAGTGTAACTATGTTACTATTTCATAATGGATAATAAGGTGCTCTTCACACAGGCATGGGAAGCAGTGATGAGTGGTCTGACGTCCAAGATATTATCGATTCCACCCCAGAACTGGACATGTGTCAAGATCCAAGACTAGAACGTACAGGAAGCAGGTGAGATCTGGAGATATCATCATTTCATTCTTCACCATTGACCAGACTGCTCATAATGTCCCTCAACCTCTAACATGCTTTTCATTATGTATTGTCCAGTCCAACTCAAGGCATTGTAAACAAAGCTTTTGGAATCAACACTGACTCTTTGTACCATGAGTTGTCCACAGCAGGGTCAGAAGTTATCGGTGATGTTGACGAAGGAGCAGATTTACTTGGTAAGTAGGTCTCATTAGGTTTGAACTACTGATTAAAAATGTAGTATGGGTAATGTTAGTGCTTAGTATTTTCTTTTCTGCATTGGTCTTTTAACAGTAGTACCTTGTCCAATAGGCAGACCCTCTCATTTTCCATTATGCATGGAGGATCATTGATCTTTTTATTTAATTTGCTCTTAACGGTTGCCTGCTTTGCCATCTCATCTCTCTGCTTGCAATCATGAAAACCCTTTGTAATGCACCAGCTGAAACTGGCGCTGCTTCAGTTTTAATATTCAGTATTATTAACAGGGAGGATTGTGAGAAGGAGTCTCTAACATACAAGTGGACAAATGTGTACAAAATGTCTGGCACTTATTATAGCTGAATATATTTAAATAGTAGTAAGATACCAGAAGAAAGAGAGTCAGTTATCAACACTGAAGACTTCTTGTTTAGTAGACCCATAAACAATACTGCAGATGTCACGTTTAAAGAGAAGCAATCAGGAATGCACAATTGTGAGAATCTGGATCTTTAAACGTATGTTGTACCTTTTCCCACCCTATGCTGCTGCCCCAACCACTCCCAACACCATCACCAGTATTATACTCACCAGTACCCAATCCTGAAAGACACAGACTTTTGTCAGAATCTTCTGACAGGACCCACACATGCTCTGTGCATTCTCCATTCAGTCCTATAAAGAATTTATACTTTGCTGGAGTACTGAATATGAACCCTCCTATAGAACTGAATAGAGAATTCACAGAGCACGCACATGCTTGGCTTAGATGGTTTTGATAAGCAGTTGAGCAACTTTATTAGCAATATGTTTCCAGATCAGGAACAGGCTAGCATAACACTGGGAATGGGGGCTGTGGGCTTCAAAAAGATACAACTTAAGTGTAAATGAACCAAAAGGTGCTGTTACAATGTAACTGTAGAGATTCTGATTCTTGCAAATGCCACAATGGTATTTCCCATATTTAAAACAAAGCACACCTATCCTTTTTGCACTTTTGTAAACCTAACTTATCCCACCCTTCCCAAATGCAGACTTAATTCAGTCCAGTAGTTCCCAACTCCATAGTTTGTTTACATCCCAACCCAGACATCTTCTGTGTATTGGCCACCTCTATGCAGTAGCTTCTCCTTGATATCCATGGAGCCATCTACCGAGTATCTATGGCCTTAAGAGCCAACCCTTATAAATGTTTATGGGTAAGTATGCATCTGGAGATGGCAGGCTGGTTTAGTAAAGGGAAAGGAGCAAAGAAGGATAAAGTACACTTTGTTTTAAAGTGCAGTTATCCTTTAAGATCTCTCAGCATTGCTCAATTACATTTTTATTTGATATTTTCGGCAATTATGCTTTGAAAAAAAGCTACACAAATAATAGTACAAAGTGTAAAATGAATTAAAATATCGGTTTGATGTACTTAAAGCCCAAGCTTATATATTTTCTGTTCAGAGGTTATAGTGATAATCTACATTTTCTATCTCCGTTTGTCATCAGGTAGGAGTACCATAAACTTGCATGTCTTAGTTAGTATTGGTATGACTTTTGTTGGTTAAAAGCATTGACTGACCCTATTTTTCCCTCTGTTCCCTTCTCTCCCTACACCCCCTCATGTCACATCGTTGGACGGTCGACATAGGAGAGTTCTCAGGTGTGTATCCCGCCTCTGTCATCTGACCTCCTACTCATTTTCTCCCTCTTTTTCCCAGAATCCTGCCTTACTCCTGAATGAATGGCAATCTACCTTTCCTGGCTGGTCTGTTGCCTTTAAATAATCAGCCTGCAGTTCGCCTTCTCTTGTTAAGGCATACTAAATATTTGGTGACAAACCCATTTAAATTTCTATCAGGCTTTATCCACTCTTTATTAGCCACATTTGCACACTGTTTTATTGTCACACATTGTTTTACAAAGTGTTTGATGGAAAGGATTGGTTTGATTAGCCACAGCAACCAATCAGATCCTTTGATTGTCACATACTGCTGTGGAAGAATTAAAGAAAGAACTTGATTGGTTGCTGTAGCTAAAAACACAGTTCTCAATTCATAAATCTTGGTTATTAAGGAGCCATTGGTAATGGAGATTGGATATTGCTGTCTGCTGTATGCTATGCTCCTCAGGGTTATGCTCACCGCAGCCCATATTTTATGGCCCATTCATAAAATTTAGGCTGAAACGTGGAGCCTGAGATGTCCCATGTAGAGCTTTCTGCCAAACGGAGCAAAGAGAGCTCCATAATTGTGACTTTGACAGGTCACGTTACCAGGCCCTCCTCCCGGGTTTGTTTTACTCCCATTCATTTTTATTTCACTCCGACTTCAGACTCCTGAAGCCAGCAAAGCACAATGCACATTGGTAATGCACACTGTTGTGCTTAATGAATAAACTGTGTTTTTTTTTTCACTAAGGCAGCGGTAAGGCTGCTTTTTAAATTACCCCCTTCATTTTTTGGCTCCCCTTGTCACTAACCTATATTTTGTTGAATTTTTTTTTTGAGTAGGGGCATTCTAATGAATGTTGGCTTCTCAAGATGGCCTTAAAGTGGCTCTGTCATTATTAAAAAAACTTTATTCAGGTATAAAGTACAGGCAATTAGAGGTATGTGCCCATAAATGAAGTTGCCTCAAGATATTTTCCTTAACAAATACTAGGCTGTTCTGAGAGACAAAGCTACGAAACTGCCCAAAAAGTCAAAAAGCTTGCTGCTACCTCCCATCCTCCACACACTTTAATGGGCTGCCTCACTGCCCAATAGGAATGCACAGAAAGCATAAAAGGGTGGGCCCTGCCTCCTTGCTACATTTTCTTTTACTTTGTGAAGTAAAATACACTTTAATTGATAGTCAGGTCCTCCAGGGTGTAACATAAAACATAACATATGTATTTAAAGTAGACTAGTTAGTAACTTTACAAGTCTGCATGAATAAAATCCTGACATGTCACAAATTACAACAATATAATTAAAAAAAAGCAATTTGATTTTTTTTATTAAACTAGTACGTATAACATTTACATATTAAAAAGGATGCAAAATAATACTAAAATAAAACTTATAATTAATATATATAATAATACCTTAATAAAATAAAAATAGCTCTGTTGTGGAGTGATGGTAAGATGTAGCATTGTCATGGGGAATACTGTTTTTTTTTTTTTTTTTTTTTTTTTTACAAAACTAACATTACCGCACAACAGAAGTGAATCCAGCAGTTGGTATAATACTTCATCACCATACAATTAAATAGATTTTCAGCTTCAGTGACAACTCCACCCTTGCTATATAAACTGGTCATATAGAGGGAAATTTACTAAAACTGGAGCACTCAGAATCTGGTACAGCTGTACATGGTAGCCAATCAGCTTCTAACTTCAGCTTGTTCAGTTAGGCTTTGGAAATAAAACCTGGAAGCTGATTGGTTTCTATGCAGAGCTGCACCAGATTTTGTACTCTCCAGTTTTAGTAAATCAACCCCATACTGTCTTACAACCTCATTCAACTCAGCTTAAATGAGGGAAAGTAGATTTATGACGATCATATTTAGGTTTATATCTATGAAATTTAGTGTTAACAACATGCATGTAAAATGCCTGAAAGGAAAGTGTTTGTGGTTCCCTTACAAGCCAGTTATATTAATTTTTTAAAGCGTATTTAACCAAAAATAAAAAATGTTATATTTTGCAGCTTATCAGTCCCTGGAGGTGGTCGCTGCATTCCTTTTGCTTTTCTGGCTTTTTTCCTTCTATTTTTACCTGGTGATCCTGCCAGTAACACTCTTCCTGTCCTAGGATGACAACACTCACTCACTGCACTGTATCTGTGAAGGAGCGATGTTGCCACCCTAGGCTGCTCTCCTGATTTGCCTTCCCCTCTCTTCATCTCCAGAACAGAGGGGAGTTGGTTTGTAGTTCACAGAAGATAGTTGGATGAGCTAATAACATTGTGTAATATATCAGCCAAGTAAACTGGAAAGACACTCAATTTCTGGCAGGATCATTTAAACTGTACTTGCAGAAAACTTAGCGTGAAAAAAAAAAGAAAACTAATGCAGCCACCACATGTAGGGACTGTTAAGTTGCAATATATTAAATGTATATTCCTAGGTTTGGATATACTTTGATGTGATCTTTGGAGGAGGTGCCATGGGCTCTGTGTACACTTTCTTCTCAGAGACTTTTCTGAGGTCCAGAGGGTATAGGCCAATTACGAGTCATAGTGCATGGCAATAGTTGCTATATTGGCTGATCTCCAATCACTTCTTAACTGCTGCTGTTTTTTTTCCACCTTTCCTCCTGCTGCCCCCTTTTCTCTCCCACTGTGGCTGCGCTCCTAGTGAGGGATGATTTCTTTGGTAAGGCTGAGGCTTACATTCCTGTCAGTCTAGGCCTCATGTACTTTTCTGCAGCTTCTGTAATTGTTTTTTGTGCAAAGAATAAACCAATTAAGTTGGTATTCTATGATTAATGTATGTTTGTGTGTGTATATGTACATGTGTATGAGAGGGTATTGTCGTTTTATTTTTACTGTGTAACACTTGGATTTCAGGAATGCATTTTACAGTCATTTCAAGCACAACTGTCATTCAAATATTCATATACACCTTAAAAAAAAATTTTCACGTGCAAAAATTGCCATACCTTGCCAAACTTTCTAAACAAAAGGCCACTATGCTGTCAATTAGACTTCAGGGGGCTGTACTGTGCCCAGCAGGAGTAGAAAATGCCCCAGCGTTAGTGAGAGGGAACAATTCCTCAGGCTTGGTGGTCAGAGAGAATAAAAATGTTACACAGTGCCTGTGGTCAGTAGAAGGAAGAATATGACCTCATCGTTTGTATGAGTGGGAGTTAAAGGGCTCAGCCCAAGCTTGATGGTCAGGTCAAAAAATTACATACATCATTTGTATTAGTGGGAGGTATAGTGCCCCACTGTTGGAGTAAGTGGGAGAAATGTTGCCCAATTGTTGGTGTCAGTGGAAAGGATTATGCCCCATCGTTTGTATCAACAGGATGAATTATGCCCCATCGTTGGGCCAAAGATAGGAATTATGCCTCATCATTAGAGAGTTGGTGTCAATGCGGAGAATAGTGCCCTATCAAAGGCTTGGTGGTCAATGGTAATTAATAAAATTACATAGCGCTTGCGGTCAGTAGGAGAAGGAACAGTTCCCCATCTTTGGTATTAGTAGGAGGAATAGTGCCCAGTTGTTGGTATCCAATGAAGAAATAGTACCCCATTGTTGGAGTCAGTAGGAGAAATGTTGCCCAATTGTTGGTGTCAGTGGGAGGAATCATGCCCCATTGTTGGTGTCAATAGGAGGGTTTATGCCATACTGTTGGTGTCAGTGAAAGGAATTAAGCTTCTTCATTGGTGTCAGTGGGAGGAATAGTGCCCTACCCAGGATTGGTGGTCAGTGAGACTTAAAAAACCTGTGGTTAGGAGGAGGAGGAATAGCAGCCCATCATTGGTATTAGTGGGAGGAATACTTCCCCATTGTTGGTGTCAGTGGGAGGAAGTATCCACCATTACTGTTGTCAGTATAGGAATTATGCCCCATCATTGGTTTAATTGGGAGGATTTTTGTTTCACTGTTGGTGTCAGTTGAATTAATTGTGCCCGGTAATGGTATCAGTAGGAGGAATATTGTCCCATTGTTGGTGGCAATGGCAGGAATTGTGCCTAATTGCTGACATCAGTAGGAGGAATTATACCCATTTTAGGTTTCAGTGGGAGAATTTATGTCCCACTGTTGGTCTCAATGGCAGGATTTGTGTTTCATCATTGATGTTAGTGTGAGGAATAGTGCCCTGCAAACCAGGCCAGAAATGGGCCACATCTGGCCATGATTAGGGTAGTTCATAGTACTGGCTCTGTAAAACTTTGGCTATATCTGTGCTATATACCAATGCTTTTGGATGCGCTGATGGCTAAAAAGGCAATTCTATATACTATAGATCTTATAGTTCTTGAAATCTCTGTGATACATTTATTTGTCACATGTCTGTTTTTTTAATCTAAAACTTTTTTTTTCATTTTGGTCAGAGTTTGGAAACTTTTTTTTACCTTTTTAGGATTTTTATTGCTGTTTGTATCCCTATTTGGGGGATTTCGCCTCAGTGTTTTCTTGGTGACACCCTGATGGTGCTAAAAGGATAGGGGTAGGAAACTCTTCTTAAAATGGATATACAGCAAAATTATATTTAGTTTTTAATGGAATAACCCCTGTTAGTTTATTTTGTTTTGCTGTACAAGGCTTCCCTTGGTGGCTACCCAGAATATGTCTAAAAATGTAAAAACTCAAAAGGAGTGCCAAGCCATATGGTAAAAGAGAGCAGTAGTTATTTTATTAGTCTTATGTCTATTTTTTATGTGATTATTCAAGTTACTTCAAAACACATTTAATGTTTTTATGCAGTATGATTGTGTATTTAAACACTTCTATCATCACTTTTTTTAAGTTATGTACTTTTTAATACCAGTTTGCCATATATTCATGTATGTGTGCATGTATGTGGATACATCCTTTTTATATTTATTTTGTAGCCTGATGAAGGGGGAGTGTGTTGGTCTCTGAAATGTGTTTGTAGTTCTACGTGATCATATTATGAATCATTAGTGATTGGTTTGGCACTCCTTTTGTGTTTTTAATCTTAATCCAGACAAGGACTATACACTTTCCTGCTCCATTTAAAGATAGAAAAAGGTTTTGGCTTTAGATACACTTTAAAGGAAACACAAACAGGAAAAATGTATTATTAAAGGGAACTCTTCGTAACAGAAAGACAGCAGTAAAAACCTGACAGCTTCTTAGCCTTCCTCATTCTGACCAAAATTATAAAAAGGTTTGCCTGGAGGAATGAAAAATTAGTTTATAATGAGAATGAGAATGCAAGTTTGATAACTACCACTTGAGTGCCCAGGGCCCTAATTGTAGATTGCTTTTTCAGGGATGGGAAAAGAAGTGGGCAACTTACTTCTAGAAAATTCCCAGCTTCTTGAAACCAAGTAAGATATTATCTTTTTTTCTGTATTGTGAAATGTAATTTAGGGCTTTTGCCATTTTCCAGATTTGATAGGTCCTACAAGGCTCCTGAAAAGCAGACTAGGAGTCCATTCTGTTGAGTGATGCCACGGACCCAGCTTTTCCTCCCTGGGCTGGGGTTTGACAGGTGCCACCCACAAGAGCCCATCATCACTCTGTGTGCCATGTTCAGTATGCAGCCATTTATACACAGATATTGTGAAGTAGATTGGTAGGTTTAAAGAACTTCTAAACTCATAAACAGAAATGTAATATATTGTAGGTTACCAGTCCTTAGAAGAGGTGCCTACAGTTTTTTTCAGGAGGTTTCTCTTATTTTCCCCTTCTGATTCTTTCACTGGCCATACACGGCTAGTTTCTTTTCATTCAGCCAGTGGAGGAATCTCCATGCCAGGACATTATATTCTGACAGTGGCACCCACCACTGTCAGAATACACTGAAATAGTTAGCTAAAATAGCCCCTGAATCATGCCAATGGGTGAAAGTCTGGTTTGCAGCTGTCAAGTATTCCAAAGGTAAACAGAGAGGTTGACCACACTCCACTAGGCATTTAAAGTTAGGACTATCAGAGATGCTTTGTTAAGTACATTTTGGGTGAAAGCATCAACATCATGTTCCTTGCCTGTTTGAGCTGTGATCTGTTTTATCATGGATTTATATCAATAAACTTTGCTTGATTCTCTGCCTATTGCAGTGTGACCAACCTCTTAGTTTATTTGTTCCTTCTCTTTGACACAAGTTGATAAAGCGATTGATTTCTATTGAGTCGAAAGGGCCACACACTGACCTAAATTCTGCCCATCCCTTCTGATCATTGTATGGTCATCTTAACACATTTACTGTCCCTAGGATGAAAACATTCATTCACTGTGCTGTATCAGGACACAGAAACTATAGAACACTGTCCCTCTACTAATCTTTATAACATAGAGGCGAGTGGTTTCGTAGTCCTCAGAGATCCCTGAGAACCTTGTAATTGATAAGAGTCATCACTGGCAAAAGATTTCAGCAAATGTTTTCCTTAACTTATCAAACAGATATGACAAAATGCTTTTCTCAGTATATTTAACAGACCAAAAGGGAACAAATTTTAAACTTTTCTTTTTGAGTTTAGGTACGCTTGAAAAGCATTCAGGTTAGACTTGGATATTAGAGTGTTATTGGAAGAACCATCTGTCTTGTGTTCTTTCTGTAGAAATATAATATCCTAAACACGCAATATAATTTTGTCCTAGCATTCTTCTTATGGTTTTCTGCATGATCTTGGAGAAACAAACGTGGAGGTCTGGGAAAACAAATTTTTGATGTTATTTAATCCAAAATTGGAGTATAACTTTTGATGTGATTGGTTCCTAGACTCTAGACAATGATCAAAAACAGTCTAAGGTAATCAAAGGGCATTTCTGGGCAACCTTCTGCATTTTCACTGACTTATTCTGTGCCAGTAACACAGATTAGCAGCCATTCACAATTTTTGATTTGATCTTACTTTTGTTGGTGGGACTGCCATGAATTAATATGTGATTTGATGTTGCAAATTGCAGCTCACATGTTCTATCCCTGTTGTATGAACTATAACTTTTATTATTAGGCCCATGTTATGTGACATATTCTGTTTATGGCAACAACCAACTTGCCATTAACTGGTTGCTATCAGACCACTTACCTTTTGCTATCTGGACTAGATTTCACTTTCCCGCTGGTGAGTTAGATTTGGTAATGTTTAGGTCAGAAAAGAAACAAAGTCCATTATAGTAAGTGTGTGATATCTTTTCGCCATGATTCTGCTGCAAGGTGTTGCCAGTGGCGGAATGACCCATTTGTCATGACCCTAAAAATGCTTAGCTTATTAATAAACAGTTTAAAGCCCTTCACACCTGCCCATTTCCAACCCAATTAACAATTTAAAAAAAAAAACAAAGCCACTTGTCCCTTGTCAGCATCAATTCCATTAGTGGGGAACAGTGATGTAGTGTAAGCCCTCCACCAGTTTTGTTGCTGCCCCTCATCTTGACATCACTAAGCCGCTGTTAGCGTCATCAGCATATGTGTGAACCCTGCTGATATACAACCATTGAGAAAGTGTCCACGTCACCTGGCAGTAATGTTGATACTCCAAAAGGACTTCCACACTCTTCCACTACAACGAAAAGAAGACTTGGGACCCAGTGTGTAACATGACCACAAATACTGGCAAGTATTTGGGACAGTTAGATTAGGGATTAGTTGATGTAGCTACTACTTACAGGGGTGTTGGAGGCATTGTTTATGGGGGGGAGGTAGAGGTGGACACCTCATTAAAATATTTTCCCTTGCATTACCTACTTCACCCTGGACAAAAACAAGAAAAACATGTCTTCCATGTCCACAGGAATAATATACAATGGAAATTCAGTGTCTTTTGAAAGAACTGATACTCGTCCAAAATTTTGCTGCATAATAGTATGAGTTTTATTTATGCATTAGAAGAACTATCTTATGCTTTTGATTTGGAAGTGCCACGGTTACTTTCAGGCCACTTGTGGAAATGTTGCCTTAGCTATTGTGTTCATATATTTCATCTATGTTTACATTTATTTGTTTAGGAATGCATTAAATGTGGTTAAAAATGACTTGATCGCAAAGGTGGATCAGCTATCAGGAGAACAGGAGGTTCTTAAAGGGGAGCTGGAAGCTGCTAAGCAGGCCAAGGCTAAAATGGAGGCACGCATTAAAGAGCTGGAGGAGGAACTTAAGAGGTATCAGTGAAAATAAAACCTTGTTTTTTTTTTAGTTTAAAACCAACACCAGCCAAAATGTTTTATTTCTTTTTGGATAGAGTGGGGATGGGTTAGAGCCTCAGGTTAGTGTTTTTTATGATTGTGTCTTATTGGTTAAATTATTTATTAGTGTTTGTCAGGACAAGAAGTAATAGGAGATATTTTAAACAGGAACACAAACAGAAACAAAAACACATTTTAGTAGAGTGAGGCAGTGGGTAAGAACCTTTGACAAAGAATAGGAAAAGAACTCCAATTTTCCAACATAGGATACTGAAGCAGGGAGATGTAATGAGTGTCACTTAACACAAAAAGTATATAAAACAAATATAGCTTTATTCATGAAATGGTTAAAAATAATCCATATCCAAGAACTTTTGACAATGTTATTGCTTTTGGTACTTTGCAGTCCTGGTGATAGCTGCACCCTGCATAACTTGTGTGGGCATCACAGAAACCGAAAAAACAATGACTGGAGATTGGCTTTTTTGTACCTGGCACAAGAAAATTCATAGAGCATATTCCTATTTTCTTTCATATTTTATATTCATATTTTTTTCTTTCATATTCTGCTTTAATTAAACTTCAAAAATAACATTTTTGCTTTACAATTATAGGGTGAGGTCGGAAGCCATTGTGGCCATGCAAGAACCCAAAGAGGAGGTGGATGAGGTAAGTGATTCTGCTCCGTGGTGAAAAGTTATAATTCATGAAAATGCTTCTTCTCAGTCTAAATAGAAACAACTGCTTTGGTTCTGTATTGATGTAAAGTACATGTTTGCTAACAGGACCAGTTTCTTACAGTCTATACACACAGGCTTTAAACACAGAAGCAAATAAAATACACTATGCTTTCAGGTGATTTGAGTGGCTGGGATGTACTTTTGCGTTATGCTGATTGGCTTCTGAGTTACTTTGATTTGCCTTGCGTTTCTGCTCAAGGAGTTGATATGAAAGGCTTCACGCTACTGCAATCTGCTTTTGCATTCACATTTATTTGTATAGGGGGAAAAAAGCAGCTCAGAAGCATACAAAAGCCTCTCTACAAGGGCTCTTAGGGGCACAGCATTATTCAAAATCAATACATTTAGAAATAGCATTTGCTTTTCTATACTTTTATATGCATCTAAAAAAGATTCAAACAGGTTGCAAAATTTTCAATTAAATTTAAATTTTTCAATATAACTGGAACTCAGCTGACTGCGCAGAGGAACAAAATGTCCCATGCATCATCCACTGTGTGCTTCCTCATTGACCTTGATGCATAAAGCATGGTCATATGTGTCATATGTATTTCCATGTAATTACCACATACGTACTACTGTGTGTTTACTTTATCAAATAAAGGAAAGTTTTAAATATTACTATCAGTGAAAAACTTTTCCCTATATTGCTCAGATCAATTGTGAATTTTGGTCTGACAGTACTTCTATCGTTTTGATTCACACATGTGCGGTGCAGATTGAAGCTCAGGTTTCACAGTCAATAAATACAGTAGTTGTTCAGCGGTTCAGGTCAGGTTTAGATCAGGTTCAGAACAGGTTTAAATCAGGTTCATGTCAAGTTCAGAACAGGTTTAAATCAGGTTCAGGTCTGGTTTAGATCAGGTTCAGGTCATGATTTTATCCTGTTCACAACTGATGATATGTGCGGTTTAGAAATGGTTCCCACAGAAGTCGGCCAGGATTCTTTTTCAATCTGCACTGAATCCGCACCGTCAGTACACCAGACATATGTGAACAGGCACCATAGGAAGCAATGTTATTCCACATGTCATGTGGATTGGATGCGGTTCAAACTGCATCCAATCTGCATGCTTGTGAACCTGCACTAATTACAAGGGCATTGCTTGACTGTAAAAGTGATTTCATGATGAGAGAAGTATAGGGGCTGGGATCATTGACCTTCTTCTGAATTCCAGGTGCCATTGCACCTTGATTCAATAATTTGAGTCTTTGACCTGAGACATACTGTACATGCTATAATGAGTGTCATACAAAGGCCACAAATGACAGCCCCCTCCTTCTCTTACATCTCATAACAAAGTCCTTTTACATTTTTTGATTTGCGACTGTAGGTCAGGAAGGGGGTTGGTCTCAGTGTCATATATTAAGACCATTGTCATATGTACAATGCTAAATGTGTATATAGCATTTCTAGGAAATTGTGTTTTAACTTGCTTTGTGGAGGTTCCCCTTTAGCTGCACATCCTTGGACCAGACGTTAAAGTGGTTGTAAACCTTTACATATACCCAGTGAAGTGACTGGCCTTAGGTGATACAAGGACATGAAACAATTCCTCCTGCATAAGTTGTACCTGTTTATCTGAAGCATTGTCTTCTCTACATCCATTGAATGTCCAGAATTTATACAGCTTACCTAAGAGTGCAGATATTGCCTGCAGTGGCACCTGCCTATGTCTCCATAGTCTAGATTTGCTTTCTGAGCATTAAATAAATTAACTCTGGCTTAAAAGAAGTGCTCATAGCAATGCCCCCTTTTTATTTTTTCTTAATATGATCCCAAAAATCCTGTTCAAATGGAGTTGACACTGTGTTTTGTTCTTTTCTATATATTTTTTTCAGAGCTCTTCCCCACTACAGGATAACATCCCTATCGCTCAGCGCAGGCGCTTTACTCGTGTGGAGATGGCTCGTGTCTTAATGGAAAGGAACCAGTACAAGGAACGTCTCATGGAACTGCAAGAGGCAGTCAGGTGGACAGAGATGATCAGGTGATGACCGTGCTGCTGATATCTTTCTTCCCAACAATATCAAATTTGGAGCTTATCAAGTGTTTGGTCAGGATCACAAAAACACATAATCTCTTCAAGGCAAAGAGAATGATAAGAATATTATCAATGTGTATTATTATTATTATTATTATTAATAATATGAAAAGAAAGTTGTTGCTCTGTATAGTTTGTAGTTGTATATGTGCGTCAGGGCAGTCATATTTTATTTTGTATATCCAGACTGTTGATGCTTTACTGCTTCTCACAATGCAAATAGCACAACACAAAAATGTATAAAAAAGCTATAGATTCCTTTGAAGAGCTTTAACCCCTTCCTGCCCAGGCCAATTTTCAGCTTTCAGCGCTGTTGCACTTTGAATGACAATTGCGTAGTCATGCACCATTGTACCCATATGAAATTTTTATCATTTTTTTCACACAAATAGAGTTTTCTTTTGGTGGTATTTAATCCCCACTGGGTGTTTTATTTTTTGCGCTATAAACAAAAAAAGAGCAAAAAAAAAGTTTTATTTGCTTCTATTATAAAATTTTGCAACAGGTAATTTTTCTCTTTCACTTATGTGCGTTGATGAAGCTGCACTGATAGGCGGCACTGATGCTGCTGCACTGATATGCAACAATGATGAGCACTGATAGACGGAACTGACTGGTGGCACTGCTAGGCACTGATGGGTGATCACCAGTGCACTGATAGGTGCCGATCCGTCTTCTGACAATTGCCGGTTATCAGCAGTACTTTCCTGTGACAGCGTGAGGAAAGTGAAGCCGATAACCGGCAACTGCATTTAACGGTGATCTGCTGTGTCATTGGATACAGCTGATCAGATGGTAAAAAGCTGCTGTGATTGAACTTTTATCACAAAACATGATCAGCTTTGTCCGTAGGACACAGCGATCGCGGAGATCGCCAGGTGCGTGCCCCCGTGGGCCCGCATGAGGACGCGTTCTGGGAGGACGTCATATGACGCTCTCCCAGAACTGGACAACCACGCTGCAGCCGTCATTTGGCTATAGCACGGTTGGAAAGTAGTTAAGGACACTTTTGCGTCATCTTAGTTGAGCTGAGATCAATGCAGGCTCAAAGCAAGAATGCATAGAAAACAATAGCTTTGTATGTGCCCTGTTCACAACATACAGGCCCATAGCAGTATGGCAACAAATGTTAGCACAATACAATGCTCCTATCAAGCTAAATAAGTTAGAATTTTGACTCTTGATGTGGCGTTTTTGTGTATGCTGCGGTGTAAACAAGTCTTAAAGGAAATCTGTAGTGATAGAATATGGAAGCTGCCATTGCTAATCTATTCTTCTGTCACCAAAATAAACCTTATCAATGCCCCTACATTGCAGGCACCACAACATACGGTACTGCAGTACCATGTGTTGTTGTGCTCTATATTACAATACAATATTGGATGCACCTTGGTGTGTTTTGGTGTGTTAGGAGGCCTAGAAAAATGAATGGTCTGAGTAATACAATTAATGATAATGTACCAGAACAGTTAAAACCGAATTGACTTTACTATGTCTTACTTAATGTGAAGCTATTACTAAATAACACATTTTTAAGATGCACAACCTTGAAAGAAAACCGTTAAAAGTGTATGTTAACTCTAACAATACACTTCTATTATTTTCTATTTTTTGGTCTGATAAGTTCATTATTGGAAGTATTTTTATTATTTGTTCGATAAGTGCAAAAAATATCAGTTGACCTTGATGGAAATGAACTGAACATTTCCTGTGCTCTCTGCCTGTGTTGCAACCTAATGTGTTAGCATTGTTCCCAGCTTTCTATATTCATATTTATTCTAATCTAGAAAACACCTCCCCCTATGTTGTGGAGAGCAGGAAGTGTTCTGATGTTTTAAATGCTTCCTGTCGTAGGATGACAACACTGCTCATCTATAGATACAGTACAATAAGTGAGCGTTGTCACCCTAGAACAGGAAATGTGTTAATGGCAGGATCACCAGATCAAAATAAACGTAAAAGATACAGGAAATAAAAGAAAAGGAATACAGCCTCTGCATCTAAGGATTGATTAGATGCAATATAAAAATGTTGTTTTCGGGTTTAAATATACTTATTCTCCTGCTCCACTGCCAACCTTTCTTTGCCCTGTTGCTGAGGTGGGAAAAGATTCTTTAGCATGCATGCTTTCTCCCATCAGCCATCAGGTCACTATTGTGTTCTGTAGGAGCTGGTGAATGGAACTTCAGAATGTAGAGGGGGGCCAGACATCAACACACCATGAAGTGTATAGGATTGTGGAGATTTAATTACCACCATGAATATAGAATAGAATGAAGATCAACAACGTGGTCTACAGGACGGAGTGTTTTCTTTACAAGACGCACTTTTTAAAAATATTTTTAAAATAGCCACAGTGTTGATTTAAGGAGCTTTTACACTGCCCTATTGAGATTTAGCTACAGCATGGGTGCAGTGCAGGATACCCATGGTTTTCATTACCAGTGGTTTTCCATGGACCTCTGTTATGTCCCACATTTTCACTTTTTTGGTAAGCACACCAGCATGTTGCCTCTTTAGTGTGCTTTTAGATAACGCAGCAAAAACATGGAATATACTAGAAGTGTGTGGGAAACGACAGGTAACCCTCATGCAAACCACAGGTACCCTGTACTGGATCCACACCGTGGCCAAACCCCAGTGGGGGAACGTGAAAGCCTCAAAATCCACATTCCTAATCCAGAGCAGTGACTTAGGAGGTACTCAGACCGGTCGGCCAACATAATAGACAGGCAACTAACATTTTCTGAAGGACAACAACAATAGAAGACTCCTTGTTTCTCTTGGGAATTTTTTTTAAAGTTATGTAAACCCTGACAATGAACGTCTCTTATTTGCTCCATGTTGGTTTGTTAAATATACCATTGAAAGTAAAATGTCTGCAATAAAAACACCTGTTGATCTTATCAGAAATTCAGAACTGCCCTGTGTTCTCTGCACACTATCTGTGTTATCTCAGGGACTTAATCAGACCTCCTAGTTCTTAATATGGGACTAAAGAACAGCTACTGTTTATGTTGTGGACATGAGAGAGTAGAAGGAAATCAGTAGTTTCACGAAAAACAGCCAAGCAGGACCTTCTTCATTCCTTGCAAATTCAGTCCAGAAAAGGCATGTGTTGTCAGTCCACAATAGGAATTTAGGAACTGAGTGCATTTCTTTCAGATCAATGGGTGTTTCTCTGTG
Organism: Staurois parvus; assembly: GCF_062004578.1. Taxonomy (NCBI): domain Eukaryota; kingdom Metazoa; phylum Chordata; class Amphibia; order Anura; family Ranidae; genus Staurois; species Staurois parvus. The sequence continues at coordinate 15,869,506 of NW_028317814.1, read as the reverse complement.
GTGAAGAGTATTTAACTACTTGAGCAACATCCCTTGTTGTTCAAAGGATGTTATGACAGGTTCTCTTTTTGGATAGTCCTGGGGTCTATTGGACTCCATACCTCTCATCTGGCCTTCAAAGCATCTGATCAAACCAAGATCAGTTTGATTAGATGCTTTCAGGTTCTGACGTCTCTCTTTTTACTGTGTCCAGGGAAGCTAATGTCACTGGTTGCATCCTTACAAGGCTCCCTGATGGGACAGGAGAGCCCAGTAAAGGCAGGAGGTGTAGGGAGGGGGGTTTCCACCCCCTGTGAAAGTGATCCAGTGGCTGTATAGCTACTCAAATTACTTTTACGTTGTGCAGAATCACCTGCTGTAAAAAACAATACCAGGATCATGGTTGTAGCCTTAACCATGAGCCCAGTATAACCAGGCCAGTACAAGGCCGTATATATACACATGGCGGTATTGAGGTGGTTAAAGGTATAAGGCATAGAAAAAGGTACATACATTGCAGAAATGTTCTATATAAATTTTTTCTCAGGCCTACACTTTAATGTCACTACAAACACCAGGCTGTTTTATAGTACAATGAGAACCTGTGTATTTTATCATTTGTCAGACCCATAGTAGTGTTGTCAAAGATTATAACATTTATCTTGTTTTAGGGCCTCCCGGGAACACCCGTCCGTCCAGGAGAAAAAGAAGTCCACCATCTGGCAGTTGTAAGTAATGATATGTCATGTTTGTGACGATCAATTAAATGTGGATACTGTGTGATCCTGTCCCTCAGGGGAAGTCTAGACGAGTATTGGCATCTGGATAGGACATAGGACAATATCTTAATGTTGCTGTTTTCAAAATGCTGCTGATTATAATGTAATGTTTTGTTACATTTGTTGTCAGGTTGGGGGGTCACTTGGACATAGAGCTCTAAAAGAAACCTACACACACAGACCAGTATCTGTTTTTTTTTACTCCCATCAACCACTGTAACACAAACTGGGGGTTATTAGAACTCTAAAACATTGGGTTGAGTTTGTGGCAACCCAGACTTAGCTTTAGTGGAAACATCTACAAGGTTGAGCAAAAGCACAAGACTTTTGAACAGAGGAGAGAAGCTGAACACACATGATGTAGTCCTGCAGAAGGTGGAGTGTTGGAAACAATCAGAAGGATCCTTAACAAACATTGAATTTTTGTGTGCTTCAAACTCAGGAATACACAGAGACAGAGGCTGGTCCTAAAGACCCAACACCAAAACAGAAGCAAAGCAGCTTGCAGTCCAGTGTAGTGAGAAATGCAAAGATGTGTACATTGGGGGAACAAAATAATCCTTTAACAAATTAATTACCCAGCATAGGAAGGTACATTCTACAGGCCAAAAGTCAGAAGTTTTCCTACACCTTAGGAAAAGGGGCATTTTTTCAAGGAATGTGAAGTGCACTTTATCACAAATGTACTATTCTAAGTTTGTTCTCTCTCCTCAGGGCCCTATACATCTCTCTCTCTCGTGACTCCCGGCTATATCCGTAGGCACTTTGTGCTGTGAGGATGGTCCCAGCATGTGGGGAGACAATTGCTAGTGAAGGGGCAAAGTATAACACCCCTTCACTACAGAATGTCCATCACCCTTGCCATTCCCAAGCTAGTTGACTGATTTATCAAGTGATACATATATGGTAGTCCCTAGCAACAGCAATATAGCCTATACTAGACAGCATCCTACATGCTGGACACTCTGTACTCTATATTCCCTATCCCTCTGGTCCCTTGATATAAGCCCTGCTCTTTGATACACCATGCATCCACCCCTTGAGAGACAGAATCAAGGAAGGATCCTTACTGACATAGTTAAGGGTAACAAAGGAACAGTTCTCAAACTACATCTTTATACACATTCCTGTACAAAGTTCTTTAAGTACCCATGAGGTATTAATAACTGATTCAGCAGCACAGTTCATAAGAGTAATCTTTCCCAAGACAACAGTCCATTTAGGCAGTAATCCACAAAAGGCAGTAAATCCATAACTAGCAGCTGTAGGTCCATGTAAGTCCTTGGGTTCCAAACCCTGACTGGGCCCCACAGATAGGGGCACAGACCAACAGAGTAATGGCTACATCTCGGCAGTCTTTCAGCAGAACCCTCTTGGGGCAAAGAAAAACCCCTATTTATATGGTATAATCTGAGGGGTGCAGTAATCTTCTGAGAAAGAAGGAAGGAAAAGCCAGAGGAGAAGGGGGACCTACAGAGAGGGGGACAACTTATAGTGGTGAAGTGTTGATGGCTCTTCTGTTTACCTCTTCAAAAGCCATTCCAATTCATATCTAGGAATCCCGTACAGAACGGCTACCTGAGATTTTTGTTGCACAATTTTCACGAGATTTCCTGCATTACAAATAGGGCAATCCATTAATTTCCTTCTCACAATCAAGGTAGAATTGTACAGAGTTTGGGGTGCCATTAAGAATATGGCACCCAAATGGCATTGCGCATTTTGCCACCATGTGCATCTCAGGCAGAATCCCAGCGTTTCTGTTCGTGATTCCAAATTGCACAATGGGAATTGGGCCAATAGAGAATTTTATTAAGTAGAAATGTAATACATGAATGAAAATGCAGACTTGTCTACTCATAACACGTAACAAATGTATCAAATGTAATCTCATAGATAACTTTATCTTGTTTCTGGTGTAAGCATTGGTGTGCCTATGTACAGTATTGTCATGTACCTAAGAACTAACTTTGTAAATAAGTTTTACTTCCTATTTAAAAAAAATCAGAACTATAAGAATTATTATTGTTGAGTGTAAAAGATATGTTGATCCGACTTAAAAAAAAAGGGGAAAAAAAAGTGCATTTTTTCTCTGAAGCAAAAGACTTCTGTGACTATTTACTCTTCTTTCTATTTTTTCAGCTTCAGCAGACTGTTCAGTTCATCATCCAGCCCCCCTCCTGCAAAGAGGACCTACCCCCCTGTCAACATCCACTACAAGTCTCCAACACCAGCTGGGTTTAGCCAGCGTCGAAGCCACACCATGTGCCAGATATCCACAGGGGGACGCACCATAGAGTTCTTCCCTGATGAGTAAGCAGATTTTCTTTATATTATGGCTCTATTGTGCTCTTAGTTTTAAAGCAGCCCAACTCCATCCAAAACAATTCATTTTGTTTTGGATAGACTGAAGAAAGGTTAGATTGGGTTGCAAACAGATATTAAAAAACTGATACAATCTCACCTTTCTCATCAGATACTGGAGTTGTGCTTTAAACTGAACTTTCAGGTTAAATGAGCTAAATATATCGCAGATGCATCAAAGCAATAGGTGTGCAAAGTCTTACATTTCCTTTTCTTTAAAAACCAGTCCCAGCATGAGTGGAAGAGCCTGTACCCTGCCAGCTTCCAGAGGAAGAGCCTTGCTCTCTTTGCGGAAGCAGTGGTCTCTCTGCAAGGTTCCCGCACACTTCCTACAGAGTTGGATCTCTCCAACGAGTATGGAGCATGAGCTTTACTGTTTCTTGTTTGTTCATAGGATATAATCACCTATGTAGCCCTATCCTAATAAAGCACACAAGTCAGAGTATCAGCAAGTGAATTAGCATTTTCCTAAAAAAAATCAGCAACAGCAAACTTACATATACAGTATTTCTAATGACAAAATTCCTTCATACTGCAACATATTGCATAATTAACCTATTATATGAAATCAAGTAGTCTGTATGTCTGTATATGATACCTTACTGGTAAAATAACTCTTTAGGGCTGGTTCACACCTGAACTGCACAGAAATACGGTTTGCGTTCCTGTTCGATTTTGGTGTGGTAAGATTTTCTGCCCATTCATTTGAATGGACTGTAATCGCACTGGATCACACCAAAAGTAGTGCACTACTTTTCAAAAACAAACTGCACTGGATCGCATTGTGCAGGAAAATATACTGTGTTTGAAATCTACCTTTGAGGTGTTGTTAGGAAAACATTGACATCTCAGCAGATTGCCCAGTGTATTTGGGACACGGTGCGGGAAATGCGTACAAAACACTTTTTTACCACGCCTTGCTCTGGTGTGAATGAGCCTATAAAGTACATTTCACATGCCTCAACATATATGCTGTATGAGTATTCTCCATGTGTAAGTTTTACAATAAATCAGAAGGAATATTTATAATTATGACCAAAGCATTGCCTTTCTTTTTTCTCAGCAGTCTTCCTTCTGTGTTCCCAGTTAACTATCTATGCATTCCTTTAAAACCTGCAATGTGTATGCTACTAACAAAAACATTTTAAAAAATGTGCCTTGGCTTGCACGTAGTATGAATATTCTAACCCAACTAAAATATCCAGTAGGGTCACAGCTTACAAAGAAGGTTTCTAATTGGTCCATGCCACTGCCTTTTCATTTTGTACCCCACTGCTTGCCGATAGCTTGTGCATACTGCTCCTACTAATCTCAGTGATATGGAGATGGATATTTTTTGGGTGAACCTGTCAGTTTCAAGTGCCATAGGTATTGTCTGCTGTTACTTTTATTAGCAATATAACCCTGCTCTGTGCACCTCTCTGATTTAGTTTTACTTAGTGAGCTTACGCCTCTGTGTTTTGGGCTATGACCCACCTAGTTGCATGTATCCTGTCCAATGCCCTTTAAGAAGAACTTTTTTTTTTTTTAGTGTTCTGTTCCCCAGGAGTACAGGTAGTAATTTGTCCCATATTTCTATGTGCTTCATAAACCTAGCTACAAGGTCAGCCAGGTTGCCCCCTCTCCCCGACAGCTGTCTGACACACTAGCTAGCAAGGAGAAGGCCACTTGATAACAGGGTTAATTTGGTTTTTGATAGTTGGCTAACTGGCTGGCAGTTTGAACAGGCTTTCTTATCCCCCTCTTTTGATAAGTTATACTTATCCATGTTCCTTGCCGACAATAGCCATTATTAGACTGGGGTAGGCTGGCAAGTTGAACTGGATAGTCCTATTTTTTGCTTTGTGACGCCTTCCATGTTCACTGCCAGTCATCTAGAATGTAAGGCCCATGTGCAGGAACCCTTAGGGTAGAAGTGAGCATCTTAGAGTCTGTGTTGATGGGTTTTTGCTTGTTGAAAATGGTTTTGCATTCCCATACAAGTCTACTGGAATGCAAGAACCACTTGGAGCATGCAGATGCATCTGCTAATGAAATCTGAATGATCTCAGACTGATGTTCATCTAACTGACCTAAAGCCCGGCGACAAAGACCCTTATGATGTTTGCTCTTAGGCAACCTGTTTTCTATTACAAGTCTATGACTAAGTTGAGGTCATATTAGAAAGGCTGACAGGTTCACTTTAAAAAGAAAGGTTGCAGAAATAGGCAGACCAGCAATGTAGCTCCTATTCGGATAATCTATTGATTCTTTCATTTCCAGGTCACTCTGCATACTAGGAACATTGCCCATGCACTGCCTGTAACCCTTGCTGCTTTGCTTTCTGCTCTCCCCCTGACACTCTGCACCCTCTCCATCCCTCTTTTTTTCTAGATTGAGAAGTAACACTGTGGCTTCTCTCCTCAGCGACTGCGCATCTTCAGCCCGCCGTGAGCAAAAGCGGGAGCAGTACCGCCAAGTGCGGGAGCACGTGCGCAACGATGATGGTCGTCTGCAGGCCTGTGGGTGGAGCTTGCCTGCTAAGTACAAGCAGGTTGGTGGCTGAAGTTCACTTCATTGGTTGGAGTTTACTTGTCTTAAGAGAGTGGAGTCCTTTTGTGTACTGAAGCCATGTCTAGATATCTTGGATCTTCTCTGGGGACTAGAAAATAATTATGACGTTCTTAATTCTTTCTTATGAAATGCTATTTCAGCCTGTTAAATGGTCATCAAGAGTAATGGGGAAATGTGCAGATTATACGCTTATACAGGAGTATCAAGGACGGGGGAGGGGATGCAGGAATCTTAGTGCCGCCAACATGGAGAGCAGACAGATAGCAATGGGGAGGCCTTGTTTCTGGCTGTCCATCCACTGAACATTTCATTGACCACTCCCTAATGTGGGTACACAACTTGTAACTCCCAAAAAAAGCTTTTCATTAAAATGGTGAGGGTTAAAAATAACATCAGCTTGCATCCCCATCAGGGAGATTTCCCTGCACTTCCTGTCTTCAGACACCCCACAGGAAATAAATGGAAATTTCCTCAAATTGAGGCAACATCCCACCTTTGACAGTTATCACCAGAACAAGTCTCATTGGAAGATTTACCCTCAATTCTGGTGACAACTGTGACATGCTATTCTACCCTTTCTCTTCCAAAGGTAATGGTCCAGATGACAAACAATCTGGTTAGATCTCCCTAAATAGGAATGCAGATATCAATAGGGACCTAGTGTGCAGGAAGGAAAGTGCCAGGAGTGGTTCAAAGTTTATCAGTAGATTGTATTCAAAGTCACATTTCTGCAAATGCACTTCGGAGGTTCAAAAGAACCCCCCTTCATCAGGGCTTGGCAAATGCTGCAAATAAGGAATGTACACAAAACTGATATATCATGATCCTGCACAGTGATTTCTGCAAGACTGGATAGAAAGAATCTGCCCCAGAAGCTTGTTCCCCACGCTATCCAAAACTAAAAAAAAAATACTTTAATTTTTCTCAGTTTTGCTCCCAGGCCTAAGGCAGATAATCTCAAGTGTGTTTTCACATTGTCAGTACCCTCTAAGTCCCTATTTATGGTTTCCAAATGTCTCCTAATATGTTTTGCCTCACATGTATCCTCAGATACAATCAACACATAAATTTCTGAACATTCATCTCCTAACAAATGGTAACAGAGAGTACTGTGTAAGCTGCAATTCACTGGAGAGACTGAAGTGGCTATACACTGTGCGAATTTCATCCACTTTCTGATAAACTAGCCAAAATTCAAGTTGTGGGAGGCCTTGTTAGCCCCCTCCTGCCCGAAATCCTTCCACTAAAAAAATCAAAGAAATCAGACATAAAATTGTTGGCTAAACAGCGGCTGCATCCAAGCATATGCAGCCGATGTTTGAGTACTTTGATAGCTGCCACTCAGAATTGAATAGCTCAGCATGTGGATTCTCTCATTTATGCTCTATAATGTGGATGGAGGAATCTGTTAACTTGCAGTGTGAAAAAAATCTATGAGTGTATGGCCAGCCTAAAGCAAACAGTTTTTTTGCCCCGGTAATGCAAAGCACAGGTTTTCTTTCAGTTTACAGCAAAAAAAGGAAAATTCATCCTTGCATGTGACACCTGAATGTGTCTCTCAACTTTTTTACATTGCGAGGAACCTTTGAAATATTTTTCAGGTCTCAGGAACCCCTGCTAAGTAATTATACCTAACGTTTGTTGTACATTAGATGATCACTAAATTGTAGAATGGTTTATACCGTATACAAGAGGAAATAATATGGTATAATTATTATATTTTACATCCGAGGCAGATAATTGTAAACCCTCCTGTTCTGTACAGCAACATTTAGTAATATTCTTGAAATTAAAATGATAGTAATACCAGAAAAGAAATGCACACAGCAAAAATTGGGGTATCCCTAAATATAACTAAAGGCAAAACTTTTTTTTAGTTTTGGATAGGGTGGATTAGAAAGCTTGTCAGATTTTTATTGCTGTCTGTGTCCCTGTTAAGGAGATTCACCCTCTCTATTTGTCCTGTTTACCATTATCATTTAAAGTGAAAGTAAACTAAAATCCCAAATTTTGGGTTGTCCTAAGAAAAGTAATAGAGGGGAAATCTTCCAATGGGGACACTAGTTCTGGTGACCCAGGGGTCCCCAAGGAGTTCCCTTAATTTGTAGGGATTTCCTTTCACTTCCTGTTTGGCTATGGGACAAGAAGTAAAGGGAAATCTCTGAAATGAGACAAAGATGGGTTATAACCCTTCCTTACTCTATCTAAAATGAAAAATCAAGTTTTGCCTAAAGTTCTACTTTAAACATACAGAAGGGGCCCCCTAAGTTAAATGGGACTTTGAAGGTATAAACACATGAACTAAAAATATATGAAATCTTTATTTTCCATCAAATTTTCACACATATAAAATTATGGCATTACAAACTATTTCCAAAAGATCATATTGTAACATGACATCACCATCAAAAGATAATGTTTGTTTACAGAGATAATTTGTAAAGATCCAATGCGTTTCAGAGTAATTTCACTCCTTCCTTAGGGAAAGAAAAGTCTGCACAAAGGTGATATAATCTGCAACATTGAAAGTACATTTGTTTAGAACACAACATATGTCCATAAGAAATATCTGCATAACTCCAAGTACAGTATATGGATATACTCACAATATAGAGAAGTAAAAAGACACATGAATAAATCTTCAACCAAACTTAAAAGCAAGGCTTCAATTTGCCACCACCTCCCAGTCAGAGCACTGGCGGGTCTCGGGTGACCAGAACCCCCCCCAAAACGGGGCACGAGGGACACCCAGATTACTGCAAAAAGGGCTTAGATAGTAAAGAACATCTCCAATAAGAAATTCACACAGTAGAAAAAAGCCATTACATAACCTCTGGAATAAACCCACCATTGTACTTGTGAGCATCTAGATATTTCCAAAAATTAATTTACATCTATACAGATAAACCGGAGAATGTGTAGGTATGAATCTTCAAAAATATGCATCTGGACAAGCCACATGGACCTTTAAAAATAATATCAATGGGGAAACCGATAAACATTTATATAATTGAACAAACAAAAATGGAGGCAAATGCATAAATACAAGGCCCTTATTCCCAAAAAGAAGGGGAAAACTTCCTAATGGATATAAAAATCAGCATAATGCTCACCATGAAAAAAACGCCATACCACATTCTAGAAGAATCCGCACTGGCCCACAAGAGCAGGGAGTACCAAAGTGTGAAAGGCAGATCCCAAATATATAGGAACCTCATTAAGAGGTCCATCCAATCATCTGGCAGTGACTGACAGCATCCAAGTGGGCAGACAGGGAGGAAAAAATGGCGCCCAGACGCCAATCCCATTCTGCCTCAACAAGGAATGCCACTGGGATCCGCCCCCCGTTGCGTCACCCCACCATGTTGTGCAGAGTGACGCCATGCATTGGCGGACCATCAACACGCTAGGGAGGAAAACACAGCTGCCGGACCAGAGAGGAGCGGCATAAGTCAGGACCCCAGATCATAATGGCCGTGTATTGCTGCACTCATCAGGCCAGAAGAAGCCCAGTGGTGCAGCACCAGTGTGCCCAGCGCTGAAAGGGAAGGCCCAGGCATCCAAGTTCAAGCCCCACCCAACCCCATAGCCATGGAGGCAACAAAACAAAGCCATATATATAATACATCAAAACTGTACAAAAGACACACAAAATACAAGGCCGAAAATGAGCCAAGGAGATCTCAGACAATTATACAGAATGAAGAAGGATATACATTCCACATACATAGGGCACTGATGCAACATCATATTAAGTATGAGGCAAAATATCAAGCATGGCAACACAAGTGGGCAGGACACATGGATAAAGGGAGGTTCATTGCATAACTTATTTTTCCATACCGCAAGAAGAAACCCCTGTAGAAAGGGCTTAGGCCTTTTTTAGAATCAATTTTAGAATTGACCAATTCATTCAAGCCAGGGGGGGGAGGTAACATGTAGATGGAAAATCTATCTAACCTCCAACTGCAATGAAAACTTGTTCCAGTCGCCCCCCCTGCAGCTTGGATGTCAAGAATAAGAAATTAAATTTTTGGAAATTGACCATTATGTACCATAAGGACATGGCGCCCCAAAGGTAATTCAGGGTCACCTGTCCACATACTTTTTATGTGTCTATACGCTGGCCTCCAAAACTCCAACTTTGTCTTGCCCACATAGAAACAACCACATTCACATAGAAGTAAATATATCCCCCCCCCCGCAGTTCAACAATTGGCAAAATGTTTGGATTTGAAAGGAACCCCATTCGGTAATCTAGGTTGTGCTTCCATATACATGTATCTACAATAGTTGCATGCCCCACAACAGAAAGTGCCTTTTAGTTTGCAGGCATCTCTACATGAGTCACCCTTATATTCACTTTGTTTGATATGGTCAATTGGTCAATTTTAGGCCCTTTTTAAAGGGGTTTGTTTCTGGCGGTATGGAAAAATAAGTTACACAATGAGCCTCCCTTTATCCATGTGTCCTGCCCACTTGTGTTGCCATGCTTGATATTTTGCGTCATACCTAATATGATGTTGCATCAATACGCTATATGTGGAATGTATATCCATCTTCATTCGGTATCATTGTCTGAGATCTACCTGGTTTATGTAATTTTTGGCCTTGTATTTTGTGTGTCTTTTGTACAGTTTTGATGTATTATATATATGGCTTGTATAATATATATTAATGATGTGCATGACTTTGCTTTGTTGCCTCCACTGTTATGGGGTCGGGTGGGGCTTGAACTCGGGTGCCTGAGCCTTTCCTTTCAGTGCCCGGCATGCTAGGGCTGCACCACTGGGCTTCTTCTGGCCTGGTGAGTGCAGCAATGCATGGCCGCCACGGCCTGGGGTCCTGGCTTATGCCGCTCCTCTGTGGTCCAGTGGCCGTGTTTTCTTCCCCAGCATGTCGGTGGTCTGCTGATGAATGGCGTCATTCCGCACGACAAGTTGTGGTGACACCGCGCACCTGAGGCATCGGGGGGCGGATCCCAGCGGCATTCCTTGTTGAAGCAGCGTGGGGTTGGCGTCTGGGCGCCATTTTATTCTCCCTGCCTGCCGACTTGGATGCTGTCAGTCACTGCCAGATGATTGGATGAGGTTCCTATATATTTGGGGTCTGCCTTTCACACTTTGATATTCCCTGCTCTTGTGGGTCAGTGCGGATTTTCCTAGATTGCGGTACATCGTTTTTTTTCATAGTGAGAATTATGCTGATTTTTATATCCAGTAGGAAGTTTTCCCCTTCTTTTTAGGAATCAGGGCCTTGTATGTATGCATTTTCCTCCATTTTTGTTGGTTCAATGATACATATATTTATCTGTTTCCCCATTGATATTATTTTTAAAAGTCCATGTGGCTTGTCCGGATACATATTTTTGAAGATTCATACCTACACGTTCTCCGGTTTATCTGTATAGATGTGAATGATTTTTTGGAAATATCTAGATGCTCACAAGTACAATGGTGGGTTTATTCCAGAGGCTATGTAATGGCTTTTTCTATTGTGTGAATTTCTTATTGGAGATGTTCTTTACTATCTTAGCCCTTTTTTGCAGTGATCTGGGTGGCCTTCGTGTTCCGTTTTGGGGGGTCCTGGGTATCCATGCTCTGGCTGGGAGGTGGCGGCAAATTGAAGCCTTGCTTTTAAGTTTGGTTGAAGATTTATTCATGTGTCTTTTTACTTCTCTATATTGTGAGTATATCCATATACTGTACTTGGAGTTATGCAGATATTTCTTATGGACATATGTTGTGTTCTAAACAAATATACTTTCAGTCTCGCAGATTATATCACCTTTGTGCAGACTTTTCTTTTCCCTGAGGAAGGAGTGAAATTACTCTGAAACGTGTTGGATCTTTATTAATTTTCTCTGTAACCAAACAATATCATTGATGGTGACGTCATGTTACAATATGATCTTCTGGAAATGGTTTGTCATGCCATAATGTTTATATGTGTGAAAATTTGATGGAAAATAAAGATTTCATATATTTTTTAGTTCATGTATTTATGTCTTCAAAGTCCCATTTAACTTAGGGGGTCCCTTCTGTATGTTTATTCTATATTCTGGGGATGGTGGCTATTAATCAGGAAGTTTCCCTTTTCTGAAAGTTCTACTTTAATGTTTGTTGTAGAAGTGCCTCCTTGTGCTGTGGTCAGTGTAAGTAGAAGACCATTTTGCAATGCTCTCTGCTCAAAGAACTGCTCCGCTGAACTCTGGTTGAGAAAAGTTGCTCTAATTTTTGGGTATATTACACAGTCCGTATTTCAGACAAAACATGTTGTATCAGAATAAACAGTTGCTGCACACCACCATATTTTCTGACCTTTTTCTCTGGTGTAGTTGAACCTTTGCTTAAGGTGTTTCCATCTGGCTGAGCATTGCAACTGATTACCCAACAAAAGTGCCTGGATAAACTATGATGGCACACTACACCTCAGTTACCCCTTACACAAGTTGTGAATCCCCAAAGAACTTTATATATTTTGTCTTGAAACTTTTCAGCTGAGTCCAAATGGAGGGCAAGAAGATAATCGTATGAAGAATGTTCCAGTGCCTGTCTACTGCAGGCCTCTTGTGGAGAAAGACCCCACTATGAAGGTAATAGCATAACCATCTGTTTTTGCCTAGTCATAGTTATCTGAGATATTCATTTATAAAACACTGTTTTTTGAGATGATAAAATCTCCTTGTTGTCTCTCGCAGTTGTGGTGTGCAGCTGGAGTGGATTTAACTGGTTGGAAGCAAATTGAGGAGGAATGTGCAGTTGGTGTTAAAGCAGTAACTGGTCGGGATCCTCTGACAACTGAATCGGAAGTGGAAGGGGAGAGCAAGAGCACACATACGTCACCGGAGAAGAAGAAGGTAAGAACAAAGCAAATGAGTCAGATGATATCACTCCAAATTATAAAATCAAATCTATTTCAGCATTAAGAGGAACAGTACAGGATGTCCCCGACATATGAACATTACAGATTTTGGTACGGCAACAGATTGCCGTACCAACACAAGCAATGTTGGTGCAACGATTTCCGTTGCTGTGCCTTTGTGTTCTGACGGAGGATTCCTCCCCTTACCTGAACACACTGATCTGCGTTCGCAGCCCTTAGCTGCAAGCACAGACTTTGTTGGACGTATGAACAAATTGTACTCGCAAATGTGCTCTCGAAACAGAACTTGTTTGTATGTAGGGGACTTACTGTACTCATTAGTAGGTTCTTTGACCTTGCTGGTAACTTAGCTGGCTAGCTACTACCTTAACATGCTAGATTATTTTTTCCACTGTCAAAGTCTTTGCCTCTTTACACAAAAAGAGCAAAGATGGCATTGTTGCAGTTGGGTTGTCCAATTATTTTTCTTCATTATGGAGAATCCATTAGAAGTGCGCAACACCATCATTTGGCTTTGTAACAGCTACAACAGTTAGATTTGGGAGTTCTGGTGGGGATATTGCAACGCTGACATTTCTAGGTGATATAAGGAATCAACATGTAAGTCAACTTGCCAAGAAACTTACATAGCTCAGATGTCAGCACATTTCCCTATAAGTATATACAATAATTGCACTGACATTGTAACTTTACTTTCTTTTAGTGCATTGCAACAACTAGAATTGTGGTAGGAAAGCAAAAAAATACATTTTATAAATAATTTTAATTAAATGGTTTGCTTGCGACTGCACATGCTTTTGAAGTATTCTTTGTGTTCAATTGGGCATTCTCAAGTGGTACTTGATGTGGGGTGACTGTAGCATGTAATAGGCATACATTCTGTTGTCATTTGTAGAGAAACATAGACAACAGAAACTGTGGGACTTCTGGACATTTCAGTTTAGCACAGTAAGAAACTTCAAGGTCAGTGTAGGCAGAGCAGAAAAAAATAAGTGATGAATACTGTTCTCGAGTGCCTTACGTACAGCATTAGATTTGTGAAAATGGTGGGGGAGTTGTGCTGTAAATAGTATATTGAGTGTTTAATTATTGGATCAATTCTATTTGCAGACTAAGGAGCTTCATGAAGCTGATGCCACTTCCAGCCGAGTATGGATCCTTACCAGCACTTTGTCAACAAGCAAAGTTGTTATCATTGATGCCAATCAGCCCGGCACCCTGGTAGACCAGTTCACAGTCTGCAATGCCCATGTGCTGTGCATCGCCAGTATTCCTGGTATGATAATACCCCAAGATTAAATTCCATTTTTCCCTTGTTTAGTAACAATCCAGATTTATATAAAAAATATTCATCCTCCAATTACTACTACATATTGTGCGAGGATTCCAGCAAACCATATTTAAGATTCCTACTTTCTTCTAATGCAAAGACTCTTTTCCATAGACTGGTGATCTTTTCAAAATATGTTCTACATGGATGGCAAGGTCAGTTTCAAACTTGTTCACCAATGTGGCAAATCATCCGTGTGTATGATTCCTATTCAATTAGATTCCAACTCCATTCTTGGTTAACTTAGTTGGCACTAATTTTGGCCTTTAGAAGAACAAAAACACTCCTGAAAAGCCACTTAAACATTTTTGTAATTTATTCATATGCCAGTTGCTTTTGCCTAAATATTCGAGTTAGGGCCTGTGTCAACAGCCTTTGGTCTTGTGTCGATGGCATCAGTTTGAGAAGCTTCTGAGATTGTTCAAAATTCATCGATAAGTGCTTTTGACTTTCTGTTTGCCTATTTCTGAGCTGCATTGACCTACTTCAAGTGGGTTTTGCATTCCCATAGACTTGTAAACTGTTTGCAGCAAACAAAAGCCCTTAAACAGAGACCATTACGCTTTAAGGAACATAGTCAGTCTATGTCAACTTGTTGTTTTAAACAATGCTAAATTGTCAGAACTACCATACTGTAATATACAATACATTCTCAACTAAGGTAAGGTGCAAGTTCTGATTTTCTTAGGGAATTTGGAGGGTGTTCAAAGAAAAAACTTGCTTATCCTAATATTTGTTGTTCATAAAATGTGTTTATTAGATACATTAGGTACTAATACATTATACCTATGTGCTCATCTTAAAACTTTCCTATGAACACTTCTTTATCTTAAAAAAAAACCCACAAGAAACTCTAAGGAGTTAAAATAGTAATAACTCATCAAAGACCTGTTCATTATTGTTATCTTAGTCAAAGGATTCTTTTGGTCAGTTCTGCACAAAATTATCTCCTGTCCTCCATCCTGGCAGTATGAGATGTTCCAAAGTTACATATACCATTGGTTAATCCCTGTTCTGAGATAGTTCCCATCAAACTGTAATAGGAAGTGTTTCCATACTTATTGGCTTTTGAAGTTCTAATGAAGATGGTGGAGGAAGATCATTGGATAGCCATAGCCCATGACATATCGGACTCAAATTATTGACCACCACCAAAATAAATGCATTCTGAGTTGAACAGGGGAGTGATTAATAGCATGAAAACCTGAACCCTTTAAAACTGTGCACCCTTATATTTTGTCAGCTTAGGCAATAAAGATGACATCTCATATATCTACTGGTAGATGTCTATAAGTTATTTTACTACTTACTAACCTGTAATTTTGTATTCTGCAGCTGCCAGTGACAGTGATTATCCACCGGGCGAGATATTTCTGGAGGGAGATGTCAATCCCGAGGACTCAGGTGACACTGACGGGGTCCTGGCAGGAATCACCATTGTAGGGTGCGCCACTAGATGCAATGTGCCACGAAGCAACTGTTCCTCTCGGGGTGATACCCCAGTACTGGACAAGAGTCAGGGTTAGTGCTTCCAAAATCTCCACATCCCAGTACGAAATTACTTCCAGTTTCTAAAGAGTTGATTATGGCATTAGGGTTTGTACTGATATCTCAGCACAAGATTCAGTATCTGATATGCTAGGAGCAGCTGAGTCTGGTCATGCCCAAACATCAGAAAGGCCAAAAAAGCAAAAGAATACTAAATATCCCCAAAATTCGTTTTTTTTTGTTTTTGCTGCGTGAGCTTTGGGTAATGTTTTAAGAGAGAAGGTGCAGAAGATACAGAGGAAAAGGGAAGAGCAAAAGAATAATTGGGGAAGAAAAATGGGAAAGTGCAAGAAGGAAATAACAGAAAAATAGGGAAGGAAAGCAGGAAAATGTATAGATGGGAAAAGAAAGCAGGAAAAGGCAAAGGGATAGAAAAAACTCTCCAAAGAAACAGAAAGAGAAAGGAGAGGGAAGGGTACAAAGGAGAGCAAGAGAAAGGAAAGGAAAACACAAAAGTGAATGACTGGGCAAAATGGAAAACAAGATAATGGAAAAATAAAAATAATAGGGAGGGTAATAGAAAGAGAACGGAAAATAACAGAAAAAAGAAAAGGTTAAAAAGAAGAAGAAAAAAAAAGTTTCTTAGAGTCACCATGATCATTATTGCAACCCAATTGTCAGTGTTGTAATGCTGAACAGAAATGTTTTCTTAAACCATAAAGGCACTCCACTATTGTTATGTAACCTCTAGATTGTCTTTGTCTTTATCTGAGCCTTATTCAGCAGTACTGTGATAATAGTAGTGATGCCATCTGTTCCTCAGGGGAGGTCTCCACAACCAGTAATGGTAAACTCAACCAGCACCAATCAGCAGAGGAAGCTACAGAAGCCTTGGAGGTATCAGAAACCACTGCCAGTGAAGCAGAACCGGCGCAGGTCCGACCAGGACCCCTCACAGAGCATGTTTTCACTGACCCGGCACCTGTTGCCAATGGCAGGCTCTGCAGGTACAGAGTTAACATATTTAAATTAAAATCCATCTAAACCCTTTAGTTTTTTTTCTCTTAGAGTGATAAATAGATCTTTTTATTGCAAGCTAGCATGTTAAATATTCCTAAATTAAAGTCATTTAATTAAATGTCAATGGTAATTGCAGCTGGGAAGCTGTATTTCTCCTGCACCTTGATAGACAAGGCTGGAGGGGTAGGATGTACTCTCTGAGCAGATATTTTTATTTTTTTTTATGTAATTTCCCTAGGCTCTTGCAGATAGAGCAATATTTGCCAACTTAAAGAGATGAGGGCAGGACTAGGTGTGGCTAATCACCAATAGGACTATCCACTGTACCAACTTCTAAGCAGCTGCAGCAACAGTAGGGGGTATTGCTACTGTGATTTTACTGCCTGAAAGGGAGCATTGTAACTCTATCAAAGTAAGTGACTATCTACTGGCAGTATCATGTGTGTGAATCTATCCTGTAATCCCTGGTATAGCAGCACCCACATTGGAAGAGACAGGGCAGCTCATTGAGCCAATCAGACTATAAGCTCTAAAGAGCAGGGTTCTCTGTTTCCTCTTGTACCAAATTGTATTTTAACTGTAATGGCTGCCTTCATTTTGTAAAGCTCTGCGCAAACTGTTGGCGCTATATAAATCGTGTATAATTGTGCATAATAATAATAATAATTTTTTTTTGCTACATTCACACTGGCGATTAAGGCTGGTGCGAAGTGTAGGGGCACTTTGTGTTCATCCAGAAGCAATCACCAAAGGTAATCAATGGCATTAGCTGCTCTTGCCAGCGACCTGTCATTATAGTGAATGGGGTGGGCGGTCACATCAAACATGCTTATAGAGAGAAGAGCAGAGTGTTGATGTCATTGGTCTGTTGATGCTCCTTTATTATTCAAAAAAGGGCTACAGTGAGTCCAGGAAGAGGCTGTATTGCGGTTTGCCTGTATTTCAGCTTACCAGTCCTGTGGTGGCTGTTTTAGCTTAGCAGGGGTGTAGAACCTTTTGACTTTCCTTGGCCACGCTGGTAAAAGAGGAATTGACTTGCGTCACACATAAAAAACATTAATAATAAGGACAGCTGATGAGCAGAAAAAGTCAGGCAGATCACGAGTCACTGATATAGATAATGTAAGAAAACTTCATTTTTACATTTTTTTAAATTATAAAAGTAAAAGAAGGCATTATAAAACTAGTACGATATTTAACACTGTTTTTGATAAACTAACACATCAATATCTGGTTCTATGGATGTAGTATTAATTCTCAATGAATTCTCAATGTGCTCATCAGATATTTTGGTTCTAATTTTGCCCTTCGTGTGCTTCATCCTTGGATGTAGTTGCTTACAAATATACTGTACATACTGCCGAAAACTAATGACATAAGGCATGATTTTGAAGAGGGATATTTTTCTTTGGGAAGATAACACTTTTTTTCTTCAGAAGTATTCACTAAGTGTAAATGCATTTTTACAAAAACTTCCTCCCAAATTTAGTATTTTTAAGTAAGTTTTCAATTTTTTGTTGAGCCGCATCTATAGCCATCTTTGGCCACATGAACGCCTTGGACCGAAGTTTGGACACCCCTGAACTAGAGTAAAAGAAGAATGTGTTAGAATGTTTTGTGGAAAGATGTAACTGTTTTTTTTTTACTATTCTTCTTCCCATTTTTAGTGAAAATGGACATCTAAAACCAGAAGTAAGCACAGCACAGCAAGAGACGGAGACAAACAGTGAGACCCCTGCAGTCACAAGTGCAGCACCCACAATGTGGCTTGGAGCACAAAATGGCTGGTATGTTAGTGTAGGAAAGGCAACACAATTTACTGTTGAAAGGAGCATTCATGCATTTCGGTATTATGCTTTGAATTGAAAAAAAACCAATACTGTGCTAAAACATTAGTCTCTATTTAATAAGGCTGCCCTTACATAGACATGAAGATGTGACATTTCATGTTGGCACTTCTCTGCTTACTCTGACAGTCACCAGCTGCTGTATGTACTCCTGAATACATCCTCTATAATGTACAGGTGTTACTGCAAGGTACAAAAAGTAGCACATCGGCAAATTAGTAATTGCAGGATTTAGCATATCAGACAAAAAGCGCAGTTGTAGATGTAGTGCCCTCTGGGTTAAGTAGGACTTTTGTCTATGAGTCAGAGACTTGCCTCAGGTCAGAAAGGGAACCTCAGGTCAAGCTAGGAGGTTCTACGTGTCAGGGCTTCTGGAGCCCTCCCAACATTCTAGAAATCTCTGGCACTTTCTGGAGGAGGGGCGGAGGAGAGGAGGAGGCCTGGATTTGAATGTTTGAGGGAACCTGGCCAATCTCCAGGCAGGAGGCCAGGCAAGGTGGCAAGGACAACCCTTAAATGTGGGAGATCCTGAGCAGCAGGGGAGTTGGATTTGGGTGGAAGATGGATTGGAGAAAGGTGCTGGTGTGTGGAGCCTGGGAGGGGGCCCTGCAGAGAGAAGCCTTCCTACAGGCTGAAGCTGAACAGAAGGATCTCCATTTCCACAGCATTTTGCTAGGAAAGACAGCCTGTCATCAGGGAAGGAGCCCACCCAGCGTAAAGGCCTGAAAGCAGCTGCAACCCATTAAACTACAGGAACAGGACAGTGTGAGTATTTCTACACCCCCTGGGCCACAGAAAGGAGAGGGCTGTCAGGTGCAATATCCAACTAATTCTCCCTGGGACTACTTCATTGTAGATCTTGGAATCCTTTGCTCAGGGACACCCTCAGTTCAGCCGGTGGATGAGGAGATTTTCATCTGGGGTCTGAGGAGGTTCACCAAAGGGGACCCAGTGCTCCTTACAGAAATTGTTAGCTGATTTTTGTCCATTTTTGCTGCGAAGTTCATCCTCAAAGTTGTATAGTTTCTAGGTTATCCCATATACCCCTAGACCCCATCCAAGTTGTTAACTCCCTAAAAAACAACAAAACCAAGCTCAAGGACTTAAAACCAACACTTTGTACATGGGTCCACTGGGTAATGAATAAGCGCTGTCTTTAGCATGAAACGCGTTTAACTGCCAGTCTCCCACTGTACTTCCACTGTCTGTATTGGTTTTATCTTGGTTCAATAAAGTAGATTGTTTGGAGTACAGCCGATCGTATGTCTTTTGTTCTCAAGCTCAAGGAGTTTTTTACTGACTTTGGATGAGAGTGTTGGAAAGTGCATGTTGCCTGGATATGCAGAGCTTGGGGGGACCCAAAAACTCAGCAACCCTCGAGAGGGTAGCTCTACATAAATAAAATTGAAATATAGACAGATTGAAATATAAAAATGTAGTTGTGTGCATTCTATTCTATAGATGTTCAGACCTGCACTGTTTTGCAGTGTGCCCTGCAGTACTTTTTCTAACAGGTATCCTGCAGAAACCAATCATCTATCATTGTTCTGACTTCCTACATGAGTAATAAGGGAAAACTGGTTTGCGGCATACCACAGTTTTTTGTGCTGTTTTCTTAATAATCCTCAAGCATGTCCTGATATAAATGTTTAACACTTGTTAAGAGCATATAATGTATAAACCACTAATGAACAATCCCTTTCACATTTCAGGCTATATGTTCACTCAGCAGTTTCCAACTGGAAGAAGTGTCTGCATTCTATAAAATTAAAGGATTCAGTATTGAGTCTTGTGTAAGTACATACTAGTCATTTTATTATCAGTAGGGTATTGGTGCTTACCCATGATGTACAAATTGATCCATCGCTCAACATATCATTCCTTCAAGTATTACATTGTACAATTTAAGGCAGAGGTGGTCTATTTATCTTATATAGGGGCCTCAAGCGGCCCTAGATATTGCCGAGCGCCACACATATTATTCAGTGAATGCAATGCTACAAAAGCTGCCAGAGCCTGGAGACATACAAGAAGAAATGGTAAGAGACTACAGACATGCTATAGGAGTTGTTAGAGACTAGGTACATTCGTCAGTAGATGGTCATAGACCTGAGACACATTACAAGAGACTGCTAGAGATTGCTACTATTGCAGCCCCTTTTCCAAATCAATGCTTTTATATTTAGGCTCCCCACAGCCCCCCAAAAATTACTTGTGCTTAGAGATGTAAAATTTAAAGCCATGAGAAAAATATTTTGTTTCCTTGTATTTCTTCTGAAAAATTGAAATTTTCAGAACAATTGCTTGAGTAAGCATCTAGGGAAGGAAAACAAAGTTTAGTGTCTGCAGGGGACCTAAGGGACTCACAATAGGTGCTAGTGCCGCAGGTTGGGCAGCAGAGATCCTAAATGAGCCTGATTTTAAGTATTCCATAGGTTATAACAGTGCTGAGTTTCAGTTCTAAGTTTTCAAATTGATCCCTTTGTCCCCTTGAATCCCACTGACATCATGGCATTTGCCAACTAAATGAGACTGGATGGTGCTGGTATGGATTACAGCACATTATGCAAGCTTGCTATTCCCACATGTACATGTTTCAAATAATGTGGAAAAAGGAAATGTTTTTTTCATTAGCCCACATAACACAATTAGAACTACTGAAAAGGCAGATAGTTATGCTATTCCTAGCAACAAATTTGATGATATACTTCATTCTCAAAGAGGAAAAAACACATAGAATTAGGTTGCTGGATGTGAGTACTGGCATCACTAACACTTGGCCCTGTTTTAAAAGTAAATTCCATGGGGCTTGCATCAGGTGATGTAGTTTTGACACTAGAAATAGCTAATGACAAAATTCTGAATAGATTTATTTATCTCTCAATCTTTCTTTTCTCAGGCATGTCAAAGGACGGGTTTTGGTGGCCCTAGCAGATGGGACATTGGCCATTTTCCACAGGGGAGAAGGTAATAGCAGTTCTCTTTTATTGTGTTTTCACTTGTTAACCTAATAACATTGCTGCTTGAGTATAATTAAATTTTCCCTTTTATTCTGAAAAGACCGACAGTGGGACCTCAGTAATTACCACTTGATGGACCTCGGACACACACATCATTCCATCCGGTGTATGGCTGTAGTATATGACAGAGTCTGGTGTGGATACAAGAACAAAATACACGTGATTCAGCCCAAAACCATGCAGATAGAGGTAACCAGAGAAGACAACCAAAGAACCTATGACATCATGGTGGTATAATGGGTTGGGCAGTCACAGAATTTTCCTTCTAATTTGGATGTATTACCTGAACAGTATATACAGACTGAGATGGGGTTTCCTTTATAATGAAGTTTAGAGGTCAACATGGTCTTATAGGGTCTTATAGCTATTTTACTGTATGACAGTTTATGCAGACGATAGTTAAGCAGCTCCTACCCTAGTTTTTGAAAACCTAAATGTACTTATATAGAATACTTTTTTCAATACAGGATTAATAACTATTTGTTAATTAGTCATTTTCTTCTCTGGTTTTCAGAAGTCATTTGATGCTCATCCTCGAAGGGAGAGCCAGGTGCGACAGCTGGCCTGGATCGGGGATGGAGTGTGGGTATCGATTCGGTTAGATTCTACGCTCAGGCTGTACCATGCGCACACCCACCAACACCTTCAGGATGTGGACATTGAGCCTTATGTCAGTAAAATGTTAGGTGAGTGGACTAAGGGTACTTCTGACAGTGATCAGAATTGGTCAGTTCATGTTGTAGCTCCATAGGAAAGTACTGATGCAGCACAGTGCTGATTCCTTGCATACTAATAGGTTGATTTACTAGAGGTAAACAGACCCAATAGATTGGGTAGTCCTTGTAATGGGAAGCTTCACCTCATTTACTAAGCACTGGAGCAACTGCACTTGCAAAGTGCACAGTCTATTTGCTTTTAGTAAATCAACCCAAAAATCTCTATTCTGCCAGCAGGGAAAGAGACACTCCACCCATCTCCTACCACTTACATGTTTCACTTGGGATGGGAGCTAAATCATAGAGCTCTGTGATTAAGCTCCAGTAGCAGATGAAGCACATCAGAGGGAGGAGGTGGATGGAGTGTTCTGCCCCTGCTGACAGAATACCATTTTTGTACGCAAAGGATTAGCAGTGTGTGGATTTACTACTTTTGCTACTTTCCTATATAAACAATTTGGTGAAGTTACAGAAAAATTAATTAAAAAAAAACTACAGGAACTGCAGGGATATCTGTGGTGCTGGGACAAAAGTAGGGGAACTGAAAGTCCAGTGAGAAGGAAGAACCAGCTCATTATGGTTCATTTGATTTTTTTGCCACATCTTCATCTATTAGATCTGCAGCAGCAATAATTAGGACTATTTATATGAATTAATGAACTGTAAAAGCAGTCTTCAGAGACTGAAAAGGTCAATTGGTTGCTATAAATACTATAGTTCCTCCTTCGAACCCTTATGCATGTGACCTACTATTCTCTAATTATTTATCAGCCTTTCACAACTGGGGTATTGCAGCACCTTGGGGTGTCATCTGGTTTCATCAGGGGTGCCACAGCATCCTGATTAAGAAAGGCTGGGTTAAAAGTGGAGGCAAGTGTGTATGTATGTTTATGTGCATGTGTGTGTGTATGTATGTTACTTTTACTCCTGACCCCTACACACTGTACATAACACACTCCTGATGCCTACACTCTGTACATTACACAATCCTGATTCCTACACTCTGTACATAACACACTCCTGAGCCCTACACTCTGTATATTACACACTCCTGACCCCTATGCACTGTACGTAACATACTCTTAAGCCCCACACTCTCTACATTACACACTTCTGACCCCTACACACTGTACATAACACACTCCTGAGCTCATACTCTCTACATTACACAGTTATGACCCCTATAACAAGCTCCTGAGCACCACATTCTGTACGTTACTTTTATTCCTAACCCCTACACTCTGTACCTTACACACTTCTTACACTTACACTCTGTATATTACTTTTACCTTTTCTCTGCCAGGTCTGTACATCATACGGACCTGACAGCAGGGGTTTTTTTTACACAATCCAGTGGCTGCAGCCACTGAGATTGTGTGTAAAACTGACAGGCAGACTTCTACCTGTCAGGTGGAAGCAGTTGGGTGGCTGTACTGACGCCTGATTGCTTCCACAGCCCCCAGTACCGGTACTCCCCACTCCTGCCATGCATCCAGGCCCCGTTTGCCCATCTACAGGCCCGGGAGCGCCATGGCGAATGCCGACTTGTGGAGGGGAGAAAGGAGAATGGATGAATGTCTGTTCTTCTCCCCTTTTTTCTGTGACCCAGAAGGTGATGTGCATGACGACATTTCTGTGTCATGGCTGTCACTTTCCCTGGATAGAATAACAGGGATAGAGATGTATTGCAATGTGATTTGCAATGCAATACATCCAGTGGAGCCCAGAGGAGACATGTGGGGTCTCTTAGACCCTGCATGTTTCAATAAATAGAATCTGTCACCTAAAATTGTGTCCTCTATGTGATGAAAACAAAAATTAAGTAAAAAATTTTTATTGCAAAAAAATTAAGTTGCACATAACATCCCCCCAAAAAAATTTTTGAGGCCCCTCCACCCCCACATATATGCACGAATGTAAACGCACACAATGGGGCACCTACGCGTGAAAATGTCGATTGCGATACACATGTTACATATCACCACGCATGCCGGAGTAAGAGCAATACTAGCACAAGACTTCCGCTGTAACGCTAAACTCATGACCTATTGAGTCTTTTGAAGTGTTGCCTGTAGAAAATATAGGGTACTGAAGTTTGTCGCTATGTCATAGGCGCACAAATTTAAGGTTTGGTATGCTGGGTATCTATTTACTCGGTGAAACCTTGTCTTTTATGTTTTAATGGTAATTTATAGTGTATGCTTTCCCTAAAATTCACATTAGTGTGTTTTTTACTGACATTTTGTGTTTCCTCGACCTTGGCTGTAATATCGTGTGACATAAAAAATTGGAGCTACCACTATTTTATTCTCTAGGGCAGTCTTTCTCAACCAGGGTGCTCAGGCACCCAGGGGTGCCTTAAGGTTTCTTCAGGGGTGCTTTGGCAAAATGTCAAAAAATTTCCTAAAATTGTATACAAACCAGTGTGGGGAACAAGCCTGCCTTTTAGTTACAACAAAGCCATAGGTTTTCATTGTGCACCATTACGACCTTCTGGCCACCAGTGTCCTAACTACCAATGACATCATCAGTTGATAAGGAGGATGTCAGCTGCCTGCACAGCATCATAGTTTGACCCTCCCATGCCCCTCTCTGTCAGTGCAAGGGTCACACTAGCTCAGTGATGGAGAAAAATTGAGGGAGAGGAGAAACAATGGAATACTACTCAGTACCAGTGTGCAAAAGTGTATTTGCTTTGGAAGAATAAATCACCTCTAATGATGGGGGTCCTACATGTGTGGATGTTGCTGCGTTCTATAAAACTATTAGAATAGTTTTTCACATTTTAGAATGGGGTGCCTCAAGACTGTCCATAATTTTAAAGGGTGTCTCGGGACTGTCCATAATTTTAAAGGGTGCCTCAAGACTGTCCATAATTTTAAAGGGTGCCTCAAGACTGTCCATAATTTTAAAGGTTGCTTTGGGACTGTTCATAAATTTAAAGGGTGCCTCAAGACTGTCCATAATTTTAAAGGGTGCTTTGGGACTGTTCATAATATTAAAGGGTACTTCAAGACTGTCCATAATTTTAAAGGGTGCCTCAAGACTGTCCATAATTTTAAAGGCTGCTTTAGGACTATCCATAATTTTAAAGGGTGCCTTGACTGAAAAGAGGTTCAGAAACACTGCTCTAGGGTGTCTGCTTTCAGAAAATATATAATGTTTGGAAGTTTTGTGTAATCTTCAGGCTCTGAAGCTCTGGCAGCGAAAGGGTTCATCTTGACCCCTACACTTTGTATGATTATAACTGCTATTTTAGACTGGGTGCATGGAGACTGAAAATACTTTTAAAGGGTGCTGTGACTGAAAAAAGATTGAGGAACTCTGTAACACATTATTATAACATACAAGAAAAAAAGAAAGTTGTATCCATTGTTGCTGTTTGAAATCCTCCAAGTCATTCTTTTCTCTTTCACTACCAGGAACTGGAAAATTAGGGTTCTCCTTTGTGCGAATCACAGCTCTGCTTATTGCCGGCAATCGTCTTTGGGTGGGAACAGGAAATGGAGTGGTCATCTCAATTCCCCTCACAGAGAGTAAGTTGTGAAGGTTATTTCCTATTAAGTGGCAAAAGTCTAATTATTTATGGTTTAACTTAAAAAGATAACAGGATCAAAGAAAAGCTGGCATCAGACACTGACCAGAGAGGGCTGGATGTAAATTCCTGGGGTGGGCACACATGGAATAAATAATAAGAATTGCTGTATGTGGACACGAAACACGTCATTTTTTTGGGGAGGGTATTACGACCTTCTGACCCCCATAATGCCAGTTTAAAGCTGAACTGCAGACTTATATACTTTAAATGGTACAAATTAATGCAGCTATATAATCAATGTCATGTTATTTTTTGAGCAAGCAGAGTAAGTACCTAAATCTGGCTTATAATCAGTTTACTGCAAAGTCTGTACAGCAGAGCTCAGCGTGGGGGAGAGAGAAGCAGCACAAAAAGCCAATCAGATGCACTGTAGTGCAATTAGCAGTAAAATATTAGAAGATAGTGACAGAGAGAAATACGCTCATTACCATGCTGCTTCTCTTTTCACACTCCAATCACAGGCCAGGGAGGGAGATGATCTGTAAGTGTTCACTGAACTACAACAGAGAAGAATCATGTCTCCTGCCCTGTCAGACAGGACTGTACTATGAGGCAGAGCTGTGTACTGTCCATTCACAGGGTGGGGGTTGGGTGGGGAACTGTAAGTGAAAATGAAACTGCAACAGAGAAAGATCAGGTCCCCTCCCCTAGACAAGGCTGTGCTGTGGAGCAGAGCTGAGTAAATCTCAAGACTGGGTGGACATAAATGCAAATCCTTTGACACGTAAAACGTCTCTCATGTATGCACAGTATTTCATCTTCGTATTTAGCTGTTTGCCTGGAGTTCAGTTTTAAAGCAAGAGGCATTGTATTTTGATAATGATAATTGGTTGAACACCAGCAACACCCAACTAGCTGAAAGCCACATATAGCTTATATGTGACTATATGTGATCGTGACTATGGCTTATTTACTGGCTGCTGTTTATTTTTGTGTATGCAAGCCTTTGTCCCTATTCCCTCCTATGGTTATAAATAAGAGAACAATTGTTGGAAATACGTTTTTTGTGTGCAGGATTGCTGTAGTTACTCTGTAAGGTGGGTGAGGCTATAGCAGTCGTGAAGTGCAGCTCCTTGCTAAATCCTGAGCTTTGGGTGGCTTATGTAGCCTTTAACAATCACATTCAGCAAGGAAAGAAAGTGATTGTGGGGTAGATCCAGAAAATTATGGCAAGATTATATTTTCTAGCTGGCTGGCTAGGAGTATGTAGCTGGGCAAAAAAGACCCAAGGTATCCACCAGAAAAAGAGGGAAGAGGGAGAGAACCCTTATAGTGTAGTATGTATCTAAATTTAGTTATTTCCTCAATTAATTTTTACGATTTGGGGGAAAAAATGAAAAAAGAAATTAAAAAATTACCTGGTGAGGTTGTGGTAACTCAGGCAGGTAGAACAACTCAACTTTTCTTGAACACATGTGGAGAAAAGGTCCTGCTCTTGATGCCACCAGGGTCCCAATCTTGGATCCTCTATGGGTTCTCAGTTGGCTATTGTACTGATAGGATGAGAGGAGGTAAAAAGCCTATTGGTGAACTGTATGGCAGAGGTGACCGGTGTGGTGTGTCTAAAGATGGGTCAGAGTCATCAACATCATTTATCTTTATTTCACCAAAAGTCGCATTTCATGGCTATAACTCTCCACTTCCTCAGTTTACGGTAATTTACCAATGTTTGACATTTCTCAGTTTAATCTTCCATGGACACACTCGTGTGGAACAGTAAACCAAGAAATGTCAAACATTTGTGTATCACTGTAAACTGAGGAAGTGGAGAGCTATAGCCATGAAATGCACCTTTTGAAATAAAACTATATTTGTAAAAATTGATGACTCCAACCCATCCTTAGGCAAACCATACTGGCCACCTCTGCCATGCGGTTCACCGACAGCCTTTTTACTCCTCTCATTCTGACAGGTTCCTTTTTAACAAGCTTGAAACACAATGATGGTGGTGGTACACTGTTTATCTATTGTGGTTAGTCATATGGGCATTTATTTTTCAGAAAACAAACTGTATCTTGCTGTATGTTGTATTCCTGATAAAGTATCACTGTCTAGTAATAGATACCTGGGAATGTTGCATCTCAATCCCGAATTGAGTTTTTACACCCTGAAAGTCCTACCAATAATTTCTTATTTTTTGTGTTCTTCATGCTTTATCCCTTTCCTTCCCCCAACTTTCCCTTTCTACCTCCTTTTCCTTGAATCTGCTCCCCACCCTTCCACCTCCACTAGCGGTAGTCCTACATCGGGGGCAGCTGCTGGGGCTGAGGGGTAAGTCCAGGACCTGTCTCTGTCTCAGCTCATCCCATCTTTCTCCATCCTCATCTATTCATCGTTGGTGTTCACGAGGCCGATAGGCCGCTCATGTCTGTGGGTTTTGGTGGAGGGATGTCATTCATTAACAGCGATTGTGTCACATTACCTGTTGTCATAGTCAACTTGCTTTTCAACAGTAACAACTGACATTGCTGCTTACACCGCTTATATATGTTCAGCACAAAATGGCAGCACATGTGTTTCATTTTGCAGGCTGCACCACAGGAGTGTTCTGGGCTTCCTCCAAGCTTCTTTTACAATTTCCAAAGAAAAAAGCTACCTTGGGACTTTGTGGGTACCAACACAACTGCTTAAATTTTATCAGAAAATCGATATATTTAATACTTTACTAAAAATTCATAATATTGATATAATAAAATATAAGGCTGGCACAATTGCTGAAAATATATCATAAAATCTATATATTTATTAATACTTTATTAAAAATTCATAATAAATTATATCTGCATCACTTTGCTACAGCATCCCCACAAAGCCCCATCATTCATTCAAATAGCAATAAAATTTAATTCATATGAGTCCGGTTTAGTACCCGTTGCTTAATGATGGTGTCAGAGTAACTCCTCAATGCGTCCAGTGGACATATGAAGCTACTTCTTCAGGAAACTAGAAAATTATCTATAAATCTAATGAAATCCAAGTGCAATGTGTTTCCTGGATAATTTGGTGATTATAATGCATATGCGATGAACATGATTGTGACCATGTGTCCAAATAATGTCTAGATTCTTATCCTCTAGGTCTCCTCATGTGGTTTATGACCATGAAACGCGTCAAGACATCCCTCTGACCTCCTATTTATACAGCATGAAAGAAAAGGGACTCATGCATTAAATGATGGGGTGTTAAAATGGATGCTGTAGCAATGTGATGTGGATACATGTGCCAGTCTTATATTTTATTATGAATTTTTAACAAAGTATTAATAAATAAATATATGGATATATGATATGTTTTCAGTATTTGCATTGGTACCCAAAAAGTTCCATGGTAGCTTTCCTTAGTATATGTCAATATATAATGGATGAAGCTATAAGCGATGAATGCAGTCTCAGGCATAAATATTGATTATTAGGCTTCCTTTGCAACTGCCAACTAAGTTGGGACATAGGCACACTTGCTCCCATGCATCCCATGTTGCAATGTCTGTTTCTCACAATAGATTGGTAGACATCAGGCTTATGTGGGAATGCGGGGTGGGATCATGCCTCTGAACCAAATTTGAGGACATTGATACCTTGCCTAGGAGATTTGGTAAACTATTGAGCACTTTTGAGGTTCAGTTTGAAAGACAGATGACACGTGCTTGTATGCCCCTGTTACTTTTTGAAAAGGTAGGTTTACTTTAAAGTGTACCTGTCACACACAACCGGCAGCCATTTTGTGCTTTTGACTTGACCACATTATTGTAATCAAAATAAAATTGTGACAACATAGAAGCACAATACATCAAGGTTGTAACTGTTACAACTGTGTGTAACTGATGGGTAAAGGAAAAGTGCACCTGTCATTTTGTAATAAACATAATAATGTGAAGGAGAAAGGTAGGTTGCAGTTGCTGCTGTATCTTCCAATATCTGTTGCACGGTTACTATTTTCTTTTAATTTTTTTTCAGTTTCCTTATTTGTATTAACATTTTTTTTATTTTTTATTTAATTTTTATTCTTCCCATTCATTTGTCAGGGATGTCTCAGTATGTTTAAATGTTTTTTTCTCATCATTCAGTAGTAAATTGTGCTGTAATGAGAACCTAATAAATAACCATTCTTATACAAGTTAGCTTTGTTAGCTTGGAACAACCTGCTCTTTGAGAGGTGTCACCATAGGCTATGCCCCTGTAGATAATTTTTTTTTTTTATTCAGTCTGTCTGTGTCTGCACTGTACTGTTTAATGAGACATGTCTGCAGACCAAGAATACGAAGAAGAAAGGCAGCAGGGATCCTGCTAGATTGCATTTTGCTTTATGTAGTTAAGTATTTGGAATCATAAAGGACAGGGAGGGCTTACCTAAGCTTATACAGTGGCTTCCTACTTCAAACAATATGTAGTCTATTTCTGGAGTGTAAGGTGTACAGTTTAGAAATCATCATTTTGCCTCCTGGCAGTGAAGGGAGATGTCCAGTCTGCAGGAGCAGGCAGCCAATATGAAGCTAGTGCTTGGCTTTCTTATTGGAAAATCCAGCATGATCTAAAAAGCATAAAAGTACTGTTAAGTATTTATGTGCAAAACAAATATTTATTTTAATACAAATAATAACATATCAGTTATTAAACATAAAAAAATGTTTGCCCATAAATTAGTAGATACCCTCCCCCACAGCAGCAACATACACACACAGCCTCAGAAACGTTTTGTATTTTTTGTTGTTTGAGTAAATTTGAATCTTTTTATTGTTACATATTATTATGAAAGACTTTGCTCTGGTGTAAAAATTAAACTTGCTATGTACGAGAAATACGAGGTATGTCCAGAAAGTCATGAGAATGATATTTTAAAAATTCTTTTATTGAAAAATGTTAACTGAACCTTGTCTCCCTCAAGGTATGCACCTTGTGAGTGTACACAATGCTTCCAGTTCCCCTTTCTCCATAGCCTCCCTGGAAGTCTTCAAGTGGGATGGTGTTCAGAGCTTTTTGCACAATATCCACACTACCAAAATGGTGTCTTTTCAAACCTTTCTTTATCTTTGGGAACATGAAAAAGGAGCCAAGTTGGGGCTGTAGGATGGATGGTGAAGCACCGTGATCTGTTTTTCAGCCCAAAACCCTCTGACAGCCAAAGCACTGTGACTTGGTGCATTGTCATGGTGAAGGATCCAAGTTGATCCGATCTTAGGACACACACTCTCTCTGTCTCAAGAGCCAAGAACTTCCAGGTAATATCTTTGATTATCAGTTTGACCATTAGGTACAAATTCTATATAGTCAGTTACACGTGAATCAAAAAAATAATGACCATTGATTTGACTTTTGATTTGCTCATTTGAGCTTTCTTAAAGTGAGGAGACGTGGGTGTGTTCCATTCTGAACTTTGTTTCTTCATCTCGGGATCGTACTTGAACACCCAGGATTCATCTTCCGTGCTCACTCGACTAAAAAATCAGGCTCTCTTTCCAAATGGGCCAACTGGTCTTGGCAAATTAGTTTACAGTATTCCTTCTGATCAAGTTCTTTGAAAGAAGTATTGCACACACTTTCTCATGTTCAAATCCTCAGTCACAATTTCATGAACAATCGACTTGGTAATTCCCGTTTCCTCTGCAATCATTCTGATAGTAAGCTGTCAGTCATGGTTGAGAACAGACCTCATTGTGTCCACAATTTGTTCTGTTTTTGACAAAGAGTGGCATCCTGATCATTGTTCGCCAACTTTTCCATAAGCTTTCCTCAACATTTATTGCATATTAATGTTCCAAACTTGCTTGCATTTTCTTAATACAAGGCATTTGAACAGGGTGTCACAAAAAAGAATGCTTCAACTCTGACAGGGTTGGAATGCAGTGTTCTAACATATACCTGGCACCCTACCCTAAGTGACCTTGGCCAGCTTCTCCCTTTATAGAGCCCTTCTCAAGCGTAGGAACTTCATTCTCATTATATTCTGGACACACCTCGTATATGTGATTCAATCTATTTCTCAGTAGGTTTGTCTAGCAGCTCAGGTAATTATATGTGGAGTAGCACTGAGTTAGGGTTAGCACACGAAAATCTTAGGGCAATACAAACCTTTTATGTTAGAAAAAGAATCTACGAAGACAATGCCCTTTTTGTTTCCAGTGTTTTGGAAGTGCTGTTGTGTGGAGACAAACATGCTGGAGTATTTTCTAATGGACCAAATTACTACCAATGGACCAAATTTAGCTTTTCCGATGTTTCTGTGATGTTTCTGTGTCAAACCACCTCCTGTCGGAACAGCAGCTTTGAATAAACTGCTATTTTTTGGAAAGCATAACCATTGCTGTGCTAGATAAGTTTTTAGTAAAGAAGCTTACATGCTTACCTTTTCTACACCCAACCTTTTAGAGCTGCCTTAGTGGCTTGCATATAAAAAAAGCCCCTGAAAGGATTAGTCTACCATAAAATCTTATGCACACTGTCAAGAAAAAGGTGCCTGCATTTTATACCAGCAGTTTGTTTTTTTTCTAGACAGATCCTCTTTAAACATGGACTTTAGTGTACCAGTTGTCTTCATATATCACTGAGGAACTCCAACAGCAAAATATCCCTGCCATAGTTAATGGGTTTGTTTTAATTCACCCTGACTTTTTGCATGCTCCGAAGAGGTGGTCTGACACTTTCCAGGACATCCTAGGAACACCATTTTTGGTGGCCTGACGCTTTCCAGGGTGTCCTGGGAACATCATTTTGGGTGGCCTGATACTTTGCAAGGTTTGCAAGAAAGACCATTTTGAGTGGCCTTACACCTTCCAGGCTGTTCTGAGAACCCCATTTTGGATGTTTGACACTTTGCAGGGTGTCTTGGGAATACTATTTTGGGTGGCCTGATACTTCAACAATAACTTGCAGTAATTATTCTATGGTAGTTCTCCACAAATAGAATTTTCCTACAATAGCACAATCAGTCTTGTCAGCCGTTCCTAGTACTGAGAGGACCATTTTCAGAGAAACTAATGACTAATCTGTATCCTTAGCCAACAAGACATCTCCCACGTCTTCTGGAGAGGGAGCACGGCCTGGCGGAGTAATTCATGTGTACAGTGATGAAAACAGTGACAAGACTGCGGGGAGCTTCATCCCATACTGCTCCATGGCCCAGGCACAGCTCTGCTTCCATGGCCACCGTGATGCTGTCAAGTTCTTTGTATCAGTACCAGGTGAGTCCATAATAATAATCTATTCAGGTCTTGCTAAAATAATCCATCATTATTTGGATATACAGTATACATAATGTAATGATTTTTTTTGCCATCAATCATCATCCCTTTGGGCTGCAATGGATGTGACTGGAATATCTTAAATAGAATATTGAGCTCCATATGGTGCAGATAAGTGTCCTCAGATTAAGCTCTGAGTAAACATTCTGCTGCCTTCTATCCATGCTCTCTTCTACTCTGGTGGCCTCACTCCTTTTGGTTTTAAAACACAGGTCCCAAGTATCACTGCAATATTACTCTGGGATTCTCAAATTTGCTGCAGCTCTGTGACCTCTAACCAAGTAACTACCCAAAAAATCATTCTGGGGACTCTCTTTAGCATGTATAAAGCAGCCTTGTTCCAGATCCAGTCACTGCTTGACAGATAATAGATTGTGGTGATTGTGTCAAGTTTTAGAGTACGTACTTCCTAGAGTGAGATGCTTGCTCCAAGATGACACAATTATATTAACCCTGGTGCCCGGTCATTTCTTCTTTATGTTCACAAATGTCTAACACAAATGAGCCCCTGATGGAGCCTCTCACCTTTGTGACTTGCTACAAAGTCACAATATTACAGTCTGATCAGTGGTGGAGAGGAGATTGAAGAAAATTCTAATCCCGCCTGCAGCAGACCAATTACATTATCAAAACCTAGAAAAAGTCAGAAACTAAAGAACTCATGTTTATTGATAAAAGGGACAGCTTTTTTGCAAACTTTATTTTGCTACATATTGCTGTGGCAGCACCCAAATATTGCAAAGCTCCCCTTTAAGCGTTAACATTTCTAAAAGCATCTGTTTGCAGAACCAGGTCATCAGCTCACTTCCCCTCATTCCTGTGGAACAATGTGTTCCAGTCTAGCAGCTGACACCCTAACTTTCAGTTGGTGATATGTTATCTAAATGTGAATCCACAAAGGCTATATCCTGAACTGTCCAGAATGTATTTTAAAGGTACAAAAAGTAAAGAGGAAATATATGCATTGTGACGTAATTGTTGATATATACACCAAGTAAGATGCTTTTCAGTGCATTTAGCTTGCAGACACAAGTCTGGCTAGGTCAACCAGCTGGTAAATAAAAAGCTTGTCCCCTTTAAGTCATTGTCCCTGCAATGCACCACTGTCAGCCAAGTGTTGTTGTAGGGAAACTATCCACAATGACACATTTAAAGTGCTGCGCAACATTCAGAAATTTCAGGAATCATGGTGTTACAAAGCCCTGCTTCCTTACATTTCCCCCACACCATTTATTACAGTGTCGCAGCCTCAACATGAAAAAGTATTGACTGATGGTGCTTCTTCCTGCTGGGCCGACTTCAGATCCTACTTCAGAACAGAATAATGAAATGTACAAACTTACACTAAGAAAATACTAAAGCTTCTTCTGTGTGCTTCATAGGTAATGTTCTGGCCACACTGAACGGCAGCATCCTGGATAGTCCATCTGAAAACCCAGGCACTCCATCTGCAGAAACTGAGGAGCAAAAACTAAAGAATGTGCTGGTACTAAGCGGAGGAGAGGGATACATTGACTTCCGTATTGGTGAGTCCAAAGTAATGAGTTTGAAGGAAACAGTTTTTCTTGTGCTGAAGGTTTTTAAAGCAGAACTAAACCCCAAAGCAAACATTTATTAAATTGCAGCTTACCAATTCCCAGATATGATGACTGTATTTGTTTCCTTTCCTTTCTTCTATTTTCTTTTGGTGATCCAGTCAGTAAGTCTGTTGTTTTTCAACAGAAAAGCTCTCTTGCAGTTACAGGGGTGAGGCAAACCATTTAACGCTGAAAGGGGTGCTTAAAAAGATCAGCTTTATTTGTGTAAAACCTCTATCCCAAAAGGAAAAAAAAACTGTTGCTGTAACTGATTAGATAATATATTAGCTGGAGTTCAGCTTTAATTTGTTAGTGTATCTAAATCTGCTAGTACATCTAACACTCAGGGCCGGGGCAAGGGGTGGGGGGAGCAGGGGCAGCTGTGGGCGCAATGGATTACTGTAGGGATGGGGGCGCCTTCCTTCTGTTACAAGGCTGACAGTAGTGGTGACAGCGGCAGTTATTTTGACAATTGAGTGACTGCTGGGTGTAGGCTTGCTCATAATGAAGGGGGGGCGCAGTTTGGCATCTTTGCCCCTTGGCACTGGATGACCTTGTCCCGGCACTGCTAACACTCCCTTTCCCCCGGATTGGCAATGCTTCTGTCAAAAGATGCCCCCTGTGCTCCTTCACCCAGAGTGGGGGCACTCTGATACAGGAGGTGTGTTACTGGCTACATCAGCAGGTGAGAACAAGGGAAGTAAGTCTAAAACAGAAATCTAATGTCGCCATCACATCTAATGATTGGTAAGCTGCAATATATTACATTTTTGGTTTTGATTTAATGCCTCTTTAAGTTTCTAAATGACATCAGTCTATTACCATGAGCCCCAATCCTGTCCTGGATTCTAAACATTTTACAGCTTATGGGTATCTGTCAGGAAGCCTTATAGCGGAGAAGCCTCAGATGGAAGCTACTGTTCTCCATCTCCTGGACTGCTTTCTAGTTTTGGGGTAGTGATATTTCAGTGAAGTTGAATAGATTCCGGGAATGGCAACTTCCATCAAGGCATAATTTCACAGGTTATTTGATTTTTTGCAGAATGAATCTATACTTATTTTTCAGTAGTTATCTTTTGGTCTATCCGCTTCATTAAAGTGATAGTAAACTTTCAGTTTTTGTAAGCACTTTCAGCAGCTGATTTAATCACTTATTGAGTATGCAGCTTCATTATCTTTTAATCCTTGCCTATGTTCCAGTTTAAGCTGGTGCCATGACCACTGCCCCAGGTTTCCTGATTCAGGGTGGCTTCTTTTTCTTGCAGCATCCTATGGAGCCACTCTTGCATGGCTAGAGGCTATAGTTTTGTCTCCCTTCCCTACACTGTGTGAATCAATAGAAACATACAGCCCAATAAGCTAGGGTGGCAAGGCACTTCTCTGTTCCTCCCTCCTCCCCTTCCTCTCTTCTACAAGTTAACAGAACTGGGATAAAAATAAGCTAAAAAACACTGAGGGTTTAATACAACTTTAAAGGGCCCAGGAAAGGGTCCACACTTACCTGAATTGGCCAGTTGCAGCTTGCTGCCATCTTTAGATCCTAGAGAAATATAAAATGTCTTTAGTCTGGCCATGCCTATGTAGTCAATCCCTATGGAAATAAGAGAAGTTTGGGAGATGTCTCCATAGAGGTTTATGGGGATTGACTACACAGACAAGAGTCATTTTGGCCAAAATTTGGTAGAAAATTGTTACAAGCTGCTCCTGTCCAGTTGGGTGTAAGTATGCATTTTTACCAAAACAAAAAAAAAAGCTACATTTTGTTACAAATAATTACTTGTTATTATTACAGAGGTTGGAATGAGGAAATAAGAGGTAATGTTTATTTTATTTTTTTTTTTAAGGGGACGGGGAAGACGATGAGACAGAAGACCACTCGGGAGATGGTGGCAACCAGAGCAAACCTGTGCTTTCTAAGGCAGAGAGAAGCCACATCATTGTGTGGCAGGTGTCGTATGTCCCGGAATAAACACACCCTTCGCCTTTTTCCCAGAATGCCAAGACGCCTCCTACTTCTCTGCACCCGCTGGCAAAAAACTGAGACTTAGACCCAGCACTGCTGTAAACTCCTGGATCTCCTACTCTTACATCCTATCTCATGCTCCCAGCACCTCCCTCCATTCCAGAGCCTATTGAAGCCACCACCAAGTGCTGGAAATTCAATCTATTTCTGCTTCCTTCTGATTGGATCCTGTCAGGAGATGGTTTACTCAGTGACAGATATGATACAAACAATATCCTCTGGCCTGAACTGGCTGGCCATTGTCCTCCCTGCCCTCCTGGGTGACTTTTGTGGCATTACATTGAAGATGGTCACTGGTGTGGGATGGACTTCTAAATTGCTTGAGACTCTCTGCTTTGATGCCAGATAATTTTCCCATACTGTATTTTATTGATATTCATCCCAATCTAATTCACTAGATACAAATTAACAAACGAGGCTCGCCTTTTTCCAAACATACACTGTAAAACATTAGGAGGTCTGTTTATAAGGGACAGCAATACATAGTTTACATATATATACACACTGTATATTTGGCCACTATTTTTTTTTTCAAGTTAATTTTTCCCCCTTTGAAAATATAAAAAAAAATGTGCTGCAGAGCTTAAAGCAATGTAAAGGTTCTTTTTTTGTGGAAAATAACAAACATATCTTACCTGCTGTGCGCAGTGGTTTTGCACAGAGCAGCCTGAATCCTCCTCTTCTCTGGTCTCCCGCAAGTTTTCCTGGCCCCTCCCTCCTGTTGGGTGTCCCGAGAAGCAAGCAGCTTGCTATAGGGGCACCCGCTGCTCTGTGTGTCCATTCACACATGGAGCTGTGGCTTGGCCCGGCCCCCTCTCTCTCCTCATTGGCTGACTGACTGTGATTGACAGCAGTGGGAGCCAATGGCTCCCACTTACTGTCTCAGCCATTGAAGAGGCAGAGACCCGGGACAGTTGAGGTTGTTGTTCACATCGCTGGATAGCGATGAGGCTCAGGAAAGTATTGAGGGTGCTGGGGGCATTGCTGAACACAGAAGGTTTTTTTACCTTCATGCATAGAATGCATGAAGGTAAAAAACCTTGAGCCTTTACAACCACTTTAATTATAAGGCCATCTGCACTTACAGTTTTCTCATAGTAACACTAAGGCAAACTGCCACAAATTTCTGTTAGTCCTGCTACTGAAATCAACCTAACTCAGCTTCCTGAGATAGTGTGGCAACAATGCTGCACTGTTCCTGAATTCAGACTACAGTTGCTGCTCTCATGTAGTCTGTACAGGCTTGCACTACAGTGGGATAAAAAAATCCTAGGCTTCATTTGTGTGCCTGTCTATGCACTGTGTGTAGTGAAAATCCAGCACCTTAAATAGAAATACACATATGTGAGCTATTTATGTGCGAATAGATTTGTATGTCCATCTATCCTTAAATTTACAGAGCTCTGTGTGGTGCGGGGTAGGGAAGGTGGGCCTTCCTCCATGTTCCCTTGTTGATCGCCAAGATGTAGGGTGATATAAGAGGCCTACCTCTTATGGGGTGGGGTAGGGAAGGTGGGCCTTCCTCCATGTTCCCTCCTTGATCGCCAAGATGTACAATGACATGAGAGGCCTACCCAGGAGGTGGGTTTTCCTGGCTATGCTAGGTACTGTGAATGGAGTCACTTGTCCTGCACATGGGGTACCTTTACTGTGATGTGCTCATTAATGCCCCGGGACAAGGCAGGGACTACTGTCAGGGAACTTCAACCTTAAGGTGGTCCTCCAACATAGAGATAGCCATACACCATGTACACTGAGTGAACAAACTGAACTTCAAGTAACTTTTTGGTCCCTTGTCAATGCACACCTTGGCTGTAACTGTTGCATTTAGGAGGGACATGCTGAGCCTATGCCCATTCCACCTATCCAGCGTATCTCTATCACCATTGACAGAATGGGGTCCCGCCATGCACATAGCAAGGACCTCATGTGTGCACTTTGTCTTCTTACTCTCTCCTATACTTGGCGGCTAGGCCGAGGGCCTCCATGACACTGATCTAATCCCACTGTAATGAGAGATGGATTGCTAGGGAGGGAGCCCCAGAGACAACCCCCTAGCTACTGGAGGACACCTCACCTAGTACAGATACCACGCTTCATGACAGGCCGCTTGTGCTGGATAGTAGTCTCTTGTTTCTCTTGGCAACCACTTGCTGCTACTCTGCACTTGCTGCTACCCTGCACCATGTTAACTCTTGCAGAGGTAGACTTCATACCCAATGTGCTTTAACTGACCCGAATTTCAGATGTCTATGTAAAGTGTGCCCGTTACTTTCATACACCTCTTTAGAGTAACTTCAGACCAGGCAGGACAATGTTTCAAAGGCTTTACTGTGAAACTCCAGCATAACAGTTCAAACAGAATACAGTAAGTCATTCCCTATCTAATCCTAAATATGGTTGTGGCTGCCCCAGCATATCTGCACAGGATGAGTCCATAAATGTAAAGTCCAGGATGGTGGTAGTCTATGCTGATGGTGTCCTGAAGAGTCGGTGTCTTCAGAGCTGACTGCATGCTCCAGAAATCCCTCTAAATGGTAGTGTGCGGATCCCCTTCCAGACTTTCCCCAAGGCTTGACTCACGGGATCTGAACCCCTCCTTCCTTTTATAATTACATGGGACCAGTGGGTAGGACCCAGAAAAGCCCATGAGCTTCGCCCGTGGAGGGTGGCAAAGCCATTAACCCCTTCCACTCTGTCTGGGGCAGCCTTAACTAGATAACTACAGTAGCAACCTGTCTACAGCTCTGTTACACAGAACAGTCCTTTCTGGCAGGGGTGGAGACCTAATTTTCTTTTTTCCTGTAGTTAAATAACACTTACAGGTCTTGTTTCTACCTACCAGGCTGTGACTGGACAGTGAAAAGAGAAGCTGCAACCAGATGAGCTCATCTGTCTGTCAATCTGCCCTCTCCTCCTTTGCACCATCTTTGATAAACTGGAAAGCTTTTTTCCATAGATTTTTCTGGGTCTTTATTTCAGGAAGTAGGTTGCCAGGACTTTCCTTGACCCTCCCAAATTATGTTGCTTGGAACTGGCTTGCAGGATTTGATAACACAAATGGTGTATATGTATGTATATGTATGTACACACATGCTAGGGCCAGTTTAAACAGGAGCCAATTAACCTACCAGCATGTCTTTGAGTGTGAGAGGGAACCCAAGTAAACACAGGAAGAACATGCAAACTCCACACTGCTGTCCAGGGGAATGCAAGAGCCTGATATTAAGTCAAATTCAGGTCCCTGTACCGCATTCAATAAAAATATTACATTTAAAAATGTATTAATGAATACACAGCTGCATTAACTTTTATATCTGTCTGGTGTTCTGCTTTAGGGTGTACTTGCCTGCCTACAGCTAAGGGCTTTTTCACACTGCAAACCAGGCAGGTGTTCCTTAAAAGAATGGAGATAGGTTCTTAACACTAATAGTTCTCTACTCTTGTATCACCTTTGAGTCTTCCAAATGATCAGTGCATATGTACATTGGTGTCAACTCAGCATGCAGGTATATGCAGGCATCTGTGACCAGAACCAGGGACCAGCACATATTTTTTTGAGCTGGGCAAATTTTACAGAGAATGCTATTAAAGACGTCTCAGGACCTCCTCAGATGACATGACCTCAGCCCCATGATCTACACATGCTTTCGCACACTGTATTAAAGCCATGCACTGTACACAAAGAATCATCATATCGTAACTGGCATTAACTCAACCAGGTATGAGGGGAGGGGGCCTGGCATGTTATAGAGATGCACTTATCTTTAAAAATGCTTTGAGGCTCCCAGAGAGATGTCCTACTCTGAAAAACACTACCATTGGATACCCACCACCTACTACACAGAGATGATGCAGCAATCATTGAGGATTTCAGTAAAAAAAAAAAAAAATCACAGCCATTTACATTTCCCATGTGATCCAACCCTAAGGTCCCATTTGCACATGTGCATATTGGTACAGTAAGAGATATGCAAGTTGGCAAACAAAATGAGACTCGTACCATTATTGTCAATGGGACTGTTCTTGTTTTTGCCATTTCCAGACATCATTAATCTGAACCAAAAATGCACAAGTTCATTCAAGGATTAATGATCCTGATCACATAATGGCTCAATCCAATATATGAGTGACTATTAACTGAAAAACAACCCTCCAAATGTACTTGCCAATGGCTAAAATCTATTTATTCCTCAAAAAAATCTGTGTTTGTAAACTGTCAATGACTACAAGCATATGCGCTGAAAGGAGTATCATGCACGCTGCGTTGCCAAACTTGCCTGGTTGCCTGGCTGTCAAGTCTAGCCTATAGTTTCAATACTCCTGACTCAGGAGCAAGTTTGCTAATCAGATGTTGATTGCATTCTCATTCTGGTCATTAAAGTGGTTGTAAACCTCAGGCATTATTATTATAATACAGGATTTATATGAAATATGATCAAAGCATGTTCCTCTATAGTGTGTAATGGTCTCAATCCAGAGCACTAAGTGTCATATTTGTCTGCTGCCTCATTCATCTGCTATCTGCATGAGTCACTTCTGACAAGTCTTCCTGACACCAAGAGAAAAAAGGTGACAGGGAAGGGACCTCCAGCACACAGCCTGTGTTGACAACCTCAGCTCTGTTCTTGAGAGTTGTGTGAAGGGGGATGTGTCCCTTCCCTCCAATCAGCTCTCCTCACTGAGCTCTCAAGTGTATAACTGCATCTCCCAACCCCCGGCTTTCTGAAAGCTCAGACAAGCTGTATAAATGTTGCACTTTGAATAACTGCAGATAGGTGCAACTTAAGTAGGAGATTTTGATTCATCTGTGTGTATCAACTGAGGCCAGTCACTTCACTGGGTACTTCTCAGGGTTTACGACCAATTTAGAAAACACGGACACCAGAGGCAGCAAAGCAACCATTATTTTCAGAGGGAACTCAGCAATGGCCATCCAAATATTCCTCTAAGTACAGGTTTCTTTAATTATAGAACAACTCCATTCAGGATTAAAAAAAAATAGCAATACATTTGCATTATGAGTGGTTTTGATTAATGAATTGGGGGCAGCAGCAGTCCCTTCAAACTATTACAAATCACAAGTCTTTTCTTTATGATTATTGAAAACAGTTTATTGCAGGATGGAATTGCATTGGGTATAATGACTATGCTGGAACCCACAAAAATATCATTCATTTTTTATTTTGGTCAACAAAAGTACATTCATACACAAAGACAGCAAGGCATAGGTGTTCAGCTTTCCTTGTGATATTATATATTTTTTTATTTGGTTTCCCTCAAGGTGCATGTCTGGCCAAAATTAAACAAAACATAATCATCTCTGCAGGATATGCACATTTCCATGTGTCTTGCTGTAGTACAAAGCTCAACACTGCTTTGGGTTTCTGTGCCACAGGGGCAGTGTTGTCAGCTTGTAATAGGAATTTGGGAGCCCACTGGATTTCTGGCCAGATCAAACAGTAATTTTCTGTGCTTGCTGCAGTTTTAAAGAGACAATGATGGGGAATACTGCAGAAGTGGCTGATATTTTAAATCTTTTTGACCAGACACACTTTAGTTTGATTTACTGGAATCAGAGCCGTAGAAGAGCCTGAAAAGTCTCATTCATGCCTCATAGTAATACTCCTCTGGCTAAGGGCAGTGCTGGGACAGAAGAAATTTAATCTACAAGTGCTATTTTCCAAAATGGCTTCCCTGCATGTGATCCTAAAACTCCCGCACTGCCAGACTGCTTTCAGTACCAGATGCTGCAGGCCTGCAGGGGGGTTGAAACCGAAAAAAAAAAAAAAGAAGCACATTCTGACCAGCCAGCAAAAGTATTCCAAGCTTGGCTCTAACGGCTCATTCTACCTACAGCGGTGATGTATGTAAAGAGAGTGTCACAAGGGGGCGCTCCGACGTGTCTCTTCAATAAGGCTTGTAAACTCCGCAGTGTGTGTTGTCTGTCCTCTGGTTTTATTGGTGGCATTATGTAAAGACAGCTGTATCAATAATGCTCTCTGCTTTCTCGCTCTCCCCCTTGTGACATGAACACCATGTAATTGTTATGTATGTAATAAATGTATTACAAAATGACATCATAGGCTGAACCCATGTGTGCTCCATCTCTCTCCCTTGTGTTGCTACTGTTTAGGGACCCAGGAATGGTTGTCTTGTCTCTTTGGGCCCTGACACACTGATGATGGACAAATAACCTGAAACAGCTCTATGCAGTTTGGAATAAATGGCTCTATAATATTAGGCTATATTTGCGCTATACTCCTCCAGTTCTAGATTTGCATCTAGCAGATGGAGTGTAAAGCAATGATTTGCACAGCTCTGCCCAGTGTCCTGAAATGAGGAATAATCCTTCTGTATTCGGGATATGTGATGGAATGAGACATGTGAATACCGTTTTAACCCTTTTGCTGCCAGAGCCATTTTTGCAGGGGTTTTTTTTTTTCACGCGTTTTAAAAAACAACTTGAACCCCTTAGCGCGGGCGCCTCCCGGCCCTTTAAGGGTTTCAGAAGCTGGGAGGCGGGGCGGGGTTTAGGGTCATGTGACCGCCATGACGGCGGTCACATGATTGGGAAAGGTCCCGATTGAAAGAGGAGATTGGGACCTTTCCGTGAGTACCGGACATGTGTGCTGGGAGCGCGCACTCTCAGCACATATGTCTTTTTTTTTAATAGAACGCAAATGTGCGGCCGCTCGGCGTCTAGGCCCAGATGCCGGGAGGCTGCACAATTGCGTTTGGCCGGCATGAAGAGGTTAAGGCCCGGAGATTAGTTAAAACCCCCAAACATTTTCTGAAAGCAGACACCCTGAAGAATAAAATGGTGGCAGTTCCAATTTTTTTTTTGTCACGTTATGTTACTCAAACTTTCAGTAGAAAATACACTAAAGGTAATTTACGGGCACACAAATACAAAATATTACCTTTTTTTGGGTAAAATAAAAAAAGATGAAGCTACTGCGTATATAGCTTCCAAACATGTCAGATTGTGCATGGCCACCAGACTGTGACAAACTTCAACACCCTAGATTTTCCATAGGTGATGCTTTTAAAGCCCCTAAAAGGCCTCACTTTAGAGTTAACTATCAATATGGGCTCTAGAATTATTAGTCACTTTGGTGCTTGTAGCCATATGTAACACAAGTAGTGCAAGCAGTGTTTTTGTACATAGGTGCCCCTTTTAGGTGTTTATGTTCCGTGTGCGCCTACTTGGAGGCAGCTCACAATTTTGCTGTACAGACGCTGTTTCACTTCCATCAGAAAGCTGACAGTCAACTTATGGCACGGTTTCTCAACTAGGGTTCCTCCAGAGGTTACTTGAGCAAGTTATGCCTCTTGGATAAGCTCCCAATGACACCACTGATCTTTCTAGCTATCTGTAAGGGGGTAATTCTTCCCAATGACCACAAGTGTAAGGAGCATTCTTCCCACTGACCATCATACTAATATTTTAGGAGTGGTAAATAGAATCATTTTTAGCAGGGGTTACCTGGGACCAGAAAGGTATTTTAAGGGTTCCTGTGTGAAAGGCAGACTTATGGAGTGTACACAGTGTATGTAAAACCCCTGTTGTGACATATGGTGGTGGCAGTTAAAGGGCTAAGAAGTCTTTACTGTGCTATGCACTGATTCGGTTGGAGGGCTTTTAGATTGCTTTAAGCCGGCCATACATGGATCTAAAGTCAAACAATTCAGCAGGAACTGTATGAATTTTGATCCACGTATGGGCAGGCTGGCTGTACAGAATTCAATTAACTTCTGTACAACCAGCCTGTTGTATTTTCTGTGCTTGATGA
Source organism: Staurois parvus (assembly GCF_062004578.1). Taxonomy (NCBI): domain Eukaryota; kingdom Metazoa; phylum Chordata; class Amphibia; order Anura; family Ranidae; genus Staurois; species Staurois parvus. Next base: position 15,825,297 of record NW_028317814.1, on the reverse strand, counting down.
ACGACACAGGCTATAGCCAGCAGCGCTGATCAGTGCATTCTGACAGCAGGGAAGTCTCCCCGCTGTCAGAATACAATATCTCAGCGGTAAGGATTCCCCCATCCACATTGAGTGTGTGGATAGGGGAATCAAGTCATTTTTTTTTTCACTCAACCCAAGGGTTGATTGGAAAAAAAAAATAATAATCTATGGCCTTTTTTTAATCCTTTCTTGTCATAACATGTATTGTTATACTCTTTCATGGGATACCAAAAGAAATTACACACAAGTGGAATGCTTCCTGGAACAGATTTTATTATAAAATGGGGCAAAATGGCAGAAAAAAGAAAACAATCATTATCCCTGTAAACAGTGTATATGCACTTTTGTTATGTTAACCCATTCCCGCCCATACAATCTGTAGACATACACACTTTTTTCACAAGCAAGCAAAGAAGTTCAAATGCAGCCTTTTCTTGTCAAACCTGGTGTTTTCCATTTAAATGCATCCGCATGGGTTTGAATACAAAATGCAGCATTTAACTAGAATGCCTGTTGACATGAATAAGTAAAATGACAGCAGATTTCCATTTTCTTCAGACCTTTTCTGTGGTTATTAACTTTGTCACTCTAGCCATTTTTTGAATAGAGTAAGAGGGGTTAGAACCTCCATCAGGTTTTCACTGATGTCCATGTTTCCCTTCCTGTCTCAGTAACAATCTCACTGAGCACATGGAGTGAGGAAAAATCTCCAATTGGGACGCAGACATTAACAAAAAGATAATGATGGGTCCAACACAGTCTGGAGTTCCCCTTTAAAGCGACTGCCCTTAAAGGCTAAGTTCACCTATAGGAAAAAAAAAAACCAAATACATATATTTTGCAGGGAGAAAAATGTGCATTTATTATTTTTTTCCACAGAAGCCTACAAAGCATTGCACCCACAATCAGTGGATTGAAGGTGCAATATTAGGTTCCTGCACACTCTACCCCCAAATTTCTGCCTGTATTACTGTATGGGCTTTCAGGTAGAAAGCTGGAGGAAGATTAGATGGACTACAAGTGTATCGCTGTGAATGAATGAGTTGTGTGGGCAGAACCCCCGCACAGCAGCACCAATTTTAAATGTGACAGTGGCTGCGGGGGAGAAGAACCCCTGTCTGATGTCACGGTGGGGGGGGGGGGGGGCATTGGAGGTGGTATAAGGGTGCTTAGGAACATGTTGCATTCTACATATGGGTGTAACATGTAACATGTTTGTAAAGGTGGACTTGCCTTTAAATATAAGTATGAACAAAAGCTGTAGCTGGAAAGAAAAGTAAATACCTTTCCGGCTTCCTGAACCACTGAACACAACTCCATCGATGATGAGTTTCCTCCTGCAGTCTGTGCAGAAACCAACACTTTAGGGAGTGTTGCTCTACTGGCAGGTATTTCAGGGCTTCGTTTACAGTGCAACTCCAGCTATTCTTTTTTTCTTTTAGTTCCTAAGACTGTGATGTTAGAACTTCTTGTTGGGTTTTTATTGCTATCGGTGACCCAAATGCTGAGACTTTCCCCACTATTCCCTTCCTGAACAATGTCTGTAGAAGTAGAAAAGGTGAAGGAAATCCCTGCAATGGGTGGAGATCACAAACAAGACAGAAGATCTAATGCTTCTTAAAACTAATATAATAAATGGTTAATAAAAGGTTTTTAGCTGCTGGTTGCTTTACCAGAAAGAAGTACCACTTTAAAATAGTAAAGAGAAGGGTTCTCTTGGGAACTCAACTCCAACCTACTGATACTCAATATTCCCATTGCTTTGTTTTCCTGTTGGGAGTCACAAGTTCCATCTCAATTTGTGTCCAAGTTTAAACAGGGATTATGTTGTGATCCCTTCCCTGTCTTATAGTGTTCAGGCCATGAAGACAGCCCAGGTAGCTCAGGTCAGAACACTGAATCCTAGAGGAATTAAGCCGGCCACAGATGGATCGAAATTTTGATTCATCTATGGGCAGGCTGGTTGTACAGAAGTTGATCTTTCAATCGACTTCTGTACAACCAGCCTGTTGGAAATTTTTCACTTCATTAGTGCCGCCAGCTATAGCCAGTGGTGCTGATGAATGTATTCTGACAGCGGGGAAGCCTCCACGCTGTCAGAATACAACAGCTTCACAGGAGGTATTCCCTCATCCACCTGGAATGTGTGGATGGGGAATCGATAAATTTTCTTTTGTTCAACTTGCTGGTTGAACAAAAGAAAATTAATCATGTGTGTGCTGCCTTAGAGGATCACATCACATACTCCACCAAACTCCCAAGCACCAGACTCCACCACACAACTGGATGAGGGGGTGCAACAAAGTTGGGTACCAGTGGGTGGCTGTTCAAGAGTAGTGGTATTCTGCTGCAAGTCTACTTTCATAGAAATGACAGTAGTTTTGTGATATTGTTGAGAATGGGGCAACACATGGACCTACAACAAGTCCCAGCCGGCTGGGCTATCACATGTTTAACAGTCATAAATCTCATACAAGGGTCTGTGGTTTCAAAAGCACTTCAACAAATACATTCAAAAATATTCAAGTTTACAGATGTCATTCCGGCACTGAGACATTTTATGATCCCAGTTTCCTTATTTAAAGAAAACCACAGTATTATTTGTAGGTCAAAAAGGCTAAAGCTGCACTGATTTTCCTTATGTTCATATTGCCAACAAGTCACTGCTATTGGTGTAAGTGGGGGCAATCAGCAGAACTAACCCCTGTAAACTTTATTAATTCCAGCAAATAACAGTGCTATGTAGCGTCTTTTTGCACATGTAACATTTAAATTAATTTTTTATCCCTTACAAGAAAGGATTAAAGCTCTGTATTAATATGAGAGCTGGAGGTACACAAGGTGGCAAAAACTACCTTGAATGCTGATTGGACGGAAAGATTTAGTGTTTGCAGATGCCCCCCAGTAACCAATTTACACATTGTAACCCCTTAGTTTGCCTTACATTCAAGTTTTTACACTTTTTTTTTGTTATTCCCAATGAGGTCAATCCACTTCATACTCTGTAACAGCTTCTCTATTCCTTAATGGATTATTCATAGATCCAGCTCTCAGCACTGTGATCCCAGCAGATCAGCTCATCATCCTTAAACCACAGGGCAATCTCACGCTGAGCACTCTCTGTGGAGTCACTTCCATGTATGACATTCCTGGAGGAATAATAAAAAAACAGGTAAAGCATTCCCAACTAGACTGATGCATCAGAAAGGGGTGGGATGTCAGAGAGGACTGCTTACAATACTGCAAAACATCCCTAATAATATCAGTAATTTTCTCTAAGGCTGAATTCACACATGGGCATTTTAAATCGATTTCAATACAATCTGCTATAATAACAAATTGCGGAACTACATATTCCAGTGGCATTCATTTTAATGGCACCTGAAAATGCGGTGCCGTTCTGCTGCAATTGTCACACGCTAAATCTTGCTGCAATCACGGACAACAGCATCGCATGAAGTGTGTTTACCGAAAGAAGTGCAGGAACTTCTTTGGGGCAACACGCTTCGTGCGATGCGGTTTGCCGCAATTGCAGCGCAATATATTCTGCAGCGGAACTGCACCATGTTATCAAGTGCCATTAAAATGAATTGTATCTGAACACACGGTTCCACACTATGTCATTTTAGCAAAGTCTTGAATTTGAGGGCAGAATTGCGGCGATTCTGCCTACGACTTAAGATGCACATGTGTGAATGTAGCCTAAACAGTAAAAAAAAGCAAAAGAAGGAGAACATTTAAAGAAGTTTGGCAATTAAAAAAAAAATATAAACAAATTGTTGTGATGCTCCAGCTGTCCCATGTTGGCTTTAAGCCCGAGAACTGACAATCACAGGACCACTGATCGCTCAGTTCTGTCTGCAGAGAGCAGTGACTGTCAGTCACCGCTGTCCCGTAGCCCACTGTTGGCTTATTCTGGGTCTTAAGAGAGCAAACGTAAGTGCACTCCTGTTACCCTCAAACACTTTTGGCCATACGTCTCTTTTAAATGAACCCTGTACTAGAGGTTGCCACTATTGACCTCCATTTAAAGCCCAACTCAATTTTCAGTTTAAATCGGCTGATTGCAGGTATATTATACATTACTGGTACATGAAAATCTTGTGCAAATTCTTCAAGTTTTTATTTAAAAACAGGTACATCCTGAATAGAACAGCCTTACCCTAGAAAGCATGCTATAGAGAAGAACACTTACTGTCTTTGTGGAAGCAGTGGTCTCACTACAAATGTCCCACAATTCCCTGCTGAGTCAGATCTAGAGCATTCCAACCAGTAAGGAGCAGGATATTTGCAGATTGAAAAGAGGACATTACAGACTTATTTAAAGCGCTAGTAAACTTGTTAAAGAAAAAAAAAAAGCTTCCCCCTGCAAGGTAGTATCATAATGTACTAGAATGTATTGTATACTAGCACATTATGTGAAACCTATATTTAAACAAAGCCCTCCAGCAGAGCGCTGTCACCGCTAGCAGGGCTTTCATCTTCACCCGTTCTCTTTTCCCGGTTCCCAGGTTGCAGCTGTTTGAATGGCTGAGCTGTCAATGACGTCGCTCCCGTGCATGCACATGGGAGTTTCGGCCACAGCACACAGCTCTGAAAAAATTACATGGCATGCCGTTCCTTCAGAGTGCATGCACTGGTGACGTCACCAGCTGCTGCTCTGTAGAATATATCCTGAACGGCGCATTTTTAATAATATAGATATTAATTTTATCTACTCTCCTATGCAGCATGCTGGCAGAGAACAGGCTTATTTACTCATGCTGTAACTGCTTTCTAAAGAAAACAAATCTGTAAGACATTGAACAATTTCTGTTTTAAAGCACCTGGAATGTATTTAGCGGATTTAGAATAAAAGTTCAGTTGTCAATGACCCAATTAAAATATGCAGCAAGTGAAACCAGGGGAAAGTAAAAACTCTAATCACCATGCTCTGCCCCAGCCTCTTTTGTAAAATTCCAGCCTTGCGTCATGCGGTTATTTTAGTAATCATGAATGCTAGAATGTACTGTTGGTGGAAGCATGCTGTCTGCTTTACATGCTGGGTTACATTTTACCTGTATAGAGCTCCAAAAAAAACAACAAGTGAGAGATGTGTCAAAGGCAATAAAGAGCCTTCTGACTCCTGTCAACATCTCCTGCACCCCATTCACCCTACAGTTTTCTGCAGAATTTAGCCACAAATGTCAATAAGTGGACAAAAAGTGAGAAACAAAATTAGGACAAATCATCACAGTCTATAAATTGTAAGACTTGGTGCTGCCCCCACTAACCCTGCTACCCAAAGTACTGGCAGACCAATCCCTTATAGAAAAACACAGCCTGACAGGGAGTTTCCAATAGATGTAAACTGGTGTGAAAGAAAAACAATCAGAGGACAACTGACAGCTTTCCCAGTACTCTGAGCCTTTAAGTAGTAATCGATAAACAGTCATCAGAGCAGCCAGAGAAAGCCATTGTCCACTCTATGCATCTTTTTGGTGTCCTGTTCTGGATTAGCTTTCAGTCTACCATTGTGAGAAGTCATTTCTACTCCATACATCCCAATCCGATAGAAAGGCTTGTAGTAAATGAACATGACAGCTGTTTGGATGGACATGGGTACAGCCAAATGAATCTGGGCATGATTTCCATCTGTAATAATCTTGAATTTAGGAAAGCTGGGAATCACACAGCTGTACGACAAATGCAGATAAAGGATTCAAGATCCTCTAAAGCGAATTACACAAAACACTGTATTTTGACAAAAAAAAAAATATGAACTCCGAGCACTGTCAAAGGCTATTTAGTAGGGGAGGAATTCCCACCTCCCCTACTAAACAAAAGCACTTACAGTAAAACACTCGAACCTGATCAGTGAAACGAAGTGCTTCCCATACAGAACTATTGTATTTCATGAAAGCTGTGCTGCAATTAGTGCAATAGCCTTTCTTGAGAAAACCTGGGAGCTGTGTGAAGACAGGAACCCTCTGTGCAAGGGTCCTGAAAATATAGAGGATCTCTCGAGGTGGCTTACCTGCTGACATCTATACAGAAATCCCCTCGGATAGTACCAGGCAGGGAATCAGCTGGGTTGGTCTCCCCCATCATGAGACGAGCAGTCTTCACTATGTCCAGCCCCTGCCAGACCTGCAAAAACCATGAAGCATTAATACACACACAAATCTAATATAAATCACATCATACTTTGTATACTTGGTGAATTGCAAAGTGGATGAAAAACTATTTCAGAAATGCTTATATGACCTAAAAGATGATCAGGACAGGAAGGGCTTTATTTACTAAAACTGAAGAGTTTTAGTTTTAAGCTCTTCATAGAAACCAATCAGCTTTCATTTTTTTTTTGTCAAAGCTTAATTGAACAAGCTGGAGTCAGATGCTGATTGGCTGCCATGCACAGCTGCACCAGATTTTGCACTCACTAGTTTAAGTAAATCAACCCCAAAGGGTCTTCAGGAACACTAATATAATGTTATTCTAAGTATAGTGTAAATCAGTGGTCTCCAATCTACGACCCGAGGGCCGGATGTGGCCCTTTTCTTGCTTTTATCAAGCCCTTGGGACACTTTTTTTCCCACTGATACAAGGAACTATTCCTTCTACACCAGCAATGGGGCATGATTCCTGTCACTGATACCAACAATTGGGCACTATTCCTCTCACTGACATTAATGATGGGGCACTATTAGGGTTGCCACCTCATTACTTTAAAACTAAACACATATTAATTACACAGGTTCTGAGGCTAATTTAATGCAGATAAGGCACTAGATGAGTTTAACTACCACCTTAATCAGCCACAGAACCTGTGTAATTAATATGAGTTCGGAATTAAAGGGATGAGGTGGCAACCCTAGGCACTATTTCTCCCACTGACACCAACGTTGGGACATTCTTTACTCTCATTCACGGCAAGAGATTTTCTACTCCCACTGGCCGCAGTCCGGCCCCCTCAAGGTCTGAAGGACAGTAAACTGGCCCTGTATTCAGAAAATTTGGAGACCACTGGTGTAAATTAATACAAGGCCACTTCCATTCAGAACCACACTGCACAAGACATGATCTAACAAAGAGCTATTTCTTCACAGCAGAAACAGGGTAACGTGTTGGGTTAGTAGTAGCAGTGTAATAGGAGAGAGAGTTTTTCCAGTTAGCAGTCTGTTTTCGGGTGCTGGCCTTGGACAAAAAAAGACCTGTGGAAGTATACCCCTTTATATCAGAAGTTTGTCAGTACTACACTTGTAAGTAGTAATCTTTTGTTTAATAAAATGTGATTTATTTTATTGCACAAGGAGCAGCGCTCTTTACTGTGTTTTGTAAGGATGGTGGGGACTCCAGTCTAAGGGCAGAAGAGTTGTAAGGGGAAGGCTCCAGGACAGATTAGCGGCTGCAAGAGGGCTGCGACCTAAGGGTGGAAGAGCTGTGGAGATAAGGCAGCACTGTAGGAAAGGCTGTGCATTGAATAGGCGGAAGGAGGAGAAGAGCTGTACTATCACCATTGCGGGACTGAAGGCAAGGCTAGCGGCCAGAGAGATCTGCAAGCTAAGAGAAGCATCAGTGTCAGGACCAGTCTGCCCTTCAAATGTAGACTTGGTATGTACTGCCTAGTAAAACATTGTCTGCTGTGTAGACTTAGAACGAGCTGGACAGGAGAAATGTGAACAAACAATAATTGCCCTTGTACTAAAATTTCCCTTCCTATAACACTCTATTAGGGTATATTTAATCTCTTAGAGAAAATTGCGTTCTTGCAGACACTTTGGTGAATATGGCATTTTAATGGTTATCCAATATCTGACAGCGTATTATAGAAGCTGAGGAACAGCCTATGTTGCTATCATGTGGGGGCTCAGGAAGCTCCAGCTTTTATTGGTTTATTTATAATATCAAGCCAGGTAGCTGTTTGAGCAAGGTTTAAACAGCAAGGAAATAGGACAGGACACTGTATTTAAAAACAAAGGATTGGAAATGTCATGTTTAACATGTATGTCAGAGCAAAATAATAAAATAAACATATGCAGTACATCTCTGCAATAACATATATTTCCCCATATTTTATCACTTTACAGACCCTGCAAGTATAGACAAATAACCGTTGATCTGCGAGAAATGCACTCCTTGTTCTTTTTTTGGATTGAAATTGCAAGAAATTCTTTCAGCCCTGCCCTGTATTTGTTGGTAAAAACTACTAAATCCCTCCCCTCATCTCCACATCATAGGCAGTATCTGTATTGTAGAACACAATAAGAAATGGGAAGACTCCCTGAGATAATACAGAAAAGCTCTGAATTTGGTGACACAATCAACAGGTAATTAACCACCACCCGTCCGGCCGTTGTATATAAACGACCAGACAGTGGCAGTGCAGGGTCAGGTGGCCATTTATAAACGGCCTCCCTGCACCCTGCTTGTGTGCGCTCCGTGGGAGCGCGCAGAACCGCGATCCGGTGCCCGCTGTGTCCTCCGGACACAGTGGAACACCGATCGTTGGACGGGACCTCTGTGCGAGGTCTCGATCATGTGATCACTGATTGGCCAATCAGTGATCACATGCAGAGTAGTAAGCAAGATGTCACTTCTGACATCATTGCTTACTACATGTGAAATCTGTGAATGATCACAGAGGTCACATGGTACAAGGCTATTCACAACAGCCTTGTACCATGTGACAAGCTGTGACCAATCACAGCTCACACAGTAGTTATCAATGGCTGGAAGAATGCAGCTAGAGAGAAGGAGAAATTATTGCTTTTACAGCTTTTATGGGTGTAAAAGCAATCAGTGTAAAAAAAAAAAATCTTCATCACCCCCCCACAAGTAGTACGGTGACACTGTACTACTAGGGTGACAGTATGTAAAAAAAAAAAATAATAATATAAAAAAATAAAAAAAAATGTAAAAAACAAAATGTTTAAAAATTATAATTTTTGGTTACAAACTAATTTGTGTTTTTTTTTTTTTTTACTAAAAAGATAAAACGGAATAAATTTTGGCCAAGATTTATGATGAAATATTATTTATTTGCAAAATTTTATAAGAAAAACACTTTTTTTCAAAATTTTTTGACTTTTTCATTTACATAGAAAAAAAAATAAAAATCCCAGTGGTGAATAAATACCACAGAAATAAAGCTTTATCTGTCTCAAAAAAATGCAAAAAAATTCATATGGGTACAGTGTTGCATGACCGTGCAATTGTCATTCAAAGTGTGATAGCGCTGAAAATTGGCCTGGACAGGAAGGGGGTAAAAGTGTCCGGACTGGAAGTGGTTAAGAAAAAAAAAAAAAATCACATTTCCTGTTCAATAAAATATACCAAGACAATGGTAAACTGAGGTGCGAATGTGCAATAATGGGGTTCTTTAGTTCTCACCATGGCAATCACCGGTCCAGAGCCCATATATTTCACAAGGCGGCCATAGAATGGACGGTCTCGAAGGTCGAAGTAATGCTCCTTTAACAGTGCCTCTGATGCCTGTGTGAAAATAAGAAAAAAGTCATAGATACAGCTCTAAAGTACATACATATTTGAAGCCACCTATTTTTGGAGGTAACTTTTCATTTATAGGTCTTGATGTATGTATATATTTATGGGTACATTATGTGGCTTGCACCCTCTCCTTCCCCTCTTTGGGTTTCCAGGGAGTACTGCTCCTCTCCTCCTTTTTGTTTTCTCTCCCCTTTTCTGGTGCACTTACAATATGATGCTCTATTATGCCAGAATGAAAAAATATGTTTTTGTGATATTTTGTTTGTATTTGTTCTTATATCAGTAGTCAAATGTCTATATGGTGATGGCTTCTGAAGAAGTGGATTATGTCCATGAAATGCATTGAGCCCAAGCCGATAAGAATGAACCCAAAGTTTACAAAGAATTTGGATTACATGAAAAGAGATTTGCTGCTCCTTGATATTGTAAACTTTTCATTTTCTACACATTTTCAGGTCTCTCTTTTTTCGTTGGTATATACCGTATTTTTCACTCCATAAGACGCACCTGACCATAAGACGCGCCTAGGTTTTACAGGAGAAAAACAAGAAAATAAATATTCTGAACCAATTGACTGCAGACATAGTACAGGAGATGACCAGAGACTGCGGACACAGTACAGGAGATGACCAGAGACTGCGGACACAGTTCAGGGAATGACCAGAGACTGCGGACACAGTACAGGGAATGACCAGAGACTGCGGACACAGTACAGGGAATGACCAGAGACTGCGGACACAGTACAGGAGATGACCAGAGACTGCTGGCACGGTACAGGAGATGACCAGAGACTGCGGACACGGTACAGGAGATGACCAGAGACTGCGGACACGGTACAGGAGATGACCAGAGACTGCGGACACGGTACAGGAGATGACCAGAGACTGCGGACACGGTACAGGAGATGACCAGAGACTGCGGACACGGTACAGGAGATGACCAGAGACTGCGGACACGGTACAGGAGATGACCAGAGACTGCGGACACGGTACAGGAGATGACCAGAGACTGCGGACACGGTACAGGAGATGACCAGAGACTGCGGACACGGTACAGGAGATGACCAGAGACTGCGGACACAGTACAGGAGATGACCAGAGACTGCAGACAGTACAGGGCATGACCAGACACTGCGGACCTTTAGGGAGGGAGGGGGAGCGGGTACCTGAATTTGACAGGTACCCGCTCCCACTTTCGCGGAGCTGTCCTCCCTTTACTGTGGGCACCCGGCTTCTTCCCGCCCCGGCATCTGTGACAGCCGGGTGCCCACTGCGCATGTGCAAGAAGCGCTGCGCTTTGTGAATGGCCCGGCGTCTTCTGGGACCTGTCATGAGACGCCGGACCACTCACAAAGCGCAGCGCTTCTGGCGCATGCGCAGTGGGCACCCAGCTGTCAGAAGATGAAGAAGCCAGCTGCGGGAAGAAGCCGGCGCGGGAAGACCGCAGCGCTGGACCGAGGAACAAGTAAGAACAGCTGAGCGGCCGGCCCGGTATTCTGACATGGTGGCGGCGGAAATACCGGACCGACCGCTTTACTGTATATTCACTCCATAAGATGCACTGATATTTTCCCCCCCTTTTTTGCGGTAAAAAGTGCGTCTTATGGAGCGAAAAATATGGTATTCACAATATTAGGGATGTGGCATTTAAACACAGATTTTAATATCAATTACCCCTCTTATACTTACCCGGGCCTTATCTACATCCAGTGATTTGTATGAGAGCAACGGCTCTCCTGGGTCTCTCTCTCATCAGCTCACACAGCAACAGGAGCCATTGGGTCCTGCTGCAGTCAATCAGAGCCAGTGAGCCAATGAGGAGAGAGCAGGACCTGAGCCACGCTCCATGTGTGAATTTACACACAGAGCGCAATTCGGGAACAAGCCAGCTCAAGTGCTCCCATAGCAGGAAGCTTTCTACTGGGGGCATTCGGCAGAAAGGAGGAGCCAAGACCACCAGCGGGGGACCCAACAAAAAAGAGGATGGGGGCTGCTCTGTGCAAAACCATTGCACAGAGCAGGTTAGTATAACATGTTTGTTACTTATAAAAAAAAATTATTTCTTCTAGAATCACTTTAAGGCTTCTTCTAACAGGGCTCATTCATGCCAGCCTACACTCTAAAATGGGCCATTTCGGGATGCAGGCTAGTGTCTGTTGTGTAGTGGTCACGCCTTGCATTGTTACAACACAAGGCATGGTCTACCCATTTTTCTCCTTTTTTTAAACTTTGCTGAAACGTTTTAAAATGAGAATTCATTCATCTCTTTATGGCGAGTTGTACTGACATGAGGTGAGGTGCGCTGCAAAAAATGCATCAAGTCTGAATTTTTATGCAATGCACCTCAACCCACTCCATATTATGTGGTGAGCAGGGCTCGTAACAAACAGTTGTTTTCTATGTTTCCTCGCACTGAGTCTGCATTGATCTGTGCAACTCAATGCAAGATGTTGTGAATGAGTCCTTACTATAAATAGCAGGAGACTATTTCTGTTGCCTTCTACATTTTACACATTGGCTCCTGAATTCAACCCTAAATTCTGCACCCCTTCACACGAAGCAACTGTAATCACCTTTCCTTCAGTGCATGTCTATTTAATCTGCCTCTCTTGATAACAGGTAAAAAAAAAGCTTATGTATGATCTCTCCTCGAGTTGCATTGTAACTCGACTGTCTTGTCATAGACAAAGTTCTGGCTTCTTACCATATAACCCCTAAAATCTGGCCATACACTACAAACGTCTGTACAAAAATTCTCAGTACATTCAATGATTTGGAACATGTTGTTCGAAAGTACTACAAAATCTACTTTGCTTTTAATTTTCTTTTTTGGAATGAATGTAATTTTCTGAAAATCACAGAATTTTTTTGACCTAGAAAAAATTTCCATTCTGCTCCTTCAAATTTCTCATCACTGGTCGAAAATGAACTTTTGCTTTGATCCCACTAACATTTGAAAGAGCAAACGAACGTTCTTAAAACAAAAATTTTGAACAAAATGCTAAATTTTTCATCATCACTCTAACACTGGAACCATTAAATTTTGAATCTGATTGGTTAGATGGGAACATTGACAGTCCTTTGTGTCACTTTGATAAATGTCTCTTATACTTGAGATATTGACTCACCTGCATCATCTTCATGGCCACCAGTTTGAAGCCCTTCTTCTCGAATCGTCTGATGATCTCTCCTACCAGACGTCGTTGACACCCATCTGGCTTTATGGCCAAAAATGTGCGCTCATTAATCCCCGTCCATGCTATAGAGAAAACAGACGGTTAATAATGTGTATCCAGTCCTAGTTGTACACTTACCATTTACAGCATTTGAAGTGATAATTAAAGGCAATTGTTTAAAAAAAATACTTACCTGCTCTCTGCTATATGACAGGTTGGAATGTCCAATGAAATAGTTTTGAGGCCTGCCTGCGATTGGTTTTCTTTCTGCACAATTGACCTCTTGGCCCCAGCCAATGTGCGGTTTCCCGGCATCTGGGCCTAGACGCCGAGCAGCCGCACATTTGCGTTCTATTAAAAAAAAAATATGTGTTGAGAACGCGAACCCTGCGTGCTCCCAGCACACACGTTCAGTACTCATGGAAAGGTCCCGATCTCCTCTTTCGAAAGGGACCTTTCCCGATCATGTGACTGCCGTGAAGGCGAATCACAGCGGTCACATGACCCTAAAACCCCGCCTGCTTCCCGCCTTCTGGAACCCTTAAAGGGCCGGGAGGCGCTGGCGCCAATAGGTTAAACAACTGAATGACCATTTTCTAAGAGTGGTGATTCCATACTTGTCAGGGGTTGTACTTGGGGAGAATGCCTGAAATCCAAACCTTTCATGTCCCATTATTTCCTGTGCACAGTCCGTACTACATGTGTCCCCCAAGCGTGGCCGTAAAGCTGCACCCAAAAGGGGAAGTTCTGCTTTAAGGCCTCCTCCCCCACTCCTATTTGTGAAATGGAGCTATGGGGAGGAGGAGGGGGTACCTGATTTTGACAGATACCCGCTCCCGCCACCTAGGTGATTGGAAGCAGAAGGCCCCCCCACCTAGGTGATTGGAAGCAGAAGGGCCCCCCACCTAGGTGATTGGAAGCAGAAGGGCCCCCCACCTAGGTGATTGGAAGCAGAAGGGCCCCCCACCTAGGTGATTGGAAGCAGAAGGGCCCCCCTCCACCTAGGAGGGTCCCAGAAGACTGAGGGACCGTTCACAACGTGCAGCACCGCTCACGCATGTGCAGTGGGCACCCCCCCCCCCCCCCCCGTGACACTCAGGTACCCACAGTAAAGATGTCAGCTCCAGGGAGAGAGGTCACAGAGTGAAACTGGCTGGGTGCTGGATCCTGGACAGCTGATTGGCTGCTTATTATCCAGTTTTTGGATCTGCTTTTATTGTTACACAGGAGGAGTGCTGGAAGTGCCATGTGAAGATTTAGTCCCAGCTGGGGGAGCACATGTCAGGGGGGCTCCAGGGGACCCTGCAAGGCCAAGGAGCCCCCTATAGAAGGGGGTCCAAAGCCCGCCCCTACACAGGGTCATTTCCATACAAAGAGGGCTCAGGGCACCACGAGGACGGCTCTACAGCTACATTCTTCCATCATGGAGCATGAATACATGGCTTTATTATGTACAGACTGACCCCAATTCCTGGATAGGAGAAGAAGGAGCATCATGCTCTGAGTACAACGGGTGCCACAAGCAACATTGCAGAGAGCCACATGGGCCCCGCGGTGTGCAGAGAGCATACAATGTACCGTTCTAGAAGGACCACGACTTCCTGCCCCACCACACCGACCCCTCACCTGTGGGGAAAATGTGCGCGAAGATGGTCAGCATCAGACAGATCATGGCGAGAAGAGGAGGAGCCGGGGCCGCGCACGTCACCAAAACCGGCACACGCGAGAACGCGCACGTTGCCACCCCTCAGGATATCTATAAAAAGCCGATTTGCAGTTACAAGTGTTTCTAAATACACAGCGAGAAGACACAAGATACAAATATATATATATATATATATATCGCTGTAGTCTTGGACCAACCGGCACCGGGACATAGATGGGAGAAAACCGAACTATTCCTGACTGAAAGGTACCCGGATTAGGATGGATAGGCTCATCTCACTGCGCCATCTTGTGTCCACAAATCAGACTGCAGGTATTAATGTCTGAACCCTTCTCAATCCATACATCCCCTCCATACACTCCCCTCCATTCATCCTCTCCATATACTCCCCTCCATTCATCCCCTCCATACATTCCTCTCCATTCATCACAGCCATATACTCCCCTCCATTCATCCTCTCCATACACTCCCCTCCGTTCATCCCCTCCATACACTCCCCTCCGTTCATCCCCTCCATACACTCCCCTCCGTTCATCCCCTCCATACACTCCCCTCCGTTCATCCCCTCCATACACTCCCCTCCGTTCATCCCCTCCATACACTCCCCTCCATTCATCACAGCCATATACTCCCCTCCATTCATCCCACCCATTCATCCCCCCCATACTCTCCGCTCCATTCATCCTCTACAAACACTCCCCTCCATTCATCACAGCCATATAGTCCCCTCCATTCATCCTCTCCATATACTCCCCTCCATACACTCACCTCCATTCATCAGAGCTATATACTACCCTCCATTCATCCCCTTCATTCATCCCCTCCATTCATCCCCTCCATACACTCTTCTCCATTCATCACAGCCATATACACCCTCCATTCATCCCCTCCTTATACTCCCCTCCATTCATCTCCTCCATACACTCCCTTCCATACACTCCCCTCCATTCATCCCAGCCATAAACTCCCCTCCATTCATCCCAGCCATAAACTCCCCTCCATTCATCCCAGCCACATTCTGCCCTCCAATCATCCCATCCACAAACTGCCCTCCATTCATCCCATCCACAAACTGCCCTCCATTCATCCCAGCCACATACTGCCCTCCATTCATCCCAGCCACATACTGCCCTCCATTCATCCCAGCCACATACTGCCCTCCATTCATCCCAGCCACATACTGCCCTCCATTCATCCCAGCCACATTCTGCCCTCCATTCATCCCAGCCACATACTGCCCTCCATTCATCCCAGCCACATACTGCCCTCCATTCATCCCAGCCACATACTGCCCTCCATTCATCTCAGCCACATACTGCCCTCCATTCATCCCCGCCACATACTGCCCTCCATTTATCCCCACCACATACTGCCCTCCATTCATCTCCTCCACATACTCCCCTCCATTCATCCCCTCCCATACTCCCCTCCATTCATCCCCTCCACATACTCCCCTCCATTCATCCTCTCCACTCCATTCACCCTCTCCACATACTCCCCTCCATTCATCCCTCCACATACAGTGAAGGAAATAAGTATTTGATCCCCTGCTGATTTTGAATGTTGGCCCACTCACAAAGAAATGATCAGTCTAAAAATCGAATAGTAGGTGTACTGTAACACTGAGAGACAGAATAGCAACAAAAAATTCAATAGAAATGCATGTCTAACAAATGATGCACAGATTTGCATGTTCATGAGGGAAATAAGTATTTAATCCCCTTCACAAAAGATGACTTAGTATTATTATTATACAGTATTTATATAGCGCCAATAGTTCGCTCAGCGCTGTACATTACAATGGGAGACAATACATGAGACAGTACAATAACAATACAATGCGATACACGAGGGGTTCGAGTGCCCTGCTCCTTGGAGCTGACAATCTAGGAGGGAGGGGATAGTGGTACAGGAGGAAAAGCTGTGGGGGATGGAGTGGTAGGAATAGTGGAGAAGATCGGCAATTAGCAGAGGGCGGGGTAGGCTTCCCTGAAGAGGTGGGTTTTCAGGGTGCGCCTAAAGGAGAGGAGAGTAGGTGATAGTCTGTTGGATTGGGGTAAGGAGTTCCAGAGGATGGGTGATGCCCTGGAGAAGTCCTGGAGGTGGGCATGGGATGAGGAGACCAGGGAACTAGAGAGAAGGAGGTCTTGTGAGTATCTGAGAGTACGTTTTGGGTGGTATTTGGATATCAGGTCGGTGATGTATTTTGGAGCAGAGTTATGGACAGCTTTGTACGTCAGTGTTAGCATTTTGAATTTGATCCGTTGGGCAATCGGAAGCCAGTGGAGGGATTGGCAGAGGGGGGTGGCGGAAACGGAGCGGTTGGTGAGGTGGATGAGTCTGGCCGCCGTATTCAGGGTAGAATAAAGTAGGGATAGCCTGTGGTGAGTCAGGCCAGTGAGGAGGGAGTTGCAGTAATCGAGTCGTGATATGATGAGGGAGTGGATGAGTTGTTTAGTGGTTTCTGGGGTTAGGAATGGGCGTATTTTGGAGATGTTGCGGAGGTGGAGTCTGCATGAGTTTATTAGCGATTGGACTTGGGGCTAGAAGGATAGATTGGATTCTAGAATGACACCAAGTACTCTGGCTTGTGGGGTGGGCTTGATGGCGGCATTGTTGGACGTGATGGAGAAGTGAGTGGGGGGGGGGTGCGTGGGCTGGGGAGAAAACTCGGAGCTCGGTTTTGGAGAGGTTCAGTTTAGGGAAGTGGAGCGACATCCAATCTGATATGTCATTCAGTAGGCTGGTGATTTGGGCGGAGACTGAAGGGGTGAGGCAAGGGGTCGAGAGATAGATTTGCGTGTCGTCGGCATAGAGGTGGTAGTTGAAGCTGTGAGAGTGTATCAGTTGGCCAAGGGAGGAGGTGTAAATGGAGAAGAGAAGGGGCCCGAGGACAGAGCCTTGAGGGACCCCAACAGAGAGGGGGAGTGAGGGGGAGGTGGTAGCGTTATAGGTCACGCTGAAGGAGCGTTGTGATAGGTAGGACGAGAGCCAGGAGAGAGCGGAGTCTCTGATGCCAAGGGAGTGTCATTTTTTTTAAGGAGGGGGTGGTCGACTGTGTCGAAAGCCGCAGAGAGGTCTAGGAGTAGGAGCACTGAGTAGTAGCCATTAGCTTTGGTGGTTAGCAGGTCGTTGGTGCGTTTGAGTAAGGCTGTTTTGGTGGAGTGTAGGGGACGGAAGCTGGAATGTAGGGGGTCGAGCAGGTTGTTGTCATTGAGGTGAGAGCTTAGGCGATTATAGACTAAGCGCTCAAGGAGTTTGGATGTAAATGGCAGCAGGGAGATGGGTCTAAGGTTGTTCGGGTCGGTGGGGTCCAGGGAGGGCTTTTTAAGTATGGAAGTGATGTGCGCGTGCTTCAGAGGGGAGGGGAATGTGCCAGAAGAGAGGGAGAGATTAAAGATGTGGGTGAGGGAGCGTAGGATGGAGGAGGAGGGAGATCGTAGGAGTTGTGAGGGGACAGGGTCGAGGGGGCAGGTGGGGAGGCGGGCTTCAGAGAAGACCTTAGTGACCTCCTCAGTGGTAGTGAGGTCGAAAGAGTGGAGTGTTGAGGGGGCTTCAGTGTGAGGGATGTTAGGTGGGGTGGAGGTCTGGACCGTGGCGAGGCCAAGGGAGAGGGGTGTTGAGGGGGTTACCGTGTGAGAGATGATAGGTGGGGTGGGAGTCTGAGCAGTGGTGATGTCCCTGCGAATTGTGTCAATCTTGTTTTTGAAGTGATTGGCAATCTCGTGTGCAGTGAGTGAGGTACTGGGTGGAGGTGGGGGCGGAGAGAGTAGAGAGTTGAAAGTAGAGAAGAGCCGGCGAGGATTGGAGGAGAGGGTATTGATGAGGGTCAGAAAGTAGGCTTGTTTGGCAGCGTGGAGGGAGGAGGTGTAGGTGTGGAAGGCAGATTTATAACGGGTGTATGCTAGTTGGGATCTGGTTTTGCGCCATAGTCGCTCCAGCGCACGACTGCGTCGTTTGAGAGTTTTGGAGTGATCAGTCTGCCAGGGCTGAAGCGGTCGGGGTCTGATGTTTCGTTTGGTTAAAGGCGCTAGCGAGTCTAGGGCGGCTGACAGCGAGTTGTTATAGGCAGTCGTGGCCAGGTCGGGGCAGGACAGGGGAAGGATGCTGTTGTAAAGTACTTGGTGGCAAATCCCTTGTTGGCAATCACAGAGGTCAAACATTTCCTGTAGTTGGCCACCAGGTTTGTACACATCTCAGGAGGGATTTTGGCCCACTCCTATTGGCAGATCCTCTCCAAGTCATTAACCCCCCTGGCGGTATTCCCGAATGTAGGGTAAAGTTTCAGCACCACAAGCGGTAACCCCGAGCTACACTTGGGAATATCCTGCAGCGTTGCTCTGGGATCCCTTCTGCACTTACCTTGTCCTGGCTTGAGGTACAGGCAGTATTTCTGATAATACCACCCTGAAGAATAAGTAATTTGAAGATACCCACATTGTTAAATGCCAGTGGAGCCCCCCCCCCTTTGTCCCTGACCAGATCCATGATGACTACCAGGGTCCTTTTTGGAGATTATTATTATATCCGCATACAACTTGTGCTTCTGGTAAGTGCAAGCACACCTCATTTCTTCACCATAAGAAGTCACAAGCACAGGATTTTTGATTTAACATTCTTGCTTCTCAGTTACTGAATAGTGCTCCTGCGATTTGGAGCATTATATCGATCTTCATCTGATTTCATCCAGACACGAGTTTACTGGACTATTGATTTAAGAGCACTTTATTGAATTTATTATTGTATATGGTCTATAATCATATTGTTGACCACTGGATTCACTTTATTGAATTGATTTTCCACATCCATTCACATTTTCACTCGTCACTTTGTTGATTATATTTATATAGTCTCACTAATCTTGCGCAGTAATTTTTTGCACCTTTTGCAGTTGGTCACTTTATTTCATAGTGCTGCATATTTGTTTTATGTTTTGTTTGAGGATTAAGGGGTCGATCCTTTTATGCTAGCAACTCATTTGTGGTTTGTGCGCTCACCTATTTTACCTATTTTACTTACCTTGTCCTGCGCTGCCGCGATGTTCCTCCTGCAGCGTCCCAAGGCAATGTCCTCCGGCCGATGCCGGCATCTGTCTTCTGGGTTCCGGTTCCTGCGACGTTGGGACGTACGGGGACGGAACTGGCGGGAAATTTAAAAATGTCAAAAAGTGACATTCACTAAATACACTAAAATCACATAATAAAACATTACTGTATCAAACCATTTCACATACATTTTGTCCCGAGTGCTTTGTCCTGTGCCCTGCCTGCATTTTTACTGTTCTTTCTGCCTGGAAACTGAGAAATGTCCATGGCGTCCAAAGAGCGTCCCTTTAGGTCAAAAGCGGTTTTAGACCAGCTAGAGAACAGCGATAGTAAATCAGAACCACTTGCAGAATGGAGTGATAATGCGTAATTGACAGCGCTATACAAGTACCTGAAATAAATAAATAATGATTTGTGGGGAAATTCATCATCAGACACTGAAAACGATTTTGAGACTAAGCTCAGTGATGGTCGAACTTGGCGCTCTATTTCAAATTTCAGTGTTTTTGGTTTGATTATATTATTGAATTAAATGTATTATTATTAAATTATTATTTTTTATGATTATTTATTAAATTATAATTTATGATTTCGTGTTTCAAATTTTAACATACCCGGGATGTTTACTAGAATCTTGTTCGGACAGATTTCAGTGAGTTATTCCTAAGAATTACAGGCTTACAATAAAAAAAAATACATATTTCCATGCAAAAAATGTTACCGTTTTGAGCACAGAAATACTGACATAATCAGACCGCTAGGAAGACTATGGTTTGGTGGCTGACGTTTGGCAACCCGAACGTTCAGCTCCCTCCACAGATTTGCAGTTGGATTAAGGTCTGGAGAATGGCTAGGCCACTCCAGGATATTAATGTGCTTCTTCTTGAGCCACTCCTTTGTTGGCTTAGCCGTGTGTTTTGGGTCATTGTCACGACGAGTTGAGTTGATGCCAAAGAGCTCGATTTTGGTCTCATCTGACCACAACACTTTCAACTAGTCCTCCTCTGCATCATTCAGATGTTCAGTGGCAAACTTCAGACTGGGCTTTCTTTAGCAGAGGGACCTTGCAGGCACTGCAGGATTTCAATCCTTGTCGGCATAATGTGTTATCAATTGTTTTCTTGGTGAATGTGCTCCCAGCTGCCTGGAGATCATTGACAAGATCCTCACGTATAGTTCTGGGATGATTCCTCACTGTGCACCAGACCTAGGGAGACTGACAGTTGTTTTGTGTTTCTTCCATTTGCAAATGATTGCACCAACTGTTGTCACCTTCTCACCAAGCTGCTTAGTGATAGTTTGGTAGCCCAGTCCAGCCTTGTGTTGGTCTACAATCTTGTCCCTGACATCCTTGGACTGCTCTTTGGTCTTTGCCATGGTAGAGAGTTTGGAATTTGATTGTTTGATTGCTCTGTGGACAGGTGTCTTTTATACAGGTAACAAAATGAGATTAGCAGCACTCCCTTTAAGAGACTACTTCTAATCTCAGCTTGTTACCTGTATGAAAGACACCTGGCAGCCAGAAATCCTGCTGAATGATAGGGGATCAAATGCTTATTTCCCTCATGAACATGCAAATCAGTTCATCATTTGTTAGACATGCATTTCTATTGAATTTTTTGTTGCTATTCTGTCTCTCAGTGTTACAATACACCTACCATTCGATTTTTAGACTGAGCATTTCTTTGTGAGTGGGCAAACATTCAAAATCAGCAGGGAATCAAATACTTATTTCCTTCACTGTACTTCCCTCCATTCATCCCACCATACACTCCCCTCCATTCATCCCATCCATATTTTCCCCTCCGTTCATTCCATCCATATACTCCCCTCCATTTATCCCCTCCATAAACTCCCCTCTATTCATCCCATCCATATACTCCCCTCCATTCATCCCATCCATATACTCCCCTCCATTCATCCCATCCATATACTCCTCTCTATTCATCCCATACATAAACACCCCTCCATTCATCCCTTCCATTCATCCCATCCATAAACTCAAATCCATAAACTCCCCTCTATTCATCCCAGCCATATACTCTCATCCATTCATCTCATTCATAAACTCCCCTCCATTCATCACATTCATAAAATCCCCTCCATTCTTTCCCTCCATATATTCCCTTCCATTCATCCCCTCCATATACTCCCCTCCATTCATCCCATCCATATACTCCCCTCCATTCATCCCATCCATATACTCCCTCCATTCATCCCATCCATATATTCCTCTCTATTCATCCCATCCATAAACACCCCTCCATTCATCCCATCCATAAACTCAAATCCATAAACTCCCCTCCGTTCATCACATTCATAAACTCCCCTCCATTCATCCCATCCATATACTCCCCTCTATATACTCCCCTCCACTCATCCCTTCCTTATACTCCCCATTCATCTCAGCCATATACTCCCCTCCATTCATCCATTCCATATACTCCCCTCCTCATACTCCCCTCCACTTGCCCCCTCCATATAGTCCTCTCCATTCATCCCAGCCTTACACTCCCCTCCATTCATCCCCTCCATATACTCCCCTCCATTCATCCCCTCCATATACTCCCCTCCAGTCATCCCCTCCATATACTCCCCTCTATTCATCCCATCCATATACTCCCCTCCATTCATCCCAGCTTTATACTCCCCTCCATTCATCCCAGCCATATACTCCCTTCCATTCATCCCAGCCATATACTCCCCTCCATTCATCCTAGCCATATACTCCCCTCCATTCATCCTCTCCATACACTCCCCTCCACTTGTCCCCTCCATATAGTCCCCTCCATTCATCCCAGCCTTATACTTCCCTAAATTCATCCCCTCCATAAACTCCCCTCCATTCATCCCCTCCATTCATCCCTTCCATATACTTCCTCCCATTCATCCCTTCCATATACTTCCTCCCATTCATCCCATCCATCAACACCCCTCCATTCATCCCATCCAGAAAAGAACTGTCAATAGACCTGCTTAACAAGGTAACGGAGGAAAGAAGGAAAAGGGTATAAAAAGATATCCAAAGCCTTGAATATGCCAGTCAGTACTGTTCAATCAGCCATAACTGGCAGAAGAATTGTGTGGGATACAAAGAAAAACCAACAGGTAACCTCAGAAGAAATACAGGCTGCTCTGAAAAAAAGACGGTGTGGCTGTTTAAAGGAGCACAATTTGTACTGCAAAGTTTTTAATCTGCATAACAACTTAAAGAGCCAGAAGTCTTAAGGTTCTCATCCAAGAACCCCTCTACATCTCTGAGTAGGTATTTTTGCTGATTTATGAACAATGGCAAATAAAAAACACGCAATCAATCAAGTTTTATCATGTCTTCTCTAAGAATATAATTGATGGCATCCAGTCACAAAAGGGCGTTATTTTCCCTTTGGTTTCATTCACTTTGTATAACTAAATAAACTTTGTAAATTGTTTCTGGTACCACATAGAACAAGGCCTGAGCCCTGTAATAATACTGATCGCCTTTTATACAGGATATGTTATGATACAGCAGTCCTCATTTATCAAGAGGGTCTGAAAAAAGAACTGTCAATTCAGAGCCACTAGTCAGTTTTCAGTCTTTCATGATCCACAGCTGCTGTTGGGTACTGCAGACAGTTTTTATTTCAGACATAAGATAGGTCAGCATCTTGTGTAATTGGGAAGGCCGTGTAGATGGTCGTAGTATGATCTGATGATGTGACTCTTCATTGTGTTACAGACCCGCTTTCCTGCCGGACCCAAGCAATGGAAGCCTGTACATCCTGGGGGGAAGAAACAAGGAGGGACTTATGGTAAGTATGTACAGAAAATAAATCTTTGCTGACCATAGACGGAGCAGATTGTTCCCTGAGTATGACAAGGAGAAATGTGATTGTCTTCGATCCTATTGGAACACACTGGTGTACGTGTATGGCATAACTGATACATCGGCGCAGTTTCTGCACAAGTCCATGTGTAGTGGAAGGATCTGTCCAGATCATGGTCACTGACATTTTCCCCATAAATTGGTAAATCTTTGTAGGTGAAAATGGTCAACATTAGAAACAATGGTTTTCTCTACCAAGGTATTCCCATAAACAGCATAATCGGTGTCAGATCAGTGGTGAGGCAATTATGGTCTTAAGCCTAGTACGCACGATCAGAAAATCTTATGAAAAATACTGCTTTCAAAGGGGTATTTTCATACGATAATGTAATCGTTAGTAAACAGCTTTCATCCGAAATTTTTTGAAGTTACGAAAATTTTTCTCGTACGATACCAGATCGTACAATTTTCGTCCCGGTATACAATACATATACATTGCATCACTACTGAATTTTCTTTCTGTTGTACAAGAATTTTTGTAACTTTAGTAACCTCTTCATTTTTGATATGAGACTAGAATGCAAAAAACAACGGACGATCATTTGTCCGATATTCTCATCATGTGTATGGGACATTAGTCACTAAAGCTGGCCATACATTATTGAATATGCTTAGTGGGTGGCCTTGTTGGCCATCTCCTTCCTGACATCACCTGATTTAAAAAAATCAAAGGAGCCAGGTGGAAAATTGTTGGCGGAACAATGACTGCATCCAATCAGATTGAGCTGTTCTTCGGGTACTCTGATATCTGTCAGATAGCAATAATCCAGCAATAATCCAGCAGGGGAGGTTTTGTCCTTCCGTGCTGTATAGCTTGGATGGAGGAGAGTAATCTGTTGTATGGCCAGCTTAAGGCTTTGTAAGGATATGAACAGAGACCGCATTGTTGAAGTAGACCCAAAATAAAATAACTTAAGGCTAGGTGCTTCAAAGAAGAAGTTTCAAATAAGAAGTTTTTTTCTTCTGGCTCCTGTCCCCCATGTGACAAAAGGCATGATGCACATTGTCCCCTCTACCTAGGTGGGCCTGTTCCTGAGAGCGTTGTCAGAAGTGCACACCCCATTCCCTGTTTGCTTTCTGATTATGCATTAACCAAGGAGACGATTATTAATGATGGACACTACTTGCCTCCGGGAACCTCACAAGGCAAGCGCTGTCACATGTAGGGGGCATGTATGCTCCAGTGCCTGTAAAAGCTTGATTTTCAGAGGAATTTAACAGGCAGCTTGGAGGTTATATGTTACTACATTACACATGGTTGCAGAGTGGTTGTGGTGTGGCCCAATCACCTTACTGAGTCTCATTTTGGCGGGAGTACTGCCTTATGAACACCACCTATGTTATACATTTTGCCACACCACAACCATAGCAGTGTGTACTAGAATGGTGGCTGGACATGTTAATTTGCAGTCCAGCTCTACCTGGTCTTCCCCCCCCCCGGTCACCGACAGAATAAGGCTCCAGTACTGTGCTGTGAGTATACTTCTGGGAATGGTGCAGGGCTGATGTCTGCTAATGATGACAGAGGTAGTGGCAACTGAGCACTGCCACCACTGATCCATTGACACACCCACAAATTGGGCTTTCATAGGAGGAGTAACCTAATGCGGGCCATACATGGGTCGAATTCCAAATGATTTTTCGTCCGAAAAACGTCATTCGCTCGGTAATCCAATGGTGCCATCAATGATTTCGAAAATCGGCTGACCAAGTTCACCCCATATAACAGGTAAAACTTCTGTTCCTTCCAGGTCACAGCTCATGCGCGTATTCTTTTCGGAAAAACGATTGTTTGATTTGACCATCATTGAGTCGAAAATCGGTCGTTTTTCACGAATTTTGCAACATGCCCGATCACTGAAAAGGGGAGGAACCACGAAAATCGGCCGATGCTATTGACCCACTAACAGATTATGTACCATTATGGGTGTGTCTTTTTTTTTTTTTTTTCTTGGCCAGTACTGAGTGGTTTTCTCTAAAGAAATTCTGTTGCAGAAATAAAAATAAAAAAAAAGATTCCTGCTCAAGAAAAAACCTGATACTTGCATATGCTACATGTAAAGGCCAGTGGGTAGAAGAATAATTGGAAGTATGGCACACCACATTAAGGTTCTGCAGGCGGCTTTGCTCAACAGAAGCTAATTTAGCAAGAAACGTTTTTGTTTTTTTTTTATTTAAAATTCCAAGACAGGTTTGCTTTAATTCATATGAAAAGTTATTATAGGATGCAGTTGATGATTATGTAAGACAACATAGTCTCACCTGATCCTTCGTCTTCCTTATTTTGTAGGAATTACCCTTCACCATCCAGGAATTAGTCCAGTCCTCTCCCTGCCGTAGCTCTGATGGGATCCTGTATACAGATAATCACACTGTTATAAAAAAAAAATAACAATCTACAGAGGATAATGCAGCCACCAGAATGATTTGTATGAATATTAAATCAACTCTAGCACTTACTCAAAGTATCTTTTAAAAATGACATACCTGCAAGGAAGAAATACTTACCTCTCCTGCTGCCCACACTGCTGAACACCGCTCCACTGCTGAAGTTGCTTCTGAAACCAACCTTCAATCACCTGGTTAGTCTCCTATCAACCTTCGATCTTTGATCTCCTGGGTCCCCCACAGCACTTGCCGATTCTTTCTGCTGACCTCAGATCAATATTGCGTACTATAGTGAGTGGAGGTCAAAAAACCTGAAATACATACATGTATTTTTGTTTGTTTTATGCTTTCAAAAGGATTTTTGAATCTATTTGGCCAGTCTTGTGATTCACATCCCATTGCCATGCAAGTGGCACACGTTTCCTATTTCAGTTTTGTAGATTTCTCTCCTGCCTGCTAATTGGATAATAGCCTGGCATCATCACCTCCGTCCCTTGAGGAAGAAGAGACCCATAAAGTAGTGAAGCTGAACCAGAAAGTATAGTGCAGGGTTGCTCAACCTGTGGCCTGCAGGCCACGTGGCCCTCAGAGCCCTCTGATGTGCCCCCCAACATTAAATCAGGGAAGCACATGCCTGGGGTTGGCAACCTGTTGATCGCAATCTGGGCTTGCTAACCCGCCATCCCAGAGCATCAGAGCTGGAAGAAGCAGGCAGCCACGGAGAGAGCAGGACCAAATACGCTGATGATTCCTCTGTAGCGCCAACTCCTGCCCCAGGTGGAATGATACAAAGCACACTTCACTGGGACCTTTCTAGCAGCCAGAAGAGAGGAGAAAAGGTCAGTGTATCAAACAAAACATACACTGCACTTTGCAATGGGCATATTAGCACCTTTAAAAGGGTTAACAACTATTAGGCTGCCTTTGCACTGATCTGCAGGTGCAGTGCAGTGCATCTGAGGGTTTCCTGCATCATAGACTTCTATTATATCCTGCTGGTTTGGTCCCCTTTAGAAAGTGCACCACACCCGCAAGATTTACAGTA
The DNA here is from genome assembly GCF_062004578.1 of Staurois parvus. Taxonomy (NCBI): domain Eukaryota; kingdom Metazoa; phylum Chordata; class Amphibia; order Anura; family Ranidae; genus Staurois; species Staurois parvus. Next base: position 15,798,603 of record NW_028317814.1, on the reverse strand, counting down.
ATAGAAGTCTATGGCAAACCCGCAGGGAAACCGCAGGTACGCTGAACCCACTGTGCAGGTAAAGCACAGAGCCTTAGTGTGAGAGCAGCCTAATAGGGGCACAGAACAGTAAGGGCTTGTTTACATTTGCAGTTTTGGAGGGGGGGGTAAAACCCCATAAGTGAGACGTGTTTTTACCACACACCCCCAAGCACTGGTATAATGTAAGGGGTCACAATGGCGGCCCTGCTCCATGCTCCAGGGGTGCCTGTGCGGCCTCCCTGGCACATTCTGTTTTACACAAGAGGGGCTGCATCTTAGATTGTAAGCTCCAAGGAGCAGGGCCCTCCTAACCCTCTTGTATTGAATTGTATTGTTGCTGTATTGTCTCCCATTATATTTGTAAAGAGCCGAGCAAACTGTTGGCGCTATATAAATCCTGTATAATAATAATATACAGGAAGTGATGCTCTACATTTCCCTCTTGCAACCTCTGAAAGCTAGCTTTTCCTCCTCTCTCTCCCATTGGCATTCAGGGGCTGCAGAAGGAAAGTCTTCATTATGCTATTCAAAATAAAAAATTTGAAATTCTAAACCATTTAATTTCATTGTGGCCTGCGACCGGCTACCAGTCACTTAGGCCCCATGTACACGGGGCACTTCTGAACGATGGAAACTGACTGCTAGAAAACGTAGGTTAAAAAACGTCTGTTTAGCCATGTTTGCATAACGCCTTTATGCACGGTTATGTGCGTTTGCTTTTAGAAGCGTTTTTTGAAGATAAGCACAGGAGAACCTCCCAAATGCCCAGAATGCACTGAAAAGTGGTCAATTATTAACTATTTCAGACAGTTTCAGAGAAATACAGAGAGTAGAAGCAGAGAGAGCAGTATGTGCTGAGATTAGCTTAGCTCTGAGTTTCTCATTAACATTTCTTTTGTTTCCAAGGGTGGGAAAGGTGTCTGGTGGAGTGAGTCATGAAGGTCACCTGGCAGGGGGTCTTCCTGAGGAATTTGACATGTGAATGGTCATTAACATATGTTTTGTTTTGTTTCCAAGGGTGTGAGATGTCTGAGGTGTGAATTGGTCATTACAATGTGTGACAAGCTTGGTAGGAACATACTGTGTTCAGTGTTTTGTCCATTTGAGTACCTTGAAAATGCTTTGCATGCATTTTTCATGATGAAAAAAGGCTCTGGACAGCATCGGGAACTGGAAGAGTTATAAAAACATTTCAGACACAAACGCTTATATAGCGTTTTGCGTTTGGAACGCTGATAAAATTGACTGCTGAATGCAAGTTTTCTGCATTCAAAAAAAGTCTGTAAACTCAAATGCCTGTAAACGAGGATGTGTACATGGACACATAGGAAAACATTAGGGTGAGTTTAGGGGCTGCTGAAAAAAATGCTGAACAACTCCTTGACGTCAGTTTATGAGCTGCAGTGTACATGAGCCCTTAAGTGGCCCTCGCTCTTCAAAAGGTTGAGCTCCCCTGGTACCCTGGTGTAGTGGGTGAAACCTTCCTGGCTGTGAACTGTGTAAATCATAAGAATGGCCAAGCAAAATTAAATATCATTTAGCAGGTAAAAGTGTTACCACTTTTTGAACGGTTTTCACTTTAACCAGCATTGTCTAATACATGAATTGCATAAATGCCGGCTGTTAATTCAGAGCTGGATTAGCAGCTGACACCGCCAGGGAACTCTTTCTCAGTTCACTGAGGGAAAACCAATGAATAAATAGCAAGTAGCTTACTTGTATATAAATATACCTTAGACACTATTGTTTCATTATTACCACTTGGAGTTTGTACAAAGATACTTCATATAATGCTGCTCCACTTCAAGGATTTCTTATGGCTTTTACAATTAGCAGGGAAAACCAGCTTCTCTGGATTTGCCAATAACTAATTTCCAAACTTTAACGTATGAAATACATTTTATGTTCTGATTTAATATGCCAAGGTGACCCATCAGTAGCTGTACAAATCTACATAAATACAATCCTGATCCCTCAAATCTACAGTAACAGTATAAAAATCACTAATTTATCACTAAAAAGCAGTCCTTTAGCTCCACGAAAGTGACTGTGTCTAGGTTGAGCATTGCAGTTTGGGAGAATGATGTTATCCTCTAGACAGGAAAAAGCATTTCCTTAGCCTTCTCTCCCCAGGTGATCACTCACTCTGACTGTGCATCGTAAATTTGTAGAAAGATGGGGCAGCAGTAAGAAACTGATCTGTATGAGGTAGCAGTTAGGATCACATTCAAGAACTGCACAGGCACCAGGGGTTACATGGCTGTGTCATTTTTGCTGGCATTTTGGCCCCAGAATCAGTTGCTGAGCCAAGTTGATGCTTGAATAAAGATGGCGCTAGATGATAGCACTGGGGGGATGAAAGCACAGTTTTTCCTGTGAAAGGTAATAGTGTGTGTATTACACTTGGGTCACTATTTAATAAAAGGTCCTCTTTAATAACCATTATTGTTTATTGTTTGGGAAATGCAATGAACGCGTATGCGTAGGTAAGCATTGACACAAAGAAGCATGGGCATTGACAAGAGTACAGCCATATACAGTACACTCATTCACTTGTAAGACAGGCTGTATGCAGTATCTGCGACTTCCTGGGCACATGAAAACACAAGGCATAACAAATAGCCTATAATAGTATGTGTGCATGCACCCTTAAGGCTTCATGCACAAGGGAAGAAAAAAAACACCAGTTTTAGGGCTTGTTCACATGTGCAGCAGCCCTTGCTGCCCCTATGAAAAGCATTCTGCAGTGGATCACATTTTACAGGCATTTGTACGTCGGTGAGGAGGCAATATGCTATCTCCTCGCTGCATGATTCAACTCTGTACTCTGCGATTGCAGAATGGCCCTATAGATTTGCATGGGTTTGCATTACCACTGCCGAATGCAACATGCTGTTTCATTTTTACCATGATTGCAGCATGTGTACAGCTCTGAGTGGCTGCATTGCTGTGTTCAGGTGGGTAGTCAACAGTGCAGTGGGCAGCCTTTAGAGGTGTTTTTTTCAGCCAATGTGTCTATGCACAGCTCTATTGCAGCCAATCTGCTAGTTTACATCTCTTTCATTTATTGTGCCCATGCACAGTTCTATTTCAGCCAATGTGCCCATGCACGACTCTATTTCAGTCAATGTGCCCATTCACAACTCTTTGTCAGGAAATGTGTCCATGCACAGCTCTATGTCAGCCAATGTGTCCATGCACAGCTCTATTTCAGCCAATGTGTCCATGCACAGCTCTATTTCAGCCAATGTGTCCATACACAGCTCTATTTCAGCCAATGTGTCCGTGTGCTGCTTTGTTTCAGCCAGTGTGTCCATGCACAACTCTGTTTCAGCTAATGTGCCCATGTGCTGCTTTGTTTCAGCCAATGTGTCTATGCACAGCTCTATTGCAGCCAATGTGCTCGTTCACACCTCTCTTTAATTCAATATATCCATGCACAGCTCTGTTTCAGCCAATGTGTCCATGCATAGCTGTGTTTCAGCCAGTGTGCCCATGCACAGCTCTATTTCCGCCAATGACCCTGATTTACTATTGTGCCATGGCGCATTTCCGTGGGCTAACGTCTACTTTTTAATAGCGACCGTCTACTTTTAGACAGCAAAGACATTTACTAAAGAAAGCATCAACAAGTAGAAGCCAAAGCGAATTTACTAACCAGACACAGTCCAGGAATCAGACTCAAAAAAGCAGACGTGCTAAGAAGCACGTCTCACACCATGAAAAATCACTGCAGAGACATGTTCATATTGAAAATTGCTTTGCCATATATCAGGACCTCACTTTAAACAATATCTGACATTTCAAAAAAATTTTAAAATGTGTAAAAAATAGTTTTTTAAAAGCAAGTCGTCACAGTGAAGAACTAGATGCTTTTCCAGTGTCTATTGCTGGATATAAATGTGCATGTGCAGAACACATTTTAGACGTCTTCTGTGGGCGCTTTCTTTTTAGACGCTGTTCAATAGTAAATCTCTGTGTGGAGTCCTCTGACAGACGCACTCGATGGCGTCTACTGTGTTTAACAAACAGCACTATTTTTAGCTAGGCATATCTTTATGTATTCTAATTTGATTTCCTTAGTTCTAGTGATTCTGTTTTTGTTTCTTATCCTTTATAATTATTTCTGTAATGATTTTATTTATTTCGAAGGTCTAGATAATATTAATTTTGACAGCTGAAAAACGGCATGGGGTCCCCCCTCCCATCCATACCAAGCCCTTTGGGTCTGGTATGGATATTAATGGGTAACTCGACGCCGAAATAAAAAAAAAAAACACCCCCCAAAATCCATACCAGACCCTTATCCGAGCATACAGCCCGGCAGGTGAAGAAAGGGGGGGTGACGAGCGAGCGCCCCCCCCTCCTGAACCATACCAGGCCACATGCCCTCAACATGGGGGCTAGGCACAATAGTAAATCAGGGTCCAAGTCCCAAACTATCTTGCCACTGCTCCCCATGTAGTCTGGGCATCCAGGGGGCTCCACGAAATCTTTTCCCTCGTAAATCCAAAACTTATAAGTATAGCCTGTTGCCCTCTCACAGGTCTTCTACATCTTGACCCCATATCTGGCACGCTTGCTGGGGAGAAATTGTTTGAATGCAAGGCGGCCAGAAAAATTAATGAGGGACTCATCAACGCAGATGTTTTGCTGGGGAGTACAGACATCTGCAAATTTTTGGTTAAGGTGACTTGCGAGGGGCTGAATTTGTGGAGCCGGTCAAATTCAGGGTTACCCCGAGGATGACAGAGTGTATTGTCATTGAAATGCATAAAACACATTATACTCTCATATCTATGCCCGGCCATGGCAGCAGAGAACACGGGCATATGATGAATCGGGTCTGCGGACCAATACAACCGCAATTCATTTCTTTTAGTAATGCCCATGTTGAGGGTTAGGCCCAAAAAAAATGTCAATTCGAAAACCGTAATGAGTTTCCATGCGAATGGTCTGGCAAGGTTTGAATTTGGGTTGGCGGCAATAAATTGTTGTGCATATAAATTGCTTTGATCCACAATCAACGCATACAGATATTCTGTGAAAAACAGCTCCAAAAATCAAGGAGGTATATGAAAGACCAAGATGTACTAGACCGCTGGTACTCGCCAGTTCACCAAAAGGTAGAGCGGCACTAGTACTGGCACTCTGCTGCATATGAGAGTCATCAAAATTTACCGGCAAGTGCTAACAGAGATCAGACCTGATTCTGCAAACACTGCGGTTTTGTGTGCAATGTATCAAGTGACAGTGATCTACTGACACTGCACTTGCTGGGGGAGAACGGGGGGGGTAAGCGTAGGGGCTAAACGCAGGTGCTGGCAGGTGCTAGAGCTGATCCCGCTAACGCTGCGTTTTTGGGGATGCTATACTAATGTGAATGCTGGTATAGTGCTGATCTGATCAAAGATATTGACCCATTCAAACACTATACTAGCAATGGAGGTTTATTGCAATCAAGGGGTTAAATGTGATGACTGGTGTACGGACGGGCAATCTGACGCTATCTGGGAGGGGCGTGAAAACTATGGGAGCGTGAATCACGTGTATATATATATATATATATATATATGTGATTTTGTGCACCCATGCCGCCCTGTAGCAGTATTTCTGCTGTAGGGTGGTCAGGAAGCGGTTACAGAAGCAGTTTGTGTTACGTTGCTGCGTTACTTTAACCATTAGCCGCCCGGCCAATGGCCGTTTGGCGGCTTCAGAAGTGTCTCTCCGTTCTGGGTACACGCCATTTGGCGTGCTCCCGCACATGCGCCGTTTGCGCTAATGCAGAGCGGCGCAGCAGTGCGATCTGTCACCGGCCGTGCACCTCGGACACGGCCGATGACAGATCCGAGTACCGGCTCCCGTTGCTGGTACCATGTGACCTGCTGTGACCAATCACAGCAGGTCACATGACAGTTGTATACAATGGATGGCTTCATTCATGATGCCATCCATTGTATACTAGTGCCTAGCTGTGAATGGTCACAGCTAATCACATGCACATGTCATGTGATTAGCTGTGACCAAATTACAGCTAAGCACAAAAAAAAAACTATGGTAACATTGTACTACTTTGGTCATAGTAAAATATGAAAAAAAATCTTAAAAAAAATAAAAAAAAATGTAATAAAAAATTAAATATAATAAAAAAAAAAAAAAATTTTTTTTTTTCATACTGTCACCAGTCAGTGTCCCTGTTCACCGCCATGCCAGTTATATGATGACACTGTACTGCACTGGCGACAGTATGTAAAAAAAAAATAGTGATTTTTTTCCGAAAAATTATGACAAAAAAATACAACTTCAAAAAACTCGCCATGCCTCTTATGAAGTACGTCGGACTGTCTACTCTGCAAAAAGGGGTCATTTGGGGGATATCTGTACTATTCTGACATTCTTGGACCTCAAGAAATTAGATTGGCTGTCAGTACTTCAGGATTGATCAATATTCAGATCTATACCATAGTTTGTGAACTCTATAACTTTCCTACAAACTAAAAAATACATCCTAATTTGGGTTATTTTCACCAAAGGCATGTAGTAGAATACATCTTGGCCTAAATTTATGAAGAACAATTATTTATTTGTAAACTTTTATAACAGAAACAAAGAAAAATGTGTTTTTAAAAAAATATTTTTGGTCTTTTTTTTGTTAATTTAGCAAAAAATAAAAACCCCAGCGGTGATTAAATACCACCAAAAGAAAGCTCTAGTTGTGTGAAGAAAATGATGAAATTTTAGTTTGGGTACAATGTTGTATGACCGCGCAATTGTCATTCAAAGAGTGAGAGCGCTGAAACCTGAAAATTGGCCTGGGCAGGAAGGTGTACAATTGCACGGTATTGAAACGGTTAACTGACAATTGCACGGTCATGCAACACTGCAACCAAATTAAATTTACATCCTTTTTTTCCCACAAATTGAGCTTTCTTTTGGTGGTATTTGATCACCTGTGCGTTTTTTTTTCTTTTTTGCGCTATAAAAAAAAGGCTGACAATTTTGAGAAAAAAACCTATATTTTGTACTTTTTGCTATAAAACATGTCCAGTAAAAAAATGTAAAAATCAAATTTAGTCATAAATGTCTACCAAAATGTATTCTGCGACATGTCTTTGCTAAAAAAAAATCCCAATACGTGTAAATTAATTTGTTTACGTGAACATTATAGCATATACAAATGGCGGGAAAGATACTGGGTTGTTTTTTTTTTATTATACTAATAATGGTGGCGATCAGCGACTTATGGCAGTGATCAGCGATTTATGACAGTGATCAGTGACTTATGGCGGGACTGAGGTGGACATTTTGACACTGGGGGGGAACTGACTTGGGGTCACTGACATCCCCGGAGACACCAATGCAGTGATCAGTGCAAAAAAAGAAAAACACTGACACTGTACTAATGGCACTGGGGAGGAAGGGGTTAACATTTTTTAGGTAATGAAAGGGTTAACTGTGTGAGGGGAGTGTTTTACTAGGGGGCGGGGGTGTGTGCTTCACGGGAACACGCTGATCCCGAGAGATAAACTCTTCTCTCAGGTTCAGCGTGCTCTGAACTGACAGAGAGCAGACTTGCAGTGTAAACACTGCAGCCATGCTCTCTTTCAGTGATTGCCGGTAATTGCCGGGACCCGGCGGGTAATGACCGGCTGGGACCTGGTGATGGATACCCGCTGCCGCGATCGGCGGGACCGGTAGGGCGGGCATATGCCTTGTGCCCCCTACTTGTTTTGCAGAGCACCGTTTAAAAATGGCGTTCTGCGCAGAGGTGCCACCCTGCCGCAGTAAAAAAAACTGTGGCTGGGCGGCAACCAGTTAAAGTGCACTCTATAAAGAGTTTTTTTCGCTTCGGCCACGTGCATGTTGGAGTCTGTGAGTAGCACATGGTGTTGGAGGGGATTTTGCATCGAGTTTTGGAACAGATCTGGAAAATTTTAATCATATCTCTGTAAAGTATTTATGCCTTTAAAGTTCATTTTATAAAGAGTTTTGAACAGATAAAACTTTTTTTCTTTTTTCTGACCTCAGGAACGGATTGTTTTTCAATGCATTTACAATTTTTTTTCACAATACAAAGCAAGTTTCCCCAGAATGAATTGTGCCTGGGAGGTTTATAGGGCCGGCCCCGTGCCTTTAAAGTGCACTTTATAAAGCGTTTTGAACAGATTACTTTTTTTTGTAACTTTTTTGTTACCTCCGGAACGGATTAATTGGTTTCAATGCATTTACAATTTTTTTTTCGCAAAAAGAAACAAGTGTCCACAGGATGAATTGCTCCTGAGAGGTTTATAGCTCCGGCCCCATGCATGCTGGAGTCTGTGGGTAGCACGTGCCGCCGAGTTTAGAGGTGTTGGAGGGGTTTTTGCATCGAGTTTTGGAGCAGATCTGGAAAATTTTAATCATGTCCCTGTACAGTATTTATGCCTTTAAAGTGCACTATAAAGAATGCATTCCTATGGGCAACTGCGTTTCGGCTTACAAATTTTTTGCAATACGAAATGTCCTGGAGAACGCATTAAATTCGTAAACCAAGGTACACCTGTATATATTGTACATTCATATCCGTCCGTAACCCTCAAGGGGTATACAATCTAAGGTCCCTAGCTCACATTCATACATACACATACCGGGGCCAATTTAGACAGAAGCCAATTCACCTACCAGCATATCTTTGGAGTGTGGGAGGAAACCGGAGTACCCAGAGGAAACGCACAGGGAGAACATGCAGACTCCAGGCAGGTTGTGCTGTGGCAGGGATTGGATCCAACGAACCTAGTATTGCTAGACAGAAGTGCTAACCAATTAGCCACTGGAGAGCCCTTAAAGGGTTAGTTCATAAAAAATTTACCATGCAATAAAAGGATCGCCAGTATTTTATAACACATTATTCAGTGGGGAAAAAGCTTACTTTAAAATGATTCTCTTATGGGTAAAGGGTGGCTTCCCTGAATGATTCTCCTATAAGAGAAGGGTGGCTTCCCCGAATGATTCTCCTATAGGAGAAGGGTGGCTTCCCCGAATGATTCTCCTATAGGAGAAGGGTGGCTTCCCCGAATGATTCTCCTATAGGAGAAGGGTGGCTTCCCCGAACTATTCTCCTATAGGAGAAGGGCGGCTTCCCCGAACAATTCTCCTATAAAAGGGTGGCTTCCCCGAACGATTCTCCTATAGGTGAAGGGCGGCTTCCCAGAACGATTCTCCTATAGGAGAAGGGTGGCTTCCCAGAATGATTTTTCTATAGGAGAAGGGTGGCTTCCCAGAACGATTTTCCTATAGGAGAAGGGTGGCTTCCCAGAATGATTTTCCTATAGGAGAAGGGTGGCTTCCCCGAATGATTCTCCTTTAGGAGAAGGGTGGCTTCCCCGAATGATTCTCCTTTAGGAGAAGGGTGGCTTCCCCGAATGATTCTCCTTTAGGAGAAGGGTGGCTTCCCCGAATGATTCTCCTATAGGAGAAGGGTGGCTTCCCAGAACAATTTTCCTATAGGAGAAGGGTGGCTTCCCAGAATGATTTTCCTATAGGAGAAGGGTGGCTTCCCAGAACGATTTTCCTATAGGAGAAGGGTGGCTTCCCAGAACGATTTTCCTATAGGAGAAGGGTGGCTTCCCAGAATGATTTTCCTATAGGAGAAGGGTGGCTTCCCCGAATGATTCTCCTATAGGAGAAGGGTGGCTTCCCCGAATGATTCTCCTATAAAAGGGTGGCTTTCCCGAATGATTCTCCTATAGGAGAGGGGTGGCTTCCCTGAACGATTCTCCTATAGGAGAAGGGTGGCTTCCCCGAATGATTCTCCTATAGGAGAAGGGTGGCTTCCCCGCATAATTATCCTATAGGTAAAGGGTGGCTTTCCAGAATGATTCTCCTATAGGCAAATGGTGGCTTCCCAGAATGATTCTCCTATAGGCAAATGGTGGCTTCCCAGAATGATTCTCCTATAGGAGAAGGGTGGCTTCCCAGAATGATTCTCCTATAGGAGAAGGGTGGCTTCCAACATGCGGCCCAGGGGGCCGGGCGATGGCCACATACGGCCAGGGGGGCACTCACTTTACACTCCTCCCCCCTTGAAGGCGGCCACTGGGAACCGATCATGTGACTGGACTGGAGCACCCTGAGGATAGGCAAATATATACATCTTCCTTCTACAGGATAGTTGGTATAGGTCAGGGGTCTCCAAGCTTTTAAACAAAGGGCCCATTTATGGTCTTTCAGACTTTAGGGGGGCCAGACTGTGGCCAACAGGAGTGGATATTTTACTGGCATCAGTGGGAGTAAAATCACATTCAGTATTAGGGGGGAGTATTAGTGCCCTCTCACTGGTATCATTGGGAGGAATACTGCCCCAGTATTGGTGTCAGTGGGAAAAATGGTGACCTATTTTGTTGGTATCAGTTGGCAGAATAATGTCTTATCAGTGGGAAAATTAGTGCCCCAAGGGCCACATAAAGGTCAGCAAAGGGCCAAACGCGACCCAGGGGCTGAATGGGGGCCAGCAAAGGGCCACATGCAGCCCCAGATGGGGCCAGCAAAGGGTCACATGCGGCCCCGGATGGGGCCAGCAAAGGGTCACATGCGGCCCCTGATGGGTGCCAGCAAAGGCCCACATGCGACCCTGGGGCCGGACAGGGGGCAACATGTGGCCCTGGGGCCGGAATGGGCAACATGCGACCCCGGGGCATGACAGGGGCCACAAGCGACCCCAGAAGGGGGCCAGCAATGGGTCACATGCAGCCCTAGATGGGGGCCAGCAAAGGGCCACATATGGCCCTGGGGCTGGACAGGGCCAACATGCAGCCCCCGGGCCAGCAAAGGTCCACATGCGGACCGGGGGCTGGACGGGGGCCACATGCGGCCCCAGTGCCGGACGAGGGCCACAAGCAGCCCTGGGGCCGGACGGGGGCCGCAAGTGGCCTGGGGGCCAGACAGGGGGCCGGACAGGGGCCACACACAGCCCAGGGGCTGGATGGGGGCCAGCAAAGGGCCAAAAGCGGCCCTGGGCAAGCAAAGGGCCACATGCAGCACCGGAGCGGTTTTGGGGGGAAACTAAGGTAACTGGCTGCAGAAATGCAGCCAATTAAGTTCCTCCAGAGGAGACTTAACAAGAGGCCAGACAAGGGCCACATGCAGCCTGGGGGCTGGACGGAAGCCACACGTGGCCCAGGTGCCGGACGGGGGCCACAAGCAGCCCCAGGGGCCAGAGGAGACTCAACAAGAGTCATGGAAGGGCCTATAAACATGACAATGCTCACCATATGGGGGCCAGAGGGGGCCACATGCAGCCTCGGGGCCGGAAGGGGTCTACAAGCGGCCCGGGGACAAGATGGGGGCCAGAGGGGGCCACACGTGGCCAGTGGGGCACATGGGGGACACATGCGGCCAGGGGGCCAGACGGGCGCCACACACGGCCTGTGGGGCAGATGGGGGAAACTAAGGTGACTGGCTGGAGAAATGCAGCCAATTAAGTTCCTCCAGAGGAGACTCAACAAGAGTCATGGAAGGGCCTATAAACATGATAATGCTCATGAACCAGAAAAATTGCCAGCTTGAGTGAATGTTCCCGGGGGCCAGATGGGGTCCACACGCGGCCCGGGGGCCACATGCGGCCAGGGGGCCAGATGGGTGCCACATGCGGCTCGCGGGCCGGACGGGGGCCACATGTGACTCGCGGGCCGGACAGGGGTCACACACGGCCCGTGGTGCAGATGGGAGCCACATGCAGCCAGGGGTCCGGACGGGGCAACATGCGGCCCGTGGGCCAGACGTAGGCCACACATAGCCCGGGGGCCGGACGGGAGCCACAAATGACCTGGGGGCTGGACGGGGGCCACATGCGGTCCGCGGGCCGGACGGGGGCCATATGTGGTCTGGGGGCCAGACAGGAACCACAAATGGCCCTGGGACCGGACGGGGGCACACTCGGCCACACGGCTTGATGGGGGCCACTTGGGGCCCTCAGTGCCAGCAAAGGGCCTCTAGTGTCCCGGGGACAGCAAACGGCAACATGCAGCACTGGAGCGGTCTTGGGGGGAAACTAACGTAACTGGCTGGAGAAATGCAGCCAATTAAGTTCCTCCAGAGGAGACTCAGCTAGAGTCATGGAAGAGCCTATAAACATGACAATGCTCCAGAAAAATGGCTAGCTTGAGTGAATGTTGCCGGGGGCCGGACGAGGGCCACATGTGGCCCCGGGGCCAGATGGGGCCACATGCAACCCGGGGGCCGGATGGGTGCCAAAAGCGGCCTGGGGGCCGGACGGGGGCCACAAGCGGCATGGGGTCTGGACGAGGGCCACATGCGGCCCAGGGGCCGGACGGGGGCCACATGCGGCCCAGGGGCCGGACGGGGGCCACATGTGGCCCGCGGGCTGGATGGGGCCACATGCGGCCCTGGGTCCAGCAAAGGATCACAAGCCAGAAAGGGGCCAAATGCGGCCCGCGAGTGGGACATGGGCCACAGGCGGCCTGCGGGCCGGAAGGGGGCCACAGGCGGCACGGGGGCCGGACGGCGGCCGCATTTGGCCTGCGGGCCAAATGTGGGCCGCATCCGGCCCGGGGGCCAAGTGGGGGCCACATGCGGCCCGCGGGCTGGACGGGGGTCATACACGGCCCGTGAGACAGATGGAAGTCACATGCAGCCCGGGGGCTGGATGGGGGCCAAATACGGCCCACGGGCCGGACGGGGGCCACATGCGGCCCAGGGGCTTGATGGGGCCACATGCGGCCCCTGGGTCCAGCAAAGGATCACAAGCCGGAAAAGTGCCAAATGCGACCCGTGAGTGGGACATGGGCCACAGGCGGCCCGTGGGCTGGCAGGGGGCCATAGGCGGCCTGGAGGCCGGAAGGGGGCCACATGCGGCCCGCGGGCTGGACGGGGGTCATACGCGGCCCGTGAGACAGATGGAAGTCACATGCGGCCCGCGGGCCGGTTGGGGGCCACTTGCAGCCCGCGGGCCAGACGGGGGCCAAATTCGGCCCGCAGGCCGGACGGGGGCCAAATGCGGCCCACGGGCTGGACAGGGGCCACAGGCAGCCCCAGGGCCAGCAAAGGGCCCCCTGCGGCCCCCAGGGTCAGCAATGGACCACATGCAGCACTGGGGCGGTTTTGGGGGGAATGTAAGGTGACTGGCTGGAGAAATGAAGCCAATTAAGTTCCTCCAAAGGGCCACAAGCAGCCCCAGGGCCAGCAAATGGCCACATGCGGCATTTGAGCGGTTTCAGGGGGAAACTAAGGTGACTGGATGGAGAAATTAAGTTCCTCCAGAGGAGACTACACAAGTCATGGAGGGGGCCGGACGGGGGCCACATTGGCCCGCGGGCCACACGGGGGCCAAATTCAGCCCGTGGGCCGGACGGGGGCCAAAGGCGGGCCAGAGGGGGCCAAAGGCGGCCCGGGCCCGGACGGGGGCCAAATGAGGCCCGCGAGCCGGACGGGGGCCAAAGGCGGCCCAGGCCCGGACGGAGGCCAAATGAGGCCCGCGAGTGGGACAGGGGCCACAGGAGGCCCGCGGGTCAGACGGGGGCCAAATGTGGCCCGCAGGCCGGAAGGGGGCCACAGGCGGCCCGGGGCCAGCAAAGGGCCACATGCGGCCCCCAGGGACAGCCAAGGACCATGCGGCACTTGAGCGGTTTAACCACTAGCCGACCGCGCATAGCCGAAAGACGGCTTCACCGCGGCCGGCCAGTTCTGAGTGGACGTCATATGACGTCCTCCCAGAACGCGCTCTCCTGCGCGCCCCAGGGGGCGCGCACCCGGCGATCTCCGTGATCGCTGTGTCCTACGGACACAGCTGATCACGGGATGTGGTGAAAGGCCGATCCCACCGGCCTTTTACCTCGTGATCAGTGGTGTCCAATGACACGCTGATCACAGGAAAATGCAAGTGCCGGTTCTCGGCTACACTTTCCTCACGCTGTCAGATCGTGAGGAAAGTACTGCCGAGAACCGGCAGTTGTCAGAGCGGGGATCGGCACCGATCATCAGGGCACTGATGATCAGTGCCCTGATGATCGGTGCCCAGCAGTGACCCCCGCAAGTTCCGATAAGCAGTGCGCCCACTAGCCCCGCCCACCCATTCCCAGCAGTGCCCCCACCTGTGCCCAGCAGTGCCCCCACCTGTGCCCAGCAGTGCCCCCACCTGTGCCACTCTGCAGTGCCACCTACCTGTGCCCAGAAGTGCCACCTACATGTGCCCAGCAGTGCCACCCACCTGTGCCCACCCACCTGTGCCCACCAGTGCCACCCACCTGTGCCCACCAGTGCCACCCACCTGTGCCCACCCACCAGTGCTGTCCACCAGTGCCACCCACCAGTGCCACCCACCAGTGCTGCCAGTCAGTGCCACCAGTCAGTGCCCAGGGGTTGTGCCAGTCAGTGCCGTCAGTCAGTGCCCAGAAGTGATGCCAGTCAGTGCCGTCTATCAGTACCCATCATCAGTGTCACCTATCAGTGCCGCCTATCAGTGCTGCATATCAGTGCCGCCTATCCGTGACCCCTAATTAGTGCTGTCTATCAGTGCCGCCTATCCGTGCCACCTCATTAGTACTGCCTATCAGTGCCCTTTAGTGCTGCCTATCAGTGCCCATCAGTGCCGCCTATCAGTGCCCATCAGTGCCGCCTCATCAACGCAAATCAGTGAAGGAGAAAAAATACCTGTTTGAAAAATTTTATAAAAGAAACAAATAAACTTTTTTTTTTTTTCTAATTTTTTGCACTTTTTTTAATTTATAGCGCAAAAAGTAAAGCGCCCAGTGGCGATTAAATACCACCAAAAGAAAGCTCTATTTGTGAGAAAAAAATTATCAAAATTTCATATGGGTACAATGTTGCATGACCGCGCAATTGTCAATCAAAGTGCGGCAGCGCTGAAAGCTGAAAATTGGCCTGGTAAAGAAGGGGGTATAAGTGCCTGGTAGGCAAGTGGTTAAGGGGGAAACTAAGGTGACTGGCTGGAGAAATTAAGTTCCTCCAGAGGAGACTCAACAAGAGTCATGGAGGGGTGCCGGACGGGGGCCAACCGCGGCCCGCGGGCCGGACGGGGGCCAAATTTGGCCCACGGGCCGGACGGGGGCCACTTGCGGCCCGCGGGCCGGACGGGGGCCGCATGCGGCCCGCGGGCTGGTTGGGGCCACTTTTGGGCCGCGGGCCGGATGGGGGCCAAATGCGGCCCGCGGGCCGGACGGGGGCCACAGGCAGCCCCGGGGCCAGCAAAGGGCCACATGCGGCCCCCAGGGACATCCAAGGACCATGCGGCGCTTGAGCGGTTTAAGGGGGAAACTTAGGTGACTGGCTGGAGAAATTAAGTTCCTCCAGAGGAGACTCAACAAGAGTCATGGAGGAGGGCCGGACGGGGGCCAAATGTGGCCCGCGGGCCGGACGGGGGCCAAATGCGGGCCGTGGGCTGGTTGGGGGCTACTTGCGGCCCGTGGGCCAGTCGGGGCCAAAGGCGGCCCACGAGCCGGACGGGGGCCAAAGCTGGGCCGGGAGGGGCCAAAGGCGGCCCGGGCCCGGACGGGGGCCAAATGAGGCCCGCGAGTAAGACAGGGGCCACAGGAGGCCCGCGGGTCGGACGGGAGCCACATGCGGCCCAGGGGCCGGACTTTGCCCAAAAGTGGACAGCGGGCCGGACGAGGGCCACATGCGGCCCCGGGGCCAGCAAAGGGCCACATGCGGCCCCCAGGGACATCCAAGGACCATGCGGCGCTTGAGCGGTTTAAGGGGGAAACTAAGGTGACTGGCTGGAGAAATTAACCGTTAGCCGCCCGGCCAATGGCCGTTTGGCGGCTTGAAAAGCGCTGCAGCTTTCCGGGTGCACGCCATTTGGCGTGCTCCCGCACATGCGCGGTTTGCGCGGTTGCAGAGCGACGCAGCAGTGCGATCTGTCACCGCCCGTGCACCTCGGACACGGCCGATGACAGATCCGAGTACCGACTCCCGTTGCCGGTACCATGTGACCTGCTGTGACCAATCACAGCAGGTCACATGACAGTTGTATACAATGGATGGCTTCATTCATGATGCCATCCATTGTATACTAGTGCCTAGCTGTGAATGGTCACAGCTAATCACATGCACATGTCATGTGATTAGCTGTGACCAAATCACAGCTAAGCACAAAAAAAAAAAAAAAAAAAAAAAAAGCTGAATGAATCGATTTCATTCAGGTAAATGCTTGCTTATAGCAAATTAATTCTTTGCTATAAGCAAATTGTGTAAAAAAAAAAAAAAAAATACTGATCACTTCCCCAAAGTAGTACAGTGTTACTATGGTAACATTGTACTATTTTGGTCATAGTAAAATATAAAAAAAAATCTTAAAAAAAAAAAAAAAATGTAATAAAAAATTAAATATAATAAAAAAAAAAATATATATATATTTTTTTCATACTGTCACCAGTCAGTGTCGCTGTTCACCGCCATGCCAGTTATATGGTGACGCTGTACTGCACTGGTGACAGTATGTAAAAAAAAAAATAGTGAAAATAATTTTTTTAATTTTTTAATTTTCCGAAAAATTATGACAAAAAAATACAACTTCAAAAAACTCGCCATGCCTCTTATGAAGTACGTCGGACTGTCTACTCTGCAAAAAGCGGTCATTTGGGGGATATCTGTGCTGTTCTGACATTCTTGGATCTCAAGATATTAGATTGGCTGTCAGTACTTCAGGATTGATCAATATTCAGATCTATACCATAGTTTGTGAAGTCTATAACTTTCCTACAAACTAAATAATACATCCTAATTTGGGTTATTTTCACCAAAGACATGTAGCAGAATACATCTCGGCCTAAATTTATGAAGAACAATTATTTATTTGTAAACTTTTATAACAGAAACAAAGATAAATGTGTTTTTTTTTCAAAATTTTTGGTCTTTTTTTGTTAATTTAGCAAAAAATAAAAACCCCAGCGGTGATTAAATACCACCAAAAGAAAGCTCTAGTTGTGTGAAGAAAACGATGAAATTTTAGTTTGGGTACAATGTTGTATGACCGCGCAATTGTCATTCAAAGTGTGAGAGCGCTGAAACCTGAAAACTGGCCTGGGCAGGAAGGTGTAAAATTGCCCGGTATTGAAATGGTTAAGTTCCTCCAGAGGAGACTCAACAAGAGTCATGGAGGAGGGCCGGACGGGGACCAAATGTGGCCCGCAGGCCGGAAGTGGGCCACAGGCGGCCCGCGGGCCAAACGGGAGCCACATGCGGCCCGGGGGCCGGACTTTGTCCAAAAGTGGACAGCGGGCCGGACGAGGGACACATGCGGCCCCGGGGCCAGCAAAGGGCCACATGCGGCCCCCAGGGACATCCAAGGTCCATGCGGCGCTTGAGCGGTTTAAGGGGGAAACTAAGGTGACTGGCTGGAGAAATTAAGTTCCTCCAGAGGAGACTCAACAAGAGTCATGGAGGAGGGCCGGACGGGGGCCAAATGTGGCCCGCAGACCGGAAGTGGGCCACAGGCGGCCCGCGGGCCAAACAGGAGCCACATGCGGCCCGGGGGCCGGACTTTGGCCAAAAGTGGACAGCGGGCCGGACGAAGGCCACATGCGGCCCGGGGCCAGCAAAGGGCCACATGCGGCCCACAGGGACAGCCAAGGACCATGCGGCACTTGAGCAGTTTAAGGGGGAAACTAAGGTGACTGGCTGGAGAAATTAAGTTCCTCCAGAGGAGACTCAACAAGAGTCATGGAGGGGGGCTGGACGGGGGCCAAATGCGGGCCGCGGGCCGGACGGGGGCCAAATTCGGCCCGCGGGCCGGACGGGGGCCGCATGCGGTCCGCGGGCCGGACGGGGGCTGCATGCGGCCCGCGGGCCTCACGGGGGCCAAATTCGGCCCGCAGGCCGGACGGGGGCCAAATGCGGCCCGTGGGCCAGACGGGGGCCACAGGTAGCCCCAGGGTCAGCAAAGGGCCACCTGCGGCCCCCAGGGCCAGCAATGGACCACATGCAGCACTGGGGCGGTTTTGGGGGGAATCTAAGGTGACTGGCTGGAGAAATGAAGCCAATTAAGTTCCTCCAAAGGGCCACAAGCAGCCCCGGGGCCAGCAAATGGCCACATGCGGCATTTGAGCGGTTTCAGGGGGAAACTAAGGTGACTGGCTGGAGAAATTAAGTTCCTCCAGAGGAGACTCAACAAGAGTCATGGAGGGGGGCTGGACGGGGGCCAAATGCGGGCCGCGGGCCGGACGGGGGCCAAATTCGGCCCGCGGGCCGGACGGGGGCCGCATGCGGTCCGCGGGCCGGACGGGGGCTGCATGCGGCCCGCGGGCCTCACGGGGGCCAAATTCGGCCCGCAGGCCGGACGGGGCCAAATGCGGCCCGTGGGCCAGACGGGGGCCACAGGTAGCCCCAGGGTCAGCAAAGGGCCACCTGCGGCCCCCAGGGCCAGCAATGGACCACATGCAGCACTGGGGCGGTTTTGGGGGGAATCTAAGGTGACTGGCTGGAGAAATGAAGCCAATTAAGTTCCTCCAAAGGGCCACAAGCAGCCCCGGGGCCAGCAAATGGCCACATGCGGCATTTGAGCGGTTTCAGGGGGAAACTAAGGTGACTGGCTGGAGAAATTAAGTTCCTCCAGAGGAGACTCAACAAGAGTCATGGAGGGGGGCCGGACGGGGCCAAATTGGCCCGCGGGCCGCACGGGGGCCAAATTCGGCCCGCGGGCCAGACGGGGGCCAAATGGGGCCTGCGGGCCGGACGGGGGCCACAGGCAGCCCCATGGCCAGCAAAGGGCCACCTGCGGCCCCCAGGGCCAGCAATGGACCACATGCAGCACTGGAGCGGTTTTGGGGGGAATGTAAGGTGACTGGCTGGAGAAATGAAGCCAATTAAGTTCCTCCAAAGGGCCACAAGCAGCCCCAGGGCCAGCAAATGGCCACATGCGGCATTTGAGCGGTTTCAGGGGGAAACTAAGGTGACTGGCTGGAGAAATTAAGTTCCTCCAGAGGAGACTCAACAAGTCATGGAGGGGGGCCGGACGGGGGCCAAATTCGGACCGTGGGCCGGACGGGGCCAAATGCGGCCCACGGGCCGGACGGGGGCCAAAGGCGGGCCGTGGGCTGGTTGGGGGCTACTTGCGGCCCGTGGGCCGGACGGGGCCAAAGGCGGCCCACGAGCCAGACGGGGGCCAAAGCCGGGCCGGAAGGGGCCAAAGGCGGCCCGGGCCCGGACGGGGGCCAAATGAGGCCGCGAGTGGGACAGGGGCCGCAGGAGGCCCGCGGGTCGGATGGGGGCCAAATGTGGCCCGCAGGCCGGAAGGGGGCAACAGGCGGCCCGCGGGCTAAACGGGAGCCACATGCGGCCCGGGGGCCGGACTTTTCCCAAAAGTGGACAGCGGGCCGGACGAAGGCCACATGCGGCCCGGGGCCAGCAAAGGGCCACATGCGGCCCCCAGGGACAGCCAAGGACCATGCGGCACTTGAGCGATTTAAGAGGGAAACTAAGGTGACTGGCTGGAGAAATTAAGTTCCTCCAGAGGAGACTCAACAAGAGTCATGGAGGGGGGCAGGACGGGGGCCAAATTTGGCCCTCGGGCTGGACGGGTGCCACTTGCGGCCCGCGGGCCGGACAGGGGCCGCATGCGGCCCGTGGGCTGGTTGGGGGCCACTTGCGGCCCGCGGGCCGGAGGGGGGCCAAATTCGGCCTGCGGGCCGGACGGGGGCCAAATGCGGCCCGCGACCCGGACGGGGGCCAAAGGCAGCCCCGGGGCCAGCAAAGGGCCACTTGCGGCCTGCGGGCCGGCAGGGGGCCAAATGCGGCCTGCGGGCCAGACGGGGGCCACAGGTAGCCCCAGGGCCAGCAAAGGGCCACAAGCAGCCCCCAGGGCAAGCAATGGACTACATGCAGCACTGGGGCGGTTTTGGGGGGAATCTAAGGTGACTGGCTGGAGAAATGAAGCCAATTAAGTTCCTCCAAAGGGCCACAAGCAGCCCCGGGGCCAGCAAATGGCCACATGCGGCATTTGAGCGGTTTCAGGGGGAAACTAAGGTGACTGGATGGAGAAATTAAGTTCCTCCAGAGGAGACTACACAAGTCATGGAGGGGGGCCGGACGGGGGCCACATTGGCCCGCGGGCCACACGGGGGCCAAATTCAGCCCGCGGGCCGGAGGGGGGCCAAAGGCGGGCCAGAGGGGGCCAAAGACGGCCCGGGCCTGGACGGGGGCCAAATGAGGCACGCGAGCCGGACGGGGGCCAAAGGCGGGCCGGAGGGAGCCAAAGGCGGCCCGGGCCCGGACGGGGGCCAAATGAGGCCCGCGAGTGGGACAGGGGCCACAGGAGGCCCGCGGGTCAAACGGGAGCCACATGCGGCCCGGGGGCCGGACTTTGCCCAAAAGTGGACAGCGGGACGGACGAAGGCCACATGCGGCCCGGGGCCAGCAAAGGGCCACATGCGGCCCCCAGGGACAGCCAAGGACCATGCGGCACTTGAGCGGTTTAAGGGGGAAACTAAGGTGACTGGCTGGAGAAATTAAGTTCCTCCAGAGGAGACTCAACAAGTCATGGAGGGGGGCCGGACGGGGGCCAAATTCAGCCCGCGGGCCGGACGGGGGCCAAAGGCGGCCCGCGGGCCGGACGGGGGCCAAAGGCGGGCCGTGGGCTGGTTGGGGGCTAATTGCGGCCCCTTTTCCGGACGGGGCCAAAGGCGGGCCATGAGCCGGACGGGGGCCAAAGCCGGGCCGGAAGGGGCCAAAGGCGGCCCGGGCCCGGACGGGGGCCAAATGAGGCCCGCGAGTGGGACAGGGCCCCCACAGGAGGCCCGCGGGTCGGACGGGGGCCAAATGTGGCCCGCAGGCCGGAAGGGGGCCACAGGCGGCCCGCGGGCCAAACGGGAGCCACATGCGGCCCGGGGGCCGGACTTTGCTCAAAAGTGGACAGCGGGCCGGACGAAGGCCACATGCGGCCCGGGCCAGCAAAGGGCCACATGCGGCCCCCAGGGACAGCCAAGGACCATGCGGCACTTGAGCGGTTTAAGGGGGAAACTAAGGTGACTGGCTGGAGAAATTAAGTTCCTCCAGAGGAGACTCAACAAGAGTCATGGAGGGGGGCCGGACGGGGGCCAAATGCGGCCCGCGGGCCGGACGGGGGCCAAATTCGGCCCGCGGGTTCGGACGGGGGCCAAATGCGGCCCGCGGGCTGGACGGGGGCCACAGGCAGCCCCGGGGCCAGCAAAGGGCCACCTGCGGCCCCCATTGCCAGCAATGGACCACATGCAGCACTGGGGCGGTTTTGGGGGGAATCTATGGTGACTGGCTGGAGAAATGAAGCCAATTAAGTTCCTCCAAAGGGCCACAAGCAGCCCCGGGGCCAGCAAATGGCCACATGCGGCATTTGAGCGGTTTCAGGGGGAAACTAAGGTGACTGGCTGGAGAAATTAAGTTCCTCCAGAGGAGACTCAACAAGAGTCATGGAGGGGGGCCGGACGGGGCCAAATTGGCCCGCGGGCCGCACGGGGGCCAAATTCGGCCCGCGGGCCAGACGGGGGCCAAATGGGGCCTGCGGGCCGGACGGGGGCCACAGGCAGCCCCATGGCCAGCAAAGGGCCACCTGCGGCCCCCAGGGCCAGCAATGGACCACATGCAGCACTGGAGCGGTTTTGGGGGGAATGTAAGGTGACTGGCTGGAGAAATGAAGCCAATTAAGTTCCTCCAAAGGGCCACAAGCAGCCCCAGGGCCAGCAAATGGCCACATGCGGCATTTGAGCGGTTTCAGGGGGAAACTAAGGTGACTTGCTGGAGAAATTAAGTTCCTCCAGAGGAGACTCAACAAGAGTCATGGAGGGGGGCCGTACGGGGGCCAAATGCGGCCCGTGGGCCGGACGGGGGCCAAATTCAGCCCGTGGGCCAGACGGGGGCCACTTGCGGCCTGGGGGCCGGACGGGGGCCACTTGTGGCCCGCGGGCCGGTTGGGGGCCACTTGCGGCCCGCGGGCCGGACGTGGGCCAAATTCGGCCCACGGGCCGGACGGGGGTCAAATTCGGCCCGCGGGCCGGATGGGGGCCGCAGGCAGATCCGGGGCCAGCAAAGGGCCACCTGCAGCCCCCAGGGCCAGCAATGGACCACATAGAGCACTGGGGCGGTTTTGGGGGGAATCTAAGGTGACTGGCTGGAGAAATGAAGCCAATTAAGTTCCTCCAAAGGGCCACAAGCAGCCCCGGGGCCAGCAAATGGCCACATGCGGCATTTGAGCGGTTTCAGGGGGAAACTAAGGTGACTGGCTGGAAAAATTAAGTTCCTCCAGAGGAGACTCAACAAGAGTCATGGAGGGGGGCCGGAAGAGGGCCAAATGCGGCCCGCGGGCCGGACGGGGGCCAAATTCGGCCCGCGGGCTGGATGGGGGCCACTTGCGGCCCGGGGGCCGAACGGGGGCCACTTGCGGCCCGCGGGCCGGATGGGGCTGCATGCGGCGCGCGGGCCGGTTGGGGGCCACTTGCGGCCCGCGGGGGCTAAGGATCTCCTTAACGTGGGTTCAGTCCTGGTTCCTTTGGGAGACTGACTGCTGCGAAGGGAACCAGAACACAGACCTCCCACGCTACTGAGGTTTACCTGGATCAGGTAGCACGCCTCATGACTGGCTGTGATGTACCTTGCACTAGTACTTGGTTACCCATAGCAACTCCATTGATCCTCCTGCTAGACTTTTGTAGGAGCTTTTTTCCATGCCCCACTTGTGCTTTACTGACCCAAGTTCTTTTGATACACTAGAACAACATAACCTCAGACCAGGCTCAGAACAGTAGGCAACCTGCCTAAAAGTGCAGCCAGCAACAGTGGTCTTAATCATTGCCATACTAATGCAGTGTTGCCTCTGCCTGTCACCTGTGCTGACCCTGGCCTATGTATTGACCATGTTTCTGCCTGCTGCCTGGACTGATCCATTGCCTGTTTGACAACCACCTCTCTGCCTGCTGCCTGAACTGATCCATCTGCATATCCCACTGACTAAGTTCCTGCAAGTCACCAATCCCAGCCATGTTCTGCTGACAACTGCACTTCTGGACCACAGGAACTCTTTTGTTCACCCTTTGCTCAACGTCCTACACTTTCTGGCCAGTGAACATAGCAGAGTATAATTCCTGAGGAAATCGATGTACCAGTAGGCTAGCTTTGCTTGGCTTATAGGATGGGAACTGCTATAGGTGAAGCTGCACTAAGCTCTGTTCCCTGACCACTTTTACAGAGGCATTACAGTATGTTTTTGATACAATGTTGGTTGATTTTTGCGATACACAAGATACAATGTTCAATACATAATAAATAAATACATTAAAAAAGTCTCACATATGTGTAATGTTTTTTGGCATGTAATTCTAAGTATACTCATGCTGTGTGTAAGAAACATCTTATTAAATTGACAACTGTGTAAAAAAAATAAATTTTTATTTTCTTTATGCACTTTCCAAAAACTTGTGGCAAAAAAAATTAAATCCTCACAAAGACTCACCATTTTACCATAAAAAATACTTTTTTGTGGGTGTCCTGGTGATTCAGAGCCTCCAAAATGTGATAGGTAGTCAGTTTGGAGGTGCTCCTTGGATTTTGGCCCCTCTATGTCTCACATACTGTATGTGGTATCCCCATACTTAGAAAGAAAGCAGAATGTTTTTTGGGGTGTATTTCTAAGTATATCCTTACTGTGTGTTAGGAATAACCTAACCTAATTTTCAACTTGCAACAGAATTCATTTCTTTTTACTCATTTTCAAAAACTTGTGACAAAAAAATTAAATCTTCAAAAGGCTTACTATGTCTCCTAAAAAAATACCTTGTGGTGTCTGCTTTTCAAAATGTGGTCATTTTGTGAGTATTTCTTCTGTCCTGGCACTCCTGAGCCTCCAAACCTGTGATAAATAGTCAGGTAATGAGATGCCTAATTGATACCTCTTGAAAGCTTGAGGGTGCTTTTTGGATTTTAGGTCCCTTTATGTAGCTAGGTTGCAAAAAAGTCTTACATACAGTATGTGATATCCCTATACTTAGAATAACCAGAATATACATTGGATTCTAGCCTTCTTAGCATCGTGACACCACCGTTTTTCCCCCTTACACATTATGATCATAGGGTCAGACCCTCGGATTAAGCCACACGACTGGCATAACGTGTAAGGTGCAGAACCGTTGTCGCTAAGGACAGAAGTAAGGTTGTTTGTACAGAGCTTGGTCACACAGACATACACTATATTGACAAAAGTATTGGAACACCCAATACAACAGAGTGAATCCAGCCAGCTGTCATCTAAGCCTCTTTCATTCAGCACATTAGGAGGAAAGGACAGCCAGACAGATTCATATTGTGCAGCAGGCACAGCACAGCTGCCAACTTCAGACTCTGAATCCAGGCTGGGTTTCATCTCTGCCCCGCATTGGCCCAAATGCAGAGTAAGCAGCTGGGAATATAATGGCACTCCCCACCCAACCGCACCTGGCAGAGCCATAGACCATTGCCAAAACCACACTTCACTACATGTGATCTATTATATAGGTGACTGGTCCCCTTCATAGACTCACAATGGCTACTGTATATTTCTGCTAATGAAAAATGCCCATAGTTAATGCTTGCTATCATTTTCTCATTTCACTTCTTTACTGAATTATGTAAATAATCACAGGCAAGATGGCAACATGGGCACTATACCAACTGCTGAGTGCGCTTCAGGGGTGAGGAAAGCCTGGCACCAACCCGTGACTCAGGATCTTCGAAATCACATTGTCTACAGAATGTAAGTGAATCTAAGTAGGGAAATAGTGTTGGGCTATACTGTAGGTTTAAGAACTGAATTGTACTGAATTCCCCTAAGGTAGTATATGTGAATGTTATCCAATGTTATTCTAATTACAGGGTCCAGGCAATCTTCCGTGCTCCTGATCCAGCTCCCATGAGAGATCGACGCATGGAGAAACTGGTGGCGTATGCTAAGAGGGTTGAGGGTGACATGTTTGTGTCTGCCAATAGCCGGGTATGTATTGTACTACAGTGTCTTACAGAATTTTGTTGATTAGAATGATAAGCGAGATATGAAGATGGCTTCAATTACTGACCTTCTTCTGAAAGTACTAGTAGTCTGGATACTGTTATACTATATTTACATTTATTAATACAATTTTGTATCTGAGGTTTTTTCTGCTTGCTACATTTGATGAAGCAGGATTGTGACTTGCTCCCTGTTTAAAGTCCAACTCTAGATTGGAAATACATCCCCTCCCTCAACCCCCGCACCCCAGCATTATCATCACTTGTAGTGCAGGGTGCAAAAGCTTAGCAGTGGGTTAAAAATGTAACTGGAATTTGGCTTTATACAGTATGTGATTTTGCACTTCCATCATAGGGAGGCCGGCGGATCACTTCTGCTGTTAACACTCACAGCAGAAGCCGATCTGCGAGTGCCGGTGAACAGACATCTGCTGGCACCTGCCAATCGTTGGGCAGCACACAGAACAGAGCTCTGCCTGGGGGGGGGGGGGGTGTGAAGAATCGTGTGTCCCTGCAATCATGTATCCTTCACTTCCCCTTGCAAAAGCACTACCTAGTGTACACCAAGCGCATAGCTAGGCACACAGTTAACCCTTTTATCATCCAAGATGTTTAACCCCTTCCCAGCCAATGTCATTAGTACAGTGATAGTGCATATTTATAGCACTGATCACTTTATTGGTGTCACTGGTTCCCACAAAGTGTCAGCTAGTGTCAGTTAATATAAAAATGTCTGCCACAATATTGCAGTCCCGCTATAAGTAGTTGATCGCCCCATTGCTAATATTAAAAAAAAATGTTTTTAAAATTCCAGTATATGTACCATAGTTTGTAGACGCTATAACTTTTGCGCAAACAGATCAAAATATGCTTATTGGGATCTTTTTACCAAAAATATGTAGCAGAATTCTGTCCTAAATTTATGAAGACATTTGATTTTTTTAAAATTTTTGTTTTGGATTGGTTTTATAGCAGAAAATAAAGTATATATATATATATATATATATATATTTTTTAATTCAGTCTTTTTTCGTTTATAACTCAAAAAATTAACGCAGAGGTGATCAAATACCACCACAGACATCTCTACTTGTGAGGAAAAAATTACATAAATTTCATTTATGTACAGCGTTGCATGACTGCGCAATTGTCAGTTCAAGTAACACAACGCCGTATCGCAAAAAAGGCCTGTTCAGGAAAATGGGTAAACCTTCTGGAGGTCAAGTGGTTAAAGCAATCCTGTGTTCTGCCCATGCAGAGAGTTTTTAAGGGACCATGGATTTTAAAGATAATGATTGTGTAATAGTGGAATTTAGTTACTTTCTGTTTGTCTGTTTACCTTTGTCTATTTCATTTCATCCAGGATGAGTACTACCATTTGATTACAGAGAAAACTTACAAAATCCAAAAGGAACTAGAGAAGAAGCGAAGGTTACGCCAAGAGAATGTTATGAAGAATCAGACCTTATAAATACACTATGTGGCCAGAAGTTTGTGAACACCCAGCCATTCCCCCTGAAGGGGAAACCTATACCCATGGGTTTTGATAAAATTTTGACTGCTGAAGCCAGATTGGAAAGTAGATGTATTTATTATACAAGCATGCAGGGCGAGAAACACAATACATAGTATCAGGGGCGGACTGACAACTCATGGGGCCCCCGGGCAATAGGGGATCATGGGGCCCCTGTGTCCTTGCCCAAACTCAAAAAAGCCTATGAAAAAGGTACCAGGGGCATCTCATGGGGCCCCCTATTGACCCCGGGCCCTCGGGCAGTGCCCGAGTTTTCAAATGGTCAGTCCGCCCCTGCATAGTATTGGATTCTAAAGAGAACTCTGTCTAACTAATGATCTCTAATACAATTTATATGTCCTAAACTGGATGGGACTTAGCTTTCTCACTTTCTCTGATGTTCCATCTGTGTAGTAGTTGTTGACTACTTATATTTATTTGCATACAATACCATTGACCAGAATTTTACAGAAGTGCTGAACTATTTAGGAGATAAAGAACATTTTTTACCTTAATGCATTCTCTGCATTAAGCTAAAAAATGTTCCAGTGGAAGTATCGCCCCCTTTATACTTACCTGAGTCCTATCTCAATCCAGCAGAGATTGGGGGTGGGGTGGGCTGCACTGTTTGTTTCTATACACACACACAATCCGGCACAGAAGCAAGCCCACAGTTGTGCCCCAATGAGAAGCAGCTTCCTGAGCGGTGCACAGAGAAGAGGAGGAGCCTACAGCCCTGGCAGGGGGCCCAGAAGAGGAACTTTGGGGCCTCTCTGTGCAATACCATTGCACAGGGTATATAAGTATAACGTATGTAGGCAGGTTGAAATTAGCCAGATAGGTCCTGCTCCAGATGGGAGGGTAGGGGTTAATGCGTTCCAGGTTCTTTGGCTTTTTTTGGCGGGATCTTTGGGTCGAACCCACTGCACATGTGATATAAAAGGGGATGGTGGGCCGAGTCCAGAGTTTTGGAGTGATTGCCTGGTCTTGCCCATTTTCCCAGTTCCCAGAGGAGAGCTACACCTGAAAAGAGTACAAAGATGTCATAGTCTGCCATCAAGATGTAAAGTTGCCAAAACTTTACTGTCAAAGACTCCAGTGCTGGAAAATGCCTCAGAAGGACTCTGTGTAGCCTGGCTAGACGTAGGGACTAGGGACTTAAGATGTTGACTGTTTTTTTGACACTCTACTGGATTGTTATGTCTGCTTGGATTCTATTGTAATGTTGCACTTTAATACAAGTAAAGCATTAAACTTTGCCTCCTGTCTGGTCTGAAGTCCTTGAAAAGGGTGCATTGCACGTAACTGGCACTATCACACACTCTACAGCTTGTGTCACATGGGGTATGAAGAGTCAGCACGTTAAGAGTCATTCTAGTGGAAGTTATACATGTGGTTGCCATGAGCAATGAAGGTACAGTCAGCAAGCAGCCTGTCGAAATGTGTACCTGTTATAGGTAGAATTGCCTCTAGCCACCAGGGAGATGTTGTTGACACTCCCGATGCCTCATTCCGTCTCCCTTAGCTAGAACAGAACTTCAGTGCACAGGTCCCATCCTGTAAAGAGGTACAGAAGTTCAAGATTTAAAGCCAAGTTCACTTTTGAGCCTGCGCACGATGGTGTTCCATGCTGCTACTGGGACCGGTAGTGGGAAACACTGGACAGGTGACTGTGGTCATTGTTTGACATGTCCTGTCTAATTGCAAGTTACAGTAGAAGGATATCATTTACACGGGGACTTAACTGGAGAACAGTGCAAGTGTACATGGTGTACATTCATCTCTAATAGTAGGGGCCTGCCCTAACACCGAGTATTTCTTGGCAGCCAGCTTAGCCTTGTCCTAAGGCATTGGTGAAAGCGGCACAAAGGTACCCCTTTTGTGTGAAGTAGGGGAGACCCTGTACAAGGTGCCTAGTGTAGCCCGGAAGAACCCACCCTTGCTTGGCACTCAGTGGGGAGGGAAAACATGGAGGATGTGACATACAACCACCACTTTGCCCTTTACATGTATGTTATGTAATAAAAAACCTGAACCTTTACAAACAGTTTTAAATCACATTTTTTGTAGAGTTAGGCAGGTTTAGAACATATGACAATGTTTTTATTGCTGTTTGTGCCATCCTGTCCAGGTTACTCCTCATTTCTTTCACAGGTGTCACAGGGACAGGACGTAAGAGAAAATCTCCCCAATGGAGTTACAGATAGAAAAACCTTCGAGAATTATTAACTCTGGCTAAAATGGTAGCACTTCCACCTGGCAGCACTAGGGTCGTCGGTTCGAATCCCATCCACAGCACCACATGCCTGAAGTTTGCATGTTCTCCCTGTGGTTGCATGGGTTTCACCCCACACTCCAAAGACATGCTGGTAGGTTAATTGGCTCCTGTCTAAATGGAACCTAGTATGTAAATGCATGAATGTGAGTTATGGACCTTAGATTGTACGCTCCTTGAGGGTTGGAGACTGATGTGAATTTACAATATATATATGTAAATTGACAGAGCTATATACGTAAGTACCTGTAATAATAATATTTAACGCTTCCCCATTCTATGCAAAACTAGAAAAAGTTTCTGGTTAGGCTTTAAAGGATATCCAAACCTTGAAACCAAATGTAATGCACTGTAGCTTCAAACGATCCATTATGCTCAATCTGCAGATTCGAACCATCCTGCGGGGATCGTCGGCATGCAACCTATACAGGCTGACACCAGACCCGCTCCACGAAAAGGTAAGTTGTAAAGAAAGCCGACGATCCCCGCAGGATGGATCAGATCTGCGGATTGGAGAGTATAATGGATCGGAGTCCGATCCATTATGCTCAATCCGCAGATCCGATCCATTCTGCGGGGATCGTCGGAGGGGGTGTCACCAAGCGTTATTGCACCGGGTGACACCAACCCTAGTCACGCCCCTGATGTAAGGTGTACTGCTTTTACTCACGTGGATCTGCTTTCTTCTCTCTCTCTGGGACGGAATGTGCCCAGAGAGAGAAGATTTAATAATTTCCTGTGCCTGTGTAAATGTAATCACAGGTACAGGAAGATCTCTGAAAGGGCAGGGATCATTCAGAAGATCCAGGCCGAACATCACTGGCCTGAATCTGTTGATTGATTGGTCAGGCACCAAATCACGGCACTGGTGGGTCGGCGGGTACGTGCGCGGTCGCCGCAGTCGCACGAATCACGTATATATACGTGATGTCGCACAGAGAGTCCCCCCGTAGCAGTATTTCAGCTATAGTGCGGACTTAAAGCAGTTAAGATAGTACCCATTACCCTCAATTTCCAACCACTGATTCAGCATCCCCCACCCTTTAGCTGTGTGATGAAGTACTGAAAAGTCCAGGATAACAAACAGACACTTCACAGGCAGAGCAAGGGCAAGATACCAGAACTACACAACAGTTCCATGGGAGGAAAGCAATGGAAAAAAAACACCCACCTCTAGAATGCCCTTAAGACAGATGCACTGTATACAGGACACTGGCACACGGCTATTTTTATACAAACTCAGAATAAAATGGAATATTTATTGAACAGTAACAAGGATGAAATAAAATAAACACAACTCATATAGTGTTATAGTGGTGCTAAATAAATAATAAATAAAAAAAATGTGAAGTGAATACCACAAAATAAATGTGACCAAAAATGAATAAAACACCCGTGATTAACGTGATAAAAAATCAATTTAAATTAAAGGTGATCAAAAGTCCATAACAAAACATAATAAAGTGATCCAAAGTCCATAAACTCAATTCTTCTCCTTCACTGCGTGCAATAGACTGATAACAAGTGCTTCACAGAAATCCCCCACATGGATGTGCACTCACCACAGATAATTGCCTTCCACTCTTGTGGTTGGCAAACAAGCTTCCTGGGATAATCTTCCTGTGATGGAGGTGTAGGTGAGACAGAACACACGCAGAGAGCGGTCGGTGCACAAGGTTTTTATTGAGGGATTTGGGGCACTTGATTGGTGCAGCAAGGGTTAAGTCCGGGGCACACAGCAGAGGGACAGTTCAGGCAGGTAATGGGTAAAGTTCAGGCTACAACATGGCAGTTCAGACAGACAATGGGTAAGTCCGGGCACACAGCAGAAGGGCAGCATGGCAGACAATGGGCAACTGGGCACACAGCAGAGGGGCAGTTCAGGCAAAGATAATCCGGGCACACAGCAGAAGGCAGCTCTGGCAGGCAGGTTAATCAGGGCACACAGCAGAAGGCAGCTCTGGCAGGCAGGATAATCAGGACACACAGCAGAAGGTAGCTCTGGCAGGCAGGATAATCAGGACACACAGCAGAAGGTAGCTCTGGCAGGCAGGATAATCAGGACACACAGCAGAAGGTAGCTCTGGCAGGCAGGATAATCAGGACACACAGCAGAAGGCAGCTCTGGCAGAGAGGGTAATCAAGGCACACAGCAGAAGGCAGCTCTGGCAGGCAGGAGGTCCGGGCACTCAGCAGAAGGCAGCTCTGGCAGGTAGGAGATCCAGGCACACATCAGAAGGCAGCTATGGCAGGCAGGGTAATCAGGGCACTCAGCAGAAGAAAGCTCTAGCAGACAGTAAGTCTGGGCACTCAGCAGAGGGCATTTCACAGGGAAGCAATCCAGGGACTCACCAGCCAGCAGTGGCCTCAGCAGAGGAAGTCTAGGCAGATAGGCACCAACTCCTCACGGGTCTTCAGAGGGCTGTGTGTCTTGGCCGCAGCTTCAAGACTACACAGGCAATATAGGACCACAAGTCCCAGCAGTGCACAAAGCAAAGCACAGTTCAATGCATCTTGAAGTTAGGTTTCAGCCATGAACGGCTCTGTCCATCCTGGATCAAGCTCTCCTATTGTAAGAGTCTATCTTCCCACATAGGACAGTATATGGCCTTCCCAATTGACCAAGCCCCAAGCTCCATAAGAAACCATGCTGTCTGCACTCCCTACTGGGATAACGTTTACCTCCCACCCCTTGCAGGGCACAGGAACTGCAAATTCTAAACAGACAAGTTGACTGTTGGCCGTGTTAACAAAACAACACAAAAATAAAAGAATATTTCTGCTGTCTATCACACTTCCCAATTATAGATGATGCTTATAAATTGCATAAGAAAGAAACTCCACTACCTCGAGATATATCATGTAAAACATAAACAGAAAGATGCTCCAATGGTGTAGTATAAAAAAACAGATTCTTTAATTTAGTGAATGGACATTACTCACAAGCAAACTAGTAAAACAAGCCCAAATGATTTGACCATGGATAAGCCTGAAGTGATCATAGACCAGGTGCTCTCACCATCTCCGGTTTGTTGATATCTAACGCCGTTGGGTCACTGCTGGTCACAGTCCATGTCACTCCCGGTCGCTGCACCGTCACTGACTGACGCGTTTCGTCACTTCAGACTTACTCATACCTCCATGGTCAAATCATTTTGGCTTGTTTTACTAGTTTGCTTGTGAGTAATGTCCATTCACTAAATTAAAGAATCTGGTTTTTTATACTACACCATTGGAGCGTCTTTTTGTTTATGTTTTACATGATATATCTCGAGGCAGTGGAGTTTCTTTCTTATGCAATTTATAAGCATCATCTATAATTGGGAAGATTATCCCAGGAAGCTTGTTTGCCAACCACAAGAGTGGAAGGCAATTATCTGTGGTGAGTGCACATCCATGTGGGGGATTTCTGTCAAGCACTTGGTTATCAGTCTATAGCTCACATTTATTTTGTGGTATTCACTTCACATTTGTTATTTATTATTTATTTAGCGCCACTATAACACTATATGAGTAGTGTGTTTATTTTATTTTATTTATTAAAGTGGCAGCTTTTTCATATATAGATTACATTCAGCGCAATATAATAGGTGTTGATAATTGTCACGATTAAATTATCACATTTATTTTTTTTTTAGTAACAAGGATGGCTGGTGAGCTGCCAACTTCCCAAAACTATGGCGTGGACAGAAAGGATGTCTGTTTAACCAATGGGCCTCTCAGAAGGCATGATGCCAGTCAGCAGCTGCTTAGCGGCTCCTTAGAGGGGTGCAGGAGTCCCTGTGCACCTAGAAGGCCACATAGCAGCATTAAAATTGATACAAGTCATTGTGATCGGACATGTCCCACTCGATCAGCTCTGAACTATGAAACCACAGGCTGATTTCCCACTTGGTTACTTCTACAGAATCGCTACCGTGGATTATGTTCCTGAAAGGGACATAAAGAGAGGTTCCTAGAGGTGCCTAACTTTACAGCCAGCTCCATGGCCTGGAGAAATGACCCTCTATTCCTTTCTATGATTCAAAATGCAGATCAGGAATTCTGACCTCACTGGCTCCAGTGGTTTAGTGACAAGTTATTGAAACCAAACACAGCCAGGCAACTAGCATTTACTGAATATGGGGTTTCAGCAATCAAAGTCTGCATATTTCTTGTATGGTTTTCGCAAAAAAGCTAGGCAATCCATGCTGTAACCCTTGCTCTGCCAAACCATTTTTGCACCTGTTTAAAAAAAAACAATTTATAGTGGAATTACAGGATCTCCAATACCCCCACTATTGCTGTATTGTCCATGTTGCCTGGCTCCTATAAATAGAACAAAGAGAGTTTACTTGATCACTTTTTGACAGTGGCCCACACTGCCTTATCAAGAAAAAGGAGAAAATCTGGTACCTCCTTTCCACTTGACTGGGCTTGTGAGCCGGACCTCCCCTTGGCCATCTAGAGGAGCTGGTCTTTGGGGAAAAAGACAAATCAGAGACTTACAAGAACACATGGACCGTCTTCTCCTATTTTAGATACTCTTCAGACTTCACAATGTATTTTAATTAACGTAAATTCTTCCATAACTGAGCACACTGGTCCTGGCCCATACCACTGGTTTGAAGAATTCAAGGAGGTGATGGGTTCCTATATTATTATTTCCACTCTTCTTTCTTTTCTTCTGTATGTACACTACTCATCTTTTAAGTGTTGCTGTAACTCAATGATACTTTGGACCACATAAACCCTGGGTACAGTGGTAAGCTCATTGTTAGGTGGCCACTCTTCCCACCTCCATAGGCATGTAGCCTCCTCTTTATCCCTACAGATTTACACTTTACCACCCATGCTGTAATAGTCTCCTTGTGTCACGATGCCTCTAGTCTTTGGGACGGCTGTTCTACAAGCTCAGGTTGTATATTTAAATGTTCTTGCATGGCAAGACCACTTACTTTTATCTCACATATATATTCTTATTATTATAGCCAAATTTACCACCCTAACTTCTCCCACAGTTTTTACACTACATAGACAGTAATACACCGAAACGTGCAGATTGTTCCCGATTGGTGTGCTATTACTTTGTGGAACGTTTCGCCGAATGGTTCACGAAATATCGGTGTTTTTGTGGTGAAATTGGTCCCATAGGAATGAATGGCGGAATGTTCAAAACTAGAGTGGGAGCTGACAAAAGCTAGCGTGTGTGCTGAAAAATCAGGACATGATTTCTAAACTGCCATCACTCCCTCATTTTCAAGGCCACCTACACAAATCTTATATCAAAACGTTCAGCTATCCCTGCTATCACTAAAAATGTCCACGGCAATTTCTAAACTGCGACTGTGCCTTCATTTTTAATATTTCAGAGACATACTATGCATCAAAATGTAGGTCTGTGTCTTGTGATTCTCACAATATAAAGCTCTTTGCTGTAGGATTTATAGTGTTTACTCTGCCCAGTCCAACCTTTTCACAGTTACTCTAGCCACTCCAACCACACAACAGTTACTCAAGCCTCTCCACCTAGTTACTCCGCCCACTCCAGTTGTAGACTGCTGGAGGCAAGAACACTTCACACAATTTCCCCAGAAATTGTAGCTTTTCTAGTTATTATTATACAGTATTTATATAGTGCCAAAGGGTATGCTCAGCGCTGTACAGTAGCAAGGGGGACAGAACATGAGACAAGACAGTAACAATACAATACACGAGGGGTTCGAGGTCCCTGCTCTTTCGAGCTTACAATCTAGGAGGGAGGGGAAGGTGGTACAGGAGGAGATGGCTGTGGGGGATGGAGTGGTGGGAGGAGTGGAGGAGGTTAGTTGTTAGGTGAGGTCGGGTGTTAGGTGAGGTTGGGGTAGGCTTCCCTGAAGAGGAGGGTTTTCAGGGTGCGCCTGAAGGTAAGGAGGGTAGGTGACAGTCTGATGGATTGGGGTAGGGAGTTCCAGAGGATGGGGAAGTCCTGGAGAAGTCCTGCAATTGGGCGTGGGAGGAGGAGACCAGGGAGCTAGAGAGTAGGAGGTCCTGTGAGGAGCAGAGGGCACGGGTAGGGTAGTATTTGGGTATCAGGTCAGTTATGTAGTTCAGGGCGGCATTGTGAATGCCTTTGTAGGTCAGAGTTAGCAGTTTGAATTTGATGCGTTGAGCAATCGGGAGCCAATGAAGGGATTGGCAGAGGGGGGAGGCAGATGTGGAGTGGTTGGTGAGGTGGATGAGTCTAGTCGCTGAGTTTAGGATCGACTGGAGTGGGGATAGCGTTCGTTTGGGTAGGCCAGTGAGAAGGGAATTGCAATAGTCCAGGCGTGAGATGATAGCTTTTCTAGTTATCTGTTATTATCTCTTCTGTTGTGACACGTGATGCATTAAATCTACTTTGAATAGGCAACGCCTGTGTTTTGTCTCTCATTTTACTCTGCATTGGATATACTTCAATTTGTATTGGGATTCAAGTTTTATGGATTGTATATTTGCACTTTCATATGTATTTTATCTTGAGTAACCATTGAATAAAGTATTGACTGTGTACAGTAATAGCACTGTTCTTTAGAAACATTCTGACTACAATTATGCTGTGATTTACAAATAGCCAGACAAAATAGCATTTTCAGAAATGGTATGCAAAGGCTGCTCCCATATTTCTCCCATGACAGGTCTATTTTCAATTGGCAGTGTTGACTGCATGTGTTAATGTTCAAGCTGAACATTCTGTGAATGTCTCCCGCCCTTCTAGGAGGAACATTTTCACTTTCATTTCTGCTTCGCCCGTTTCAGCATGGCGTCTGTCAATCTACAAGAAGAGCTGGACTGCTCCATCTGTCTGGACATCTATAAAGATCCTGTGTCACTAAGATGTGGACATAACTTCTGCCAAGACTGTGTGGTGTCTGCACTGAAAGCACAGAAGTCCAGACTGTATACCTGTCCCGAATGTAAAGCTGAGTATGCCGAGTGGCCTCTACTAGAGAAAAACAGGAAGCTACGAAACATAGTGGAAGGTTTCCTATCTATCCAGAGAGACCAGGAGAAGATATTATATACGTATTGTGTTAAATCTTCTACACCCGCTGTTAAGACCTGCCTCCATTGTGAGATCTCTCTGTGTGCAGAGCACCTGGAAGCCCACAACAATAACTTGGATCATGTTTTAACAGAACCCACCTCCTCCTTCGGTAATAAAAAGTGCTCCATCCACAAGAAACCTTTGGAGTTCTACTGCTGTGAAGATACTACTTGTCTGTGTACCTCCTGTTGTTTGGTTGGAAAGCACAAGGGACATGATGTGATTCTTGTAGAAGAGGCTGCCGAGCAGGTGAAGGAGAGACTAAAAAATGCTTTGGTTAAACTTACTCCACTGGAAGACAAACTTGAAAAACAAGTTCGAAGTCTGCAGGAGCTCAAGAAAAAAGTGCAGGGGAAAGCACATTCTGAAAAACAACAGGCTACCAACCTGTACAAAGATATCAGAAGACAGGCAGAGGTCCAAGAGAAACAAGTCCTAAGTGACATCTCCAAGGTGGAAGAACATGTTTTACTCAAAGTCTCTGATGTGATCAAGGAGGTGGAATCACAAAAGACCAAGCTGTCCAAGAAGATACGTGAAATGAAGAAGCTGAGTGACATGACTGATTCAATAGCTCTTCTACAAGAACAGCAAGCAAGTGTAAATGAAGCTTCTGAGGGCCAAGATGTAAAAGTCAATAAAGATACGGACATCCCTGGTCTGGATGAGGTTTTGGTTATGTTGACTTTGCATAAATCCATTACTGATTTTGTGAACAAGGCAAACTTGAAAGTTTCTTCCCATATAAAAGAGGCTTCTGACATGTTATTGGATGTCAACACTGCGCATATGAATGTGGCTTTATCCCATGACCTGAAGGTAGCATCATTTTACACAACACCTCAGGTCAGGTCAGAATTACCTGGGAGATTTACATTCTGGAGTCAAGTGTTGAGCACCAAGAGCTTCTCCTCAGGACAACATTTCTGGGAGATAGAAACCAGTCACTTTGGACTGTGCGAATTTGGGGTGTGCTACCCTAGCATGGAAAGGCATAAAGAAAGGTCTGGTATTGGAGAAAACAACAAGTCCTGGAGCTTACGACTTGCTCCGAATAAATATTTAGCTATGCATAATTCAGAAACACAGGAAGTTCCTCGCACGTCTCCCTGCTTGAGATATGTTGTGTACCTGGATTACAAGTCTGGACACTTGTCCTTCTATCAGCTGTGCGATACCATCCTACATCTGCATACCTTCAAGGCAACCTTCACCGAGCCCCTGCATGCTGCATTCTATGTGGATGATGGCGCTTGGGTAAAGATAAAAAGTTAAAAGGGGTACTCTGCTTTCTGACTGGTGCAAAACAGGTTCCAAATTTTGAATTTGTGTATTTAAAACCTGAACTAGGTTTTTTATTGTATATTCACATTGGAAATGACATGATCTCGTAAGTATGCATATCTCATACTGAGAGTTCGCTGTGGAAGCTCTCAATTACTGTAGTAGTCACTGCTATTACAGTGATCGTCACTGTCTTCTGGGTCTTGTGGCAAGCAGCTGCCCCACTCCACACTGATCACAGGGGTTCGCTCACTTGGCACTGCTCGTCATCACCCATTCACAAAAGACCTTGTATTTTTTCAATGAATACAAGACTGAATTAACTGAAGAGGAGGGATGGTGATATCACAATCTCCACCTCGTCCATTCAGAGAACATCATGTATTCATTAAAAATGAAGAGGACAGTGGTGATCAGTGTAGTACAGTAGCAGTGATTGGCAGCTTCGACATTAGCTCCTCAGGTATGATGTGCATACTTACATTGGTCTGAGCTGGACCAATCAAAATATGCAGTGAAGATCATACCTGAAGTTCAGCATCAATGATCTAAAGTGGTTGTAAACCCTTACATATACCTAGTGAAGTGACTGACCTTATATGATAGACAGGGGTGAAACAAATCCAAATACGTTCCAAGGAATTGTTGCTGTATTGTCTCCCTTTATGTTGTAAAGGGCTGAGCAAACTGTTGGTGCTATATAAAACCTGTATAATAATAATAATAATAAGTTGTACCTGTTTATTTGCAGCCATTTGTTCTGTACATCCTTGTAAAACTCAGAGATGAAAAGGATTATTCAAAGATTCACAGAGCAGGGGTGGGGAGCTGCAGTTGCACACTGTATAAGAGCTCTGAGAGCTGATTGGAGGAAAGGGACTCCCCCCCCTTCACACAGCATACAGGAACAGAACTGAGGCTGTCAATCACAGGCTGTCTGCTGGAGCTCTCTCCCCTGTCACCTTTTTAGCTCTTGGTGTCAGGAAAACATGTCAGAAGTGACTCATGCTGATAACAGAGGAACAAGACAGCAGAAAAACGACACATAGAGCTTTGGGGAGAGGCAAGTAAACACTATAGAAATATGTTCTTTGTTCAGATTTCATGTATGAGGTTTACAACCACTTTAAAGCTGACCTCTGGGGAAAATTTTAAACTACCCTTGTAGGTGGGGCTTTCCCTGCACTGCAAGGGTTAAATGCTCTTTAATCCTAGGGTACCATTAAAAGCAGCTTCACTTAACATATCCTATGCTATGGTTGTGGGGGACCCTCGGCATCCTCACTTATAATGCAGACCACTGGTCCTGCATTGTATGTGTATGATGTAAGAATGCCTGCAACTCATGGAGTGCTGAAGAGAAGTGGCTTTCGGCGATCGGCTACATGGAAAGGGAGAAGCCTGCAGGTGGAAGGATTAAGGTAAGTAAAACTGCATTTAAAGGTACCCTAAGGCCTGGCTCACACCTATGCGTTTTTAGTGATTTTTTTTATTGCAAAAACTCACTACAGTCCATTTAACATAGTTTCCTATGGGACAAGTTCACATTTATGCATTTTCAGCCGTTGTATTTTTGGAAAGGATCAGGGACTTGTTTTTTTTCTGCAGCAAATTGCAACATGCATAGGTGTGAACCACGCCTTAGACAAAAATGAGCATTTAGCCCCTGCGGTCCAGGTTGAGCAAAGGTCATTTTAAATTTTCCCAGCTTTATCTAGTATGCAGAGATTTCCCTATGCAGCAAGTGACCAGGGGCGGACTGACAACTCATGGGGCCCCCGGGCAATAGGGGATCATGGGGCCCCTGTGTCCTTGCCCAAACTCAAAAAAGCCTATGAAAAAGGTACCAGGGGCATCTCATGGGGCCCCGGACTGACCCTGGGCCCTCGGGCAGTGCCCGAGTTTCCAAATGGTCAGTCCACCCCTGCACGTGACTTTTCTATATGTGGACTTTTTTCTTTAGGATGATTTATCCAGATATAGGGCTGGATTCTGCACTTACCCCTGGTTCACATATCCGCGTTCCTGCGGTCTGCGTTTTACGCGGACACAAGAGCCCATTCATTTGAATGGATTCCCGCGCCCCAGGACACGCAGTGAAGAAGTCCCTGCACTTCTTCTGAAAACGCAGCCCGCATGGGAACCTCGGTTCCCAGTACATTTGCGATTTCCAGTGCGGGCGGAGTGCCATCAGAACTAATGGCACCTGCCCGTGGGTCCGCATTTCTCTGTGCGGGTGGTGCGGCTGCACTGATTTTTTAGTGCCGATCCGCAGCAGCACCACCCGCACATATGTGAACCTAGCCTTAGCGTATCAGTGTCTGGATTTGTGGAAGATGATAGGCACATTAAAAGAGCCATTACTGAGAAAGCACATTGACTGGCATTGCCTTTTGAAAATGCTAATTATCTGGCTGTTATGCTGAGTTTTAGCCCCCATGGGCTGGGACGTATTTTGGCTGGAAAAAGCCCCCAAAACTAGTGGGTTTCTAGGGGAGATTTTTAGCTGTAAAAATGCTCTAACGATGAAAAACGCGGTAAAACGACGCAAACTGGCATTTTTGGACTTTTTTGACCAAAAAGTAAAATTTTTTTGGTAAAAAAAACCACAAAGTTTTTTAGCTGTAAAAATGCTCTGATGAAAAATGCGGTAAAAAGCAGCAAACCGGTATTTTTGGACTTTTTTGACCCAAAAAATTTTTTTCTGTTAAAAAAAACAAAGTTTTTTAGCTGTAAAAATGATCTAATGAAAAATATGGTAAAACGCCGCAAACCGGCATTTTTTGACAAAAAAAAATATTTTTTTTGGTAAAAAGAAACGTTTTTTTAGCTGTAAAAATGAGCCAATGAAAAACGCAGTAAAACACCGCAAACTGGCTTTTTTGACTTTTTTGACCAAAAAATATATTTTTTTTAGTAAAAAAAAACAGTTTTTTTAGCTGTAAAAATGCTCTGATGAAAAACACGGTAAAACGCTGCAAACTGGCCTTTTTGGACTGTTTTGATCAAAAAAAAATATTTTTTTGTTAAAAAAACAGTTTTTTAGCTGTAAAAATGATCTGATGAAAAACGCGGTAAAACTGCCATTATATGACCAAAAAAAATATTTTTTTTGGTAAAAAAAAACAAGTTTTTTTTAGCTCCTCCTCAGCCTTTCCACCCACTGCTATCTCCTGCTGTGTAAGCAGATGGCTGTGTCTGCAGGTTTATCCTCTCACCCAGAGATTTAGTGCAGCACAGCTTAGGAGCGGGATAAACCCTGACTCCTGTTCTCCTCTCTCCCTCCTGGCAGTGCAGATTTGAATCCAATCAGAAGGCAGAAAAGAAGGAGCCAATGGGAGCATCAGTAATGACTCATTGTGCGGGCACCATGGATGATGGGAATTGTAGTTCTTAAAGGGATGTTTCACCACCCTTGTCAAATGAGGGCTAACAAGTTCTTGACTTCAGCTCCCATAGATCCCTGATAGTGGAAGATTT
The DNA here is from genome assembly GCF_062004578.1 of Staurois parvus. Classification (NCBI taxonomy): domain Eukaryota; kingdom Metazoa; phylum Chordata; class Amphibia; order Anura; family Ranidae; genus Staurois; species Staurois parvus. The sequence goes on along the minus strand of NW_028317814.1, from coordinate 15,758,028 downwards.
GGAGCTTCACCATTTTTCTGGGCAAATCTGCTGAGAGGGGGTCAGTTTTAGAGAGGAGAGCAAAGGATATAGGCCTACTGTAGGGGTCTGTATTACACATCCACGGGACCAAAACCATGTAGAGGAGCTAACGGACATTCTTCTGTGCCTGTCCATCTACACCAGAGAGAGAGAAGATGGATCTGTTTTGAGCCTGCCAAGCTGCCCCAGAGACTGAACTTCAGAGAGAGAATTGCTGTGCCTCCAGAATCTGCAATGACCACAGGAATCTGCAATTGTAAATGAACTAATTTCCTGCGAGGGGCTGAACTACACCTCTTAAACTCTTGCTATACACATTACACTCTGCAGAGAGCGTTCTTACCCAGATGTTCATATACATCCATTGCAAACACTTAAAGGGGCAGTTGATGTGCACCATCTAAATAAGGGCCCCACCGAAAGCCGACCAACATTAACTATTAGGCGCCAGATAATTTCAGCTGCCTTAAAGGAGTACTCCATACCTTGGGAAAGCATACTCATACCGGCTGCGAAGTTTATATGCAAAATGTTGTATCCATTAGCGTTTAAGCTGAATTTGTCTGTTAACTTCTCAGTTAAAAAAAAAAATAAACATGTTTGTCTCCAGAGTGTGGAACCTGAAGGTGGATGCAGTGGATGCCCTGGTGGCACTGTGGGATCAGTAGCCCTGATATATGCCTTTCTTCTGAAACATTTACCTTTTGAGGTAAAGAAACACATGCATTCCAGTCATTTTCAAAGCTCCAGATTGGCCTTGGAGAGCGTGATTTGCTAGCCGACACTCCATGACCTCTGCCAAATCTGTCAGATCTGTTATCTCAAGGACTGATCTTTCATCCTGATTTTTGAAGTATACACCATAGGATTGTAAAAGACGTGGGACACCTTTGGGTGCCTCAAGGGGCGCAGTAATGAGGCTTGCTACATTTGCCACACTGAACAGTGGGTGTGGGCAAATTGCATTAACAGTGGGAGGGGTTTAAAGGGGTATGGTTAAATAAAACTGAACAGTTTCAGTAGAGCAGTGGACAGTGTCAGTAGGGCAGAGGTTGGTGTCTCTAGGGCAGTGGATGTTGTCAGGTTTTTTTTTTTGTTACTGATTTTTTTCAAATATAATTTGTTTTCTACAATATTATTTTTTATAATTGTTAGGAGCCTTTGGGGGGCTTTGGTGAAATATAAGGGGTCTAAACAGACCTCTGATGTCTCACTTTTGACACAGAGAAAGGGACTAAGGACAGAGTTTCCCTGGTCCCCATCTCTAAATGACTAGGAAGCACTCAGGACTAAGCAGCTTCCTGTTCCAGCTTCCATGTGAGTGGAACTAAACAGAGGATAACAAAAGATAAAATGTCTGATCTCTGATGCCTTCACTTTATCCAGTATCACTCACATTGTAAGAGAGAGAGAGAGACAGTGACCAAAGCATCTCATCTATTTGACAAGTAAAGCAGCACTTACAGTCAGGTCCATAAATATTGGGACATCGACACAATTCTAACATTTTTGGCTCTATACACCACCACAATGGATTTGAAATGAAACGAACAAGATGTGCTTTAACTGCAGACTGTCAGCTTTAATTTGAGGGTATTTCCATCCAAATCAGGTGAACGTTGTAGGAATTACAACAGTTTGCATATGTGCCTCCCACTTGTTATGGGACCAAAAGTAATGGGACAATTGGCTTCTCAGCTGTTCCATGGCCAGGTGTATGTTATTCCCTCATTATCCCAATTACAATGAGCAAATAAAAGGTACAGAGTTCATTTCAAGTGTGCTATTTGCATTTGGAATCTGTTGCTGTCAATTCTCAAGATGAGATCCAAAGAGCTGTCACTATCAGTGAAGCAAGCCATCATTAGGCTGAAAAAACAAAACAAACCCATCAGAGAGATAGCAAAAACATTAGGCGTGGCCAAAACAACTGTTTGGAACATTCTTAAAAAGAAGGAATGCACCGGAGAGCTCAGCAACACCAAAAGACCCAAGACCAAAACAACTGTGGTGAATGACCAAAGAATTCTTTCCCTGGTGAAGAAAACACCCTTCACAACAGTTGGCCAGATCAAGAACACTCTCCAGGAGGTAGGTGTATGTGTGTCAAAGTCAACAATCAAGAGAAGACTTCACCAGAGTGAATACAGAGGGTTCACCACAAGATGTAAAGCATTGGTGCGCCTCAAAAACAGGAAGGCCAGATTAGAGTTTGCCAAACGACATGTTAAAAAGCCTTCACAGTTCTGGAACAACATCCTATGGACAGATGAGACCAAGATCAACTTGTACCAGAGTGATGGGAAGAGAAGAGTATGGAGAAGGAAAGGAACTGCTCATGATCCTAAGCATACCACCTCATCAGTGAAGCATGGTGGTGGTAGTGTCATGGCGTGGGCATGTATGGCTGCCAATGGAACTGGTTCTCTTGTATTTATTGATGATGTGACTGCTGACAAAAGCAGCAGGATGAATTCTGAAGTGTTTCGGGGAATATTATCTGCTCATATTCATCCAAATGCTTCAGAACTCATTGGACGCCGCTTCACAGTGCAGATGGACAATGACCCAAAGCATACTGCAAAAGCAACCAAAGAGTGTTTTTAAGGGAAAGAAGTGGAATGTTATGCAATGGCCAAGTCAATCACCTGACCTGAATCCGATTGAGCATGCATTTCACTTGCTGAAGACAAAACTGAAGGGAAAATGCCCCAAGAACAAGCAGGAACTGAAGACAGTTGCAGTAGAGGCCTGGCAAAGCATCACCAGGGATGAAACCCAGCGTCTGGTGATGTCTATGCGTTCCAGACTTCAGGCTGTAATTGACTGCAAAGGATTGCAACCAAGTATTAAAAAGTGAAAGTTTGATTTATGATTATTATTCTGTCCCATTACTTTTGGTCTCTTAACAAGTGGGAGGCACATATGCAAACTGTTGTAATTCCTACACCGTTCACCTGATTTGGATGTAAATACCCTCAAATTAAAGCTGACAGTCTGCAGTTAAAGTACATCTTGTTCCTTTCATTTCAAATCCATTGTGGTGGTGTATAGAGCCAAAAATGTTAGAATTGTGTCCATGTCCCAATATTTATGGACCTGACTGTATCTGGGGTCTGTGGTGTCTGTGGCTGCAGTGATACCCGACATGCGGTGATAGGGTCTCCTCCCCTGCACCTCCTCTTCACGGTCAGCTAACAGCCCCCCCGAGAAATGCCGCCCTAGGCAAACGCCTTGTTTGCCTCATGGCAGATACGCCCCTGAGTATACTGTCTTCAAAAATTGCTTCTGCACTGGTTGCTAGTTGCTAGAACAGAATATTGCCTTATAAACCACAATCTATTTGGGCTCATCTGTCAATCATGTGACAGAGCTCAGGCCTGGTGTTTGTCAGCTACACTTGAGCACTGTCACATGGGAGGAAGTCACAGCCCACCAGCTGTCAAAATATCCAATTAGTGGCTGCGTCTGATTGGGTGCAACCACTGTTTGGCTGACATTTCTCTGCCTGACTTTTTCAATCAAAGGATGTCAGGCAGGAGGGGGATGACAGGACGACCCACTAAGCAAATTTCAGCCTGTTCATCACATGTGTTTTAACCTCCTCGGGGGTATGATTCTTTCTGATTTTTTGTGCTGAAAGCGGTACCATTTTTTTGCATGGAAATATGTAGTTTTTTATTGTAGGCTGTAATTTTTAGGAATAACTCACTGAAATCTGTCCAAATAAGAGTCTATTAAACATCCCGGATATGATAAAATTTAAAACACAAAATCATAAATTATAATTTAATAAATAATCCTAAAAAATAATAATATAATAATAATACATTTAATTCAATAATATAATCAAACCAAAAACACTGAAATTTGAAATACAGAGGCAAATTCGCACATCGCTGAGCAAAGTCGCAAAATCGTTTTCAGTGTCTGATGACGAATTTCCCCACAAATCAGTATCACTCAATTCTGCAAGTGGTTCTAATTTACTATCGCTGTTCTAAAACCGCTTTTGACGTAAAGGGACGCTTTTTGGACGCCATGGACTTTTCTCAGTTTCCAGGCAGAAAGAACAGTCAAAATGCAGGCAGGGCACAGGACAAAGCAGTAGGGACAAAATATATGTGAAATGCATTGAAACAGCAATGAGAGCAAAAATGAAATTTTTTAAAAATTTCAAATTTCCCACCGGTTCCGGCGCCCATACGTCCCGACGTCACAGGGACCGGAACACAGAAGCCGGATGCCGGCATTGGCCGGAGGAGATGGCTGGGACGCTGCAGGGGACACATCGTGGGAGTGAAGGACAAGGTAAGTGCTGCAGGGACCCCCTGAGCAACGCCGCATGGTAAGCCCGAGTGTAGCTCGGGGTTACCGCTCTTGGTATAGAAATTTTACCCCGAGCTACACTCGGGATTACTGCTAAGGAGGTTAATAAGTTGGTAGGGCCCCTTCACATAGACACTGTTACTTTGCCCTGCATTCATTGATAAATATCACAAAAGCAACTTTTCCAGATAATTGTATTTAGAATGCTTGTTGAGCACGTAAAATCTATTCAATTCAGCTACTACAATATGTTACAACAAAAGGAATTAAATAAAATCACATGCATGATACTGACATTCTACTTCTCATACATCCCATGAAAAGAGGAATAGATATTACATAAAGAATCCCAACAAACCTGTGCGTTCACAGAAGCCACAGAGCTCTCTCGAAGGCCAGGGAACGAGTGTTTGGATTACAGATTAGATCTACCTTATATGGGAATCGAACTTGAGTAAAGTAGATAGCACAGTACAGGAACCGGGCTCACAATACTAGAACTATATTTCATGCTGAAATTCCAGTGCATTCCTGTTAACACAGACATGATTCTCTAAAGCAGAGGCCTTCAAACCTTTCAGTTCGAGGTCTTTAAACTTTTCAGGGTGAGGGCCACATCATATATTTTTTACTAAATTTTCATGAGCTGAAATCGGAAAAATTGGTTTTATCAATTAACAAATCAGAACAACAGAAAACATTCCAAATAAACTTAGAACTCCTCAAAGTCTTCCCTTAAGTCTAGTAAGCACATTGAGAAAATTAGACGTAAAATACCACTTTTGAAGCGATTGGTTGATAATCTCATCGTTTGTACACAGTTTTCAAGAGCCGATCATGACAGTTCATGCAAAATTATCCAAAGGGGCAAGCACAAAAATTGTTCTCGTACAACACCAGAACAAACGATTTTCATTTAATCGGTACAGTATTTGTCCTAAAAAAATCAACCGACCAAGACCCTGCATGCTCAAAAACAAAAGAATGCATTACAATACAATACAATACATTAACCAGGGGTGAGCAACTGTGGCCCTCCAGCTGTTGGTGAACTACAAGTCCCATCATGCCTCTGAGAGTCGTGCTTGTAACTGTCAGTTTTGCAATGCCTCATGGGACTTGTAGTTCTACAACAGCTCGAGGGCCACAGTTGCCCACCGCTGTATTAAACTATTTCTGAAGTTGTATTCTGTCGTACAAGAATTTTCGTAACTTTAGTAACCTCTTCATTTTCAATATGACACTAGCAAGCAAAAAATATGGATGATCATTCGTCCGATATTCTCATCATGTGTACGAGGCTTTACATTAGAGTCCCCTTCAGAGCACCCTTACATCACAGTCCTCCCTACAACAGCCCTTCTTGGTGGTCGGACCGGCACGGTACCGGAGGCTCTCCGGTAACAACAGCTGGAAACGTCAGGGGAACCGGGACAGCCGACGGTAAGCGGGGATAAGGCACTATTGTGGCTCTTTTTTACATGGTTGACTGAGAGGAAGATATACCATCCAAAACATTTCTACCTATCCATTGAGGCTATAGTGTGGAAGGAGGAATAAGGGAGACCTCTGGTGGCAGAAATGAGGCAATCCACAGCATGGATGGAAACAGGTGTATAGTGTGAAGATTTCCACCCTGTCCTGATGAAAACAAAAAGTGTTTTTTAGCCACTTTGGCTAAATAAGGAGGTGAGCGCACACCTATCTATAGAGCACGGGGAGTGTGGCACGAATCACTATATTTATCACTGAAAAGTTACAAGAGTATAAAAGAGGACTATTTATGAGTATTGGACTAGTATCATTTTTGCAATAGCATCACAAGGTGCACTGGTGTGAAGCACGCTAATTTTTTCACGTTATTATTTATATTATCACTAATATATGAGTTTATATGTATATTATGGAGCGCGGCACGTATATATATATTTGTAGATATATATAATTTTTTATAGAGTCCCCATCAGAGTCCCCTCTTATATCAGATGGCTGGATAAAATCTTGAAGTGGGCCACATTTGGCCAGAAGAAGTTAGTTTGGAGACCACTGCTTTAAAATGAAACTGCCTAAATAAATAGTTGAAATATACACACAGACCACTTTATTTACCAAAATACTTGTAAATCTTATCAGCCAGTGGTGTTATTCACACGCCCCTACCACACTGCATAGCAAGGATGGTAGCAGCACTATCAAAACACTGCAGCTCTGCAGCATTTTGTGTTCCAAGCCGCTTGATCAAGGTTTCTCAACCAGGGTTCCATGGAATACTAAAGTTCCTCCAGAGGCTGCTAGGGGTTCCTTGAGCAATGAGCAATTTCTGCCTCTCAGATAAGTTTCCACTGACTTCCATCGATCTTTTTAGCTCTCTGTAAGGGGGTAATTCTTCCCAATGATCACAAGTGTAAGGCGCATTCTTCCCACTGACCATCACACCAATGTATCATGAGTTGTAGATATTGTCATTTTAGCAGGGGTTCCATGAGACCAGAAAGTTATTTCAAGGTTTTTTTTGTTTTGAAAAGCTTGAGAAAGGCTGCTCTAGGCCTTGCACTGGGATATAAGAATTGCCACATTGATGGCTTTCCTAAATTCTACCCTCTTTGGGGCAATGGCCTTTGAATGGCTTCTGAAGGTTACAGAAGCTCCTTTCGATTGTCCTGGACTTGTTCTTGTGCCAAAAAAATGTTCCTTCACTCGCTTAATTTTTTTTAGACAAAGGAAAAAACAGGCAATGCAAAAAGTGAAAAATAAAACCGTTTAAGCAGCAGAACACAATAACATAAGGGAAAAAATAAACAAACACTTAAAAGAATTAAAATAAACGGCCCCAAATATCAATAACAAAATACCCTCTATTTTTCTAAGCATCTAAATGAAGTTTCATATACATATCAACGACAAGATTGGTAATTTTGCAGCAAAATCGGTGTTGCCAGAATAATGGATCCATTCTGCTTTGAAAACCGACCTACCTATAAAATAAAACCCTGGATACCACATGTAGGAAATAGCTACAGTGGTGAAAATAATTATTATACAGGATTTATATAGCGCCAATAGATTGCTCAGCGCTTTACAATATAACGGGAGACAATACAGCAACAATACAGTTCAATACAAGAGGGTTAGGGGGGCCCTGCTCCTTGAAGCTTACAATCTAAGCTATTTGATCCCTTGCAAATTTTGTAAGTTTTCCCACTTACAAAGAAATGAAGGGTCTATAATTTTTATCATAGGTGTATTTTAAATGATAGAGACAGAATATCAACCTATCCAGAAAAAACACATGATACAAATGTTATAAATGTTATAATGTTATAAATTATGTTGCAGTTCAGTGAGTAAAATAAGTATTTGATCCCCTACCAACAAACAATAATTCTGGCTCCCACAGACTGGCTATGTGCTCACGAGGTACACAAATTGGTCCTGTCAATTTAAGAAGATACTCCTAATGACAACTCATTATGTGTATAAAAGACACCTGTCCACAGATTCTTTCTTCTATTCAAACCTCACCACCATAGGCAAGACCAAAGAGCTGTCAAAGGATGTCAGATACAAGATTGTAGACCTGCACAAGGCTGGAATGGGCTACAAGACCATCAGCAAGAAGCTGGGTGAGAAGGAGACAACTGTTGGAGTGATTATTCAGAAATGGAAGAAATACAAAATAACCAATTGCCCTTAGTCTGGAACTCTATGCAAGATTTCGCCTCTTGGGGTATGATCGTGAGAAAAGTGAGGGATCAGCCCAGAACTACATGGGAGGAGTTTGGGAATGATCTCAAGGAAGTTGGGACCACAGTCACCAAAGAAACCAATTATAACACAATACGCCACCATAGATTGAAATCCTGCAGTGCCCACAAGGTCCCCCTCCTCAAGAAGCCACATGTACAGACCCATCTAAAGTTTGCCAATGAACATTTAAATGATTCAGAGAAGGACTGGGAGAAAGTGCTGGTTGGATGAGACCAAAACTGAGCTCTTTGGCATTAACTCAACTTGCCGTGTTTGGGGGAAGAACAATACTGACTATGACCTTAAGAACACCATCCCTACAGTCAAGCACGGAGGTGGAAACATTATGCTTTGGGGCTGTTTCTCTGCTAACGTTACAGGCTGACTTTGCCACATTGAAGAGCCAATGGACGGGGTCATGTATTGTAAAATCTTGAATGAGAACCTTCCTCAGCCGAAACACTGAAGATGGGTCCTCCAGCATGACAATGACCCACAAATTCCGCCAAGGCAACAAAGGAGTGGCTCAAGAAGAAGCATGTTAAGCTCATGGAGTTGCCTAGCCAGTCTCCAGACCTTAATCCTACAGAAAATTTTGGATCTGTAAAAAAGAGTGGACCACAATCCCTCCTGAGATGTGTGCAAACCTGGAAACCAACTACAGGAAACGTCTTACTTCTGAGCTTGCCAACAAGGGTTTCTCCACTAAGTACAAAATTATGTTTTGCTTGGGGATCAAATACTTATTTTACAAATTCTGCAGAGCGTCAAAGAATTTTTTTCCCCACTGTAATTTTATGAAGATCATACTGAATTAGGTACTGTTCTCTTAAAACAATTTCATCTTGAGATCTTGCATGCTATTAGGCTGAATAACTCAACATTTACATGTTTTTCTCATTAACTTATTTCAATTAAATCTTAGCACCTGAGTTCCCTGCTCCACCCACTTGCAAGGGCCATTACAAGGGCTATCACTTGCCATAAGGTACCATTGTGTATACAGAACTTTGTTTTGATTTGCATTTCAGGAACGCATATGTACAGATTATCCCTAAGGTTCACCATAAAAAATCCTGATCTTGCCCCTGCATTGAAGGGTACATAATTTTCAGTTCAGGACAGGGGCGGACTGACAACTCATGGGGACCCCGGGCAATAGGGGATCATGTGGCCCCTGTGTCCTTGCCAAAACGGAAAAAAGCCTATGAAAAAGGTACCAGGAGCATCTCATGGGGCCCCCTCCTGACCCCGGGCCCTCGGGCAGTGCCCGAGTTTCCAAATGGTCAGTCCGCCCCTGGTTCAGGACCAGGCTACTTAGGGCTACCCTAGGAGGCACTTATGAGTGAATCCAACTTTGGAAGCACTCCTAGCCATATGGATATTTTTCAGATTTCTAGGTCTATAGGTTGGGCAGCAGAACACTTAGCTTGAGTTCACATATATGCGGTGCGGTATAACGCATGTGATTCGCACAGGAACCGCACCACATTCCTGTGCAAATCGAATGTTATTTGTGTGCGGTGCGATCGGAGCCATACATTTTGTATGGCTCTAATTGCAATGCATCCGCACCAAAAATGTACAGGACCCTTTTTTGGGTCCACACTAGAATCGGATCGCATGGGTATTCACACCTATGTGATCCGATTCTGCACATTGCACCATGGTTTGCAGACCGCTTTTGGGGTGTTGTTAACTTAACATACACACCCGCAGTGGTTCGCATGAATGGGGTGCGATTCTGAAGCGGTGCAGAATTCGCACAGAAAATGCTACAAATTCCGCACCGCATCAGTGTGAACCCGGGCTTAAGTGAAGGGTCCCAGCATGTTGAAGGATGAACGCATGGTTTCCCAGGGAGATAGTTGCACATCTATGACCACACTATGGGGGTTATTTACTAAAACTGGAGGGTGCAAAATTGGGTGCAGCTCTGCATAAAAACAGCTTCCAGGTTTTATTGACAAAGCTTAATTGAACAAGCTGAAATTAGAAGCTGATTGGCTACCATGCCCAGCTGCACCTGATTCTGAGTGGATCAGGTTTAGTAAATCACCCCCATGTTTACCTGCAGTACCAGTCTACTGTCATACCTGGTTTATGGTAGTCCAGAGATACACATTAGCCCTTTAGTCTTCCTTCAGCGACCTCGTATAACAAACGTTAAGATTTGTCACTGCCTTTCTACCAGAAGTTTGCAGGAGGGAGGAGTTCTGTTGTGATGTCAAGAGAAGCGAAAAAAATGTATACACCACAAGAAAAGAGACTTGGAACTCAACATAAAAAGAGATGGGAAACAATCGCAAGCTAAACTGTATATGTCAAAAAGGGAAGTTTGTTTGAAAAAGGACAGCAAGGAACCTTGAAGATTAACACTTTCTGTCACTGTCAGTGTGGACTTCAGCAGAAGAGTTCTCAAGATCAGAGCAGGATTGGTGTCTCGGGCAGCAGGAAAGGTGAGTTTGTTATGTAGCACTACCCCCTTAGGAGTCGCTAGAGATTTGGGTCCCCCTATAGTCCTGCACAGCCAGGTAACACGCATTTCCTTCCAGACTTGCATTCCAGAGACAGTAAACAGTCCTTGAGCTTGTTTTTTTTTTTAATATTATCAAGGGGTAAATAACTTAGATGGGGATGAGGGGTACATGGGATGCCCGAGGAACTGTAAAACTGAGGACAACTCCCTGGAACTATGTACCAGTAGTCAGGGCCGCTGTTAGATATCATGGGGCCCCGTAAAGCCTACCTGACAGGCCCATTCCCCCCCCCGCCAGAACATATATATATATTTACGGTAAAAATACACTGAAAACGTTATTAATATACACAATCCCAAGAAAATTCTAAAATCTAAATGATAAAACTGTACTGAGTTAATAAATAAAGCTGTGTGCGTAATTGAGGTATTGGGGCTCATTCACATGGGTGCTGTGGCCTGTAGAGTGTGAATCAGTGGTTTGTTTATGTGGCTGGAGCCACTTGGAGCCGTTTGCAGGCAACCTATGTTACACTATGGAAATGCTGCAAATCCTAATTTGACAGGCATATAGGTGCAGGTGTACAGCCCTGAACACAGACAGTGAGCATTCAGGGCCATTTTCCCACGCTTGCACACCTGTCAGATGACAACCTGCGTTCATACAGCTGCTGTGTCCCCATGGTGTAACAGGTGGCTCCAGTCACGTGAACAGCTCACTCATTCATGCTGTACAGGCCAGACGTCCTGAATGAATGGGGTATTTTTGACAATTTGTTTTCCTTAGCCTTTAATTTCAGTGGACTGCCTAACTATGGGAACATGCAAAAATACTGTAGGCATATTATTTTAAACGTGTGTTGCACCTAACCACTCAGTAATGTGGTGCCATGCGTTTTGGTAGCTGTGAATGCATCTGTGTTTACTAGATGTGTGGAGGTGCACTTAAGTATTCACGGTACCTGCGCACATCTGCAAATGGCATTGCATTTCTTTGCTGTGCAGGAAAATGCATGCATTTCTGCACCACAAATGGTGAAAACAAGTCCTAAGGGCTGGTTCACACTATAGAAACACAGTCTAGATGTGTTCCGGATGCGTTTTTGTATGTGCGTTTTTTACACATTTTTAGCATGTTCTGGTGCATTCCAGTGCATTTCTTATGCATTCCAGTAAATTTTTTCCCCTCTCTTTCTGTTCAATTTAATTAGGTACATGTGCATTCCAGTGCCTTTTTGTGCATTGCGGAGTGTTTTTGATGCGTTTTACCGCGTTCCAGTACAGTTCTGTGCAGAAAAAATGCAGCCTGTTCTACTTTTTTTTTTCTTGCAACTGGAACTTCAAGCAATGATGTGAACTGTGACACTGACATCCATATAACCTACTTTCTGTGCATTTTGGATGCAGAAAAAAGCAGCTGAAACGCATACAGTGTGAACTGGCCCTAAAGGTTATTATAGGTAAGGGAACGGGACTGACCAGGAATTGTGAATGCAATCAGACTAGTGGTGAGATACAATTAGGAATCTTATAATAATGTGAGATCTGAGCTGTAGGTGATAGGAAATGGGACACATTAACTAGATCAGTAAATACATAGTTAAATAAAAATAATTCAGCGTGGTTTGCATAGAGAACAGGTGATGACAGTGGGGGGCCAGGGGGTCAAGTAGTATAAGGAAAGAGAGGTTTGTATCAGTGAACAGAAAGGGATCAGCAGTCTGAGGGAGAGGAGAGAAACAAAGTTGCAATCAACTATAAACAGAAGGAAACTTGAAAGTGTCAAACCTGTGGAGATGAATGACAGGAGGCTAACAATGGACTTTAGCAGCTGTAGATGGGCTTGTCAGCTGCCCAGTGCCTTCTCTGCAGCTGATGGGGCCGTGCCCCCTACAGGAGGGCCGGGGGTACCCCTTTATCAGTGGCCCTGCCAGTAGTCAGAACCGAAATTTGACCCCTCTGACTATTCCTCCAGCTCCCCCTAGCTACCTAGGAGGGTGCTACAGTTATATCTTCTTTTACAGGTATGGCTTTTTTTAAAACATTTTGTAAAGAGACAGGGTCATTTTAAAGAAAAGAGAGAGACCTCTGAAACACATTGTACCACAGTCATCTATTTTACCAAATGGTGAACTAGAAGGCTGAAACAATTCTGATTTTACTAGTGTTTCAGACTTGACTCAGCGCCCTACATTTTTCATGGTAACTGCATGCATGCTACATAACATGTAAACCTAAAGTGCTTCTAAGCGCAAAAGTTTTTTAAATCTGTGCATTCTTTGCAGTAAGGGAAAAAATTCTAATACCTGCTCCCCTAATCCTTAAACACTTACCTGAGTCCTCTCACAATTCAATGCTGTCCCCTCTGCTGAACCACTTCTCTTTTTTTCCTGGGCTCACATCAGATTCTGAGAGCAGCAGGAGCCATAGGATCCTGCTTTTATCAGTCAGAGGGAGCAGGGGACATGGCAAAAACACACTGTGTTTCTATGGACACACACAGCCTAGCTCAGGAACGTGCCTGCACAGGTGCCTGCATGACACAGCTTGCTATAAGGGTATCTACAGAAGGAAGGAGTGGACAGCGCCAGCAGGGGATGCCAGAGGAGTAGGTCAGGAGCATCTCTGTGTAATATCCTTGCACAGAGCAGGTAAGTATAACCTCTTTCTTATTTTACAAAAAAAAAAACCTCTAATATCACTTTAGCCATTTCCCAATAGGTGGACGTCTATGGACGTAAACTTTCATCCACTATACCAGGTATATTTCTTTTCAGCCAGTGATTCCCTCTTTTGTAAAAGCCATCCTAGTAGATGATTATCCACTGGATTGCTTTTACGGGCAGCAGTAGGGGACACCCCCCCTGGTGCCCACTGGTGCTTCTCTGGACTCTCCCATGTGTTTTTATGGAGCCCAGTATCCGATCCGGCATTGCCATTGAGCTCCCATGGAGCTGTCTCTATGATCCTGGGAGACGGAAAGTGACATCATGACGACATCATTTTTTAAAATCATGCTTTCCAGGGCAAAGGAGATATCTGGGGTCTTATTGACCCCAAATGACCCCAGTAACAGTGTAAAAATAAAAATAAAGAAATAAAATTAAAAAAAAAAAACAATTTAAAGTGCCCCCATTCCCCTGTACTCGAACGCAGAAACAAACACAAATGTAGGTCGCGCCTGCATATGTAAACAGTGTTTGTACCACACAGGTGAGGTATCGCTGCAAACGTTACAGCGAGAGCAATAATTCTAGCACAGTAACATTTTTAAAGTGTCGCCTATGGAGATTTTTAAGTACTGTAGTTTGGCACCATTTCATAAGCATTCACAATTTTAGATGTTAGGTATCTATTTACTCGGTGTAATATCATCTTTTATATTTTACCAAAAAAATAGGTTATATATTGTTTTTTTTGCATTAACGGTCATTAAAGTATATTTAAAAAAAGAGTATGAAAAATCACTGCGTAAATACAGTGTGACATAGAAAAATGCAACATCCACTGTTTTATTCTCTAGGGTCTCTGTTTAAAAAATAATATATAATATTTGGGGGTTCTGAGCAATTTTCCAACAAAAAAAATTATGGTTTTTACATGTAGGAGTGAAATGTCAGAATTTGCCTGGTAGGCAAGTGGTTAACACAGGGGACATCTTTGTTTAGTCATCATCCAGGGTTACCATATACTTCCTGGGTTGAGATGCTTTCTCAAAAATGACACAATCATATAAATCCTGGTGACCTGCAGCCTCTCACCTACAAAGTTACAATGTTGCATTTTGATCACTAGGGGAGAGGAGACTGGGGAAAACCTTCCTCTTGCCTGCAGCAGACTGATCACATGACATCAAGCAGAACTATAGGTAAAACTTTTTTTCCCTTTTTGGATAGAGTAAGGGAGGGTTATAACCCCTGTCAGATGTCTTTTTGCAGTCTGTTGACCATTTCAGAGGTTTCCATTCACTTCCTGTCCCATAGCCAAAGAGGAAGTGAGAGGAAATCCCTGCAGATTAAGGGAATTCCTTGGGGACTTCCAGGTCACCAGAACTAGTATCACCATTGGAAAATTTCCCCATTACTTTTCTGGGGACAGCCCAAAATTTGGGACCCTGCCTTCACTATATCTGGTCTCCCACAGTACACACAACATGGAAATGCGATGATTTTACTAAATATAAATTAATAAATACCTTTTTTCATCAGCAGTATATAACAGTCTTGTGACTTCTATCTGTGTCCAGCTGAGCACTGGTTAAAGCTTGTAGGAGGAATTTTCATTCTCCTCTGACTGTCCTATGAGGCTGCATAACCCCTGACCTTCTGTCTGGACAGCGCTGATTGGCCCTATGCTGATCACATGCACCTTACCAAAGAAGAGAAAAGCTCTCTAGCAATACACACTAAACTGAGCATGTGCAGAGTGACTCCTAGAGCTCTGTACTATTAGTAGATAGATTGGGGACAGTAGAAGAAGGGAGGATCAGAGAAAACAGGATCAAACAGTCATTTTACACAATGCGCAGGATTAACCCTTTAGGTTTCACAGTGAGTATTACAAGCATGTTTTACTGCATATATTACTGCATATACAAACTGATTTTACTGTTGTGAATTTAGTAACACTTTAATTTCTCTTTAGGTAATTCAAATATATTCAGCATTTTTTGAAGATAAACTTGACAATTACTTTTAAATATACCATTTGCATTTTGTGGTTTGAAAGAGAAAGAAACAGGTAGAGTAAGGCTTAGAAAAAACAAAGAAAATAAAGATGATAGTACAATACCCCTATTTAATATGCATGGATACAGGAAAGTATTTGAAAATAAACCACTAAGTCTAACTGCTACGAATGTCCTAGTTTCTCTTGAAGTTTAAACCATATTAGAGTTCTGTTTTTGTATATTAAGTAAATAAATTTGAGGAATTAGTTGTAAGCACCGAATCTTCATTTTAATGTACTGTATGAGTTTCCTCATTTGCTTTCAGAATATTTCCCTCTGGTCTAATGTATTCTGCTTCTTTTAACCAGAAGAATGATGAAGGTCTCACAATAGTTATTACATTGGCGCCATCAAATCTCTCCTGGGCACAGACTATAAAAGCACCTAAGTACAGAGAAATCTTTTCTACAGTAGAATTAACTGAACATTCTGAGGCCCTTTTCACACTGCATCGCTCATTCTTAAGGTGGCCATAGATGACCCATTTTTTTTCAATCAGCCAGCAGACTGATTGAAAAAAAAAATGAATGGCTTACTCCATCCACACAAGATGTTTTAATTTTTTTTATTGGATATGTTTTGTAACAGAAAGTAGAAAATAGTTAGGGTTTTTTTTCAAAATTTTTGATCTTTTTCAGTTATATAATAAAATATAAAAAAACCCAGTGGTTATCAAAAACTAGCAAAAGAAAGCTCTATATGTGTGGAAAAAGTATATACATATATATTTGGGTACAGTGTTGAATGGCAGAGCAATGTCCAGTTAAAGTAGCACAGTGATGAATGGCAAAACAATGGTCTAGTCATGAAGAGGGTAAAAACCTCTGGGGGTCAAGTGGTTAAACGCACTTTGAATTCTTGATAGACAGAACATAAGGCCCATTTTAAGCACCTGTTGAATGACCACATGACGTGTTTTATTGGCTTCTGTGTATCTTCCCAGTACTGCAGATCAGATGTTGGTTGGGTTTATAGTGTTGATTTCTTCTAATTTCTCTGCTGTGCGATTTTTAAATGATAAGATGTTTGTAATCATTATAAAATCTATTTTTTGGAGTCCATTGAGAGACACGGGAAGATTTCACCTTCAGTTTATACTGCTGCCTACAGGAGGATTAGACACTAGCAAACCAAAAAATTGTGTTGACCCAAGATAACAATTTCTACTACTGGCATGCTTCAGTTTTGTCGCAAGCAGTAACAGGAGCATGATCATAAACATGGATGAGTCAGACCTGTGTTCCCCAGTGATCTCCAAGAATAGCTTTTAATGTAAGCACAAAAATCTTATTTTCTTTCTTGTCCATGGAAGACCTTCCATGGACAAGAAAGAAAATAAGATTTTGGGATGCCCAAGAGCAGTCCAACTGAGAGGTGGGCAACAGCAAACAACTGCTAACAGCCCAACATGAATAATATAATACTGGAGACTGTCTATTGCTCGAGAAAACCATTTATCTGAAGGACCATACAATTGAAGTTGGCACCAGATGACGCCACAACACCCATTTGGTAACAGAATGTTAACAAAGACTAGGTGCTAAATCAAATATAGGGAACCGAAGCTGGATGTCAAAAGAGCAGAATACATAGTGAAAAATGTCCTCACATGGAAAAAAAGGACATTGCTTCAAAACAGTATAAGCTTGAAGTTGGCCTAACAGATCCATCTGCAAGGATGAAAATAAAATGAATTCCCTACAGGGAACATCAGGAAGGGCATCTAAGAATCAATACAGAAAGGAAGAGACTTACAGCCTAAACCTTGGCCAGCAAGAAGAAGGAGCTCCACTCAAGCAGACCATACACAATCAAAACCCGAAAGCTTTGTGGAGTGAAAAACATAAATAGCTCATAGGATTATGCCATCACTTGTTTAGTTTTTCTAATAAAAATCCATCATGTTGAATCAGGCATTTTCTGGCACGCTAATGCTGTGAAAAACAAACAATTCAAAATTTTCGTTCAGTTTTTGCATTGTCTGTGGCCTGCTTTAGAGACTTGGGGCTGGACAGAGGGAAAGCAATGTCCTGGTTAAGGGAAGATCAGTCAGAGCCACACTAAAATAGAAGTAGGTACTAGGGTCTCATTGCACATGAACCTAAAATAGGTACAGGATTCCCTGCATGGAATGGCTGTCAGGGCAGACATTAAGCCCACTGAGGAGATGACCAAGGAAGACCCCTGCAAAGTGAACTTAGTGCAGAATTTACTTCAGGAAGTGTATTGGTAATTCCTGAGATCCCATGGAGTCCCCCTTGGTGAGATCCCATGTAGTACCCCTTGGTATGATCCCATGAAGTCCCCCTTGGTATGATCCCATGGAGTCCCCCTTTCCAAACAAGGTAAAGAACATGGGAACACTCCATACAAGTGTTAGGCAAGAGGTAGAAGGCTGATCTCTTTCCCAAACATTAGTGAAGAAGAATTCAGACTTAATAGAACTGAGGACAAAGCTCAATCAGCTCTGCTTGTTCATTCATAATAGTGAAGGACCATTTAGAGTTGTGTATCTGTGTAAAGTATCTGCTCTGTGTTTGCATAAGCATCACCAGATACATTAAACATCATCACAGGCTGTGGGCTGTTTTTCATGGTCTCCAGAGCAGCTCCTGCTGCCAGATACCAGAGCTGTCAATCACAAATCCTTTCTAACAACATTATCTGATGGGATGGTGGAATGTCCAACCATGCTGCTTAGAAATGAAGAGACGGATTTGAACAGGACCAAATACTATATTGCACTTAGACTAAGCAGCTAAACTAAATATGTATAGTAATAGATCTTCTTTAAGCTGTATATTCTGTGTAGCACCTATCTGTCAGTGGCATCTTTTCCTCATCCGTGTGTACCTGTTTTGCAGCAGGTCACTTTACTGCCTAGGCTGTAAATGTGGAGGCCACATATTGTCAGTTCCTCCCAACTGTTTGCTCCTTGCTACTCATGTGCTAGTCATGCAACATGCAACAATATAACATATAACGATCATTTTGATGTTTCTAGCATGTTGAATGTACAAATTAAGATATTTAATCGGTAAAAATACTTTTCGATGAATTTGACCAAATCAATCGGTCCTGGCAGAAATAGCCAAACTCTGATTTTTTTGTTTTTGAGCAAATGATCATTTGAAGTAATCAAATACATGATCAATAATTTATTTCCTGTTATGTGCATGATCGAAATTAGAGAGAAGGGATGGCATGGAGTCTGGTGGCTACAGGGTGCAGCCAATAAATACAATTTGATGGATTTGCTACATCTTCCTTAGGACATGTATAATTAACTAATAATTCAGCTTGTGGCCTGGATATGCTTTTTCATCACTTTGGCAGATCCTCTTTAGACAAATCCAGAAGTAAATAAAGCCATATAATTAATTGTTTTCTGTTGGATCCACATTATAATCATTATTTTATAGCATTATCCCGTTGATTGAGCCATCCTACTTGAGATATCTAGCCCAGCATCTGCTGTTTGATTAGGTGATGAGCAATTACTGCATTCAGTCCTTTGATTTTGCAAATATAATCCAAATTTCAATTATGGCATGTTAATAATACATTGTGAGGTAAGTATTTTGTTAAGTAATGCACACTAAACAAAAAGTAGGAACAGGCTTATGATAAAGAATACAGGGAAATTTCAAGTTTGTGGCTCTTTCTTGAGAACTGGGACACATTTCTTGTTGCAGTCCAGAGGTAGTGTTGTTAACTGTCATGCTACAGGCAAGAGTAAGTAGGCCCAAATCATATTTTCATAAACATTTTGAAAATCAAAGTACATGTCTACCATTGTTTTAACAATGCCATGTCCAAGGAAGGTCAAATGTTTACTGTGTGTGCAGGGGCGGACTGACCATTTGGAAACTCGGGCACTGCCCGAGGGCCCGGGGGCAGTAGGGGGCCCCATGAGATGCCCCTGGTACCTTTTTCATAGGCTTTTTTGGGTTTGGGCAAGGACACAGGGGCCCCATGATCCCCTATTGCCCGGGGGCCCCAGGAGTTGTCAGTCCGCCTCTGTGTGTGTGCCTTCACAATGGGGACAATTCGCTACAAAGTGTGTTCCCACTGGACACCAGACTATGCGGCTGCATTTCAGTTAGCACAATCTAGAGCACACTTTCTCAACTACAGTAGAGTTCTTCCTGAGATTACTAGAGGTTCCTTGAGCGGGTAACAATGGGGAATTGATCTCCATCCTACACTGACCACCAATGCAAGCGGCAATGTAACCACCAATGTAGGGAGCCTTTTCTATGCTGTGATCACTAATATATAGGAATACCACATTTTTTTTCATTTCAAGATTATTACTGAAAATGATTTTGTTGTATAGAGCAGGAAGGTGGTAAAAAATAATAGGAGTATCTGTCCCAGGTGTCAAATATGCTAAGTAGGCCACATTTGTTAATCTTTAATTAAAACTTTTTACAACTTATGGATCATGTTAAAGTACCATGTGCCATAGGTTTTCAGGTAGAGGTTTCCAAAGACCTGAAAGTTATTTCACAGGTTCCTTCGAGGTTAAAAGGTTGATAAAGGCTGGTCTAGGGAGAAATGTTCTCACCTAGCCTCTGAGACAAGCCTCTGAGTGCATTTAATTTTCAGAATTCTGAAAAGGATGACCCATGTGACTTGGGTTCCTTCCAGTGCTTGTCCGCTCCTCTCCTGCTTTCTCCTCCTCCCAATATAAGTACTCCATGCAGGGTGTGACTGACAGCTCTTGTTTCCTCCTCTTCTGATCCCTTCTCTTCATTGCTGCAACAGAATTCTGCATGAGGTGCTTGTTCTCTCTCATCCTGCACCTGTGGGCAGCGGAAAATGCTCACAACATCATTTGGCACCACCCTAAGTGCTGTCAACAGCGCTATGTACTTGCCAGCAGAAAAGGGATTCCTGAACTGACTCCTCAGGTGAGCTGTGCACATTGGTGGCAGGGGTTGCACAGATAAAAGGGGGTGCAGAGGTGGGAGGGAGTGCAGAAATGTGAAGGGTTGCAATGCAGATGTTGAAGTAGCTGCAATAGTAGATGAGCGTGCAATGATGGAAGAGAATGCAGAGGTGGAAGTGGTTGCAGTGTCAGAAAGGGGTACAGAAGTGGACATTGTTGCAATGGTGGAAAAGGGTGCAGGGGTGGAACAGAATGAAATGTTAAAAGGGGCAGAAAAGGTGGAAAAGGGTGCAAAGTTGGAAGTGATTGCAATAGTTGAACGGGTTACATTGGTGAAAGAGTGTGCAATGGTGGCAGTGTTGCGGGGTGGAAAGGGTTGCAAAGGTTGACTGATGGAAGGGCGTGAAGAGATGGAAGGGAAAGGGGCTACAGTTGTGGAAAGGGATTGCAGTAGTACAAGGAGGATGGAGCAGGGAATGCAGATGCTAGAAGGGGTTAGAACTAGGTAATGCAATGATGAAAGAGGGTGTAGAGGTGGAAATTGTTGCAATGCTAAGAGTGGGTGCAGAGGTGGTTGCAATAGTAGAACGGGGTTCAGAAGTGGAAATGATTGCAATGGTGGAAGATAGTGCAGATGTGGAAGTGGTTGGGGCTGCAGTTGTGGAAGGGTGAGCAGAAGTGGACAAGGACATAGAGCTCTGTGGCCTAAATTCAGATCAAACAATGTTAGAAAATATACACATTTTGCATTTTTTACAAGGATAAAACCCCTGTAGATCAAACATCCTTGTATTTTTTTTAGGGGGTGAAATAACCCCCTTAACTAGTAGGGTTCTAAGATTAGCACTTTTTCTATAAACAAACTGGGGTTGCGTCGGTAACACATTACTCAGTGTTTGATCTTTTTTCAGAATAGGCCAATATCTTTTAAAAATACCCTCTACTTCTTTATACTGACAGTTGAATTTTGAAATAAAGGCAAATTCAGCTCTATTTTTATCCTCTTTCATCTTAAAGGCTAAAAGTAAGATGAAAGAGGATAAAAATAGAGCTGAATTTGCCTTTATTTCAAAATTCAACTGTCAGTATAAAGAAGTAGAGGGTATTTTTAAAAGATATTGGCCTATTCTGAAAAAAGATCAAACACTGAGTAATGTGTTACCGACGCAACCCCAGTTTGTTTATAGAAAAAGTGCTAATTTTAGAACCCTACTAGTTAAGGGGGTTATTTCACCCCCTAAAAAAAATACAAGGATGTTTGATCTACAGGGGTTTTATCCTTGTAAAAAATGCAAAATGTGTAGAGTGACAGGTATTAAGCAGAGAAAAATCTTGAGTTGCAAATCGGTTCACACAGGAGAAGAATTCAATATAAAAAAATGTATTACATGTAACACAAAGTATGTAACGTATGTGTTAGAATGTCCATGTCCATTACAATATGTAGGAAGAACTAAAAGGAATTTAGGTACCAGATTAAAAGAACATGTGGTTAATATAATAAAAGGAAAAAAGGACCATAATGTATCACGACATTTTAAGGAATTTCATAACTCTGACCCTAGGGGAATAAAGTTTTGTGGTATAGATACGGTGGACTCCCATTGGAGGGGAAGTAATAGGGTAAAAGGCATTTCACAAAATGAGACCTATTGGATTTTTAAATTAAACACTTTGAAGCCTAATGGTTTAAATATCGAATTGGATTTGAACTGTTTCATTTCGGATTTTTAATTTTAATATATATTTTAATAATATTTTAGATTTAATATTTTAGATTCATTTGGTATTATATTTATCTTATAGGAAATTATTATATAAAAAATTCTTTAAGTACTGAGAGGAGTTTGTATGGATTCACGAATAACATGTGAATATATGAAGGTAATATAATATAAGATTATAATTTTATAATTTTTTAATTATGATGGTAATATAATGAATGATTTTATATTTATTTTAGAGTATTATTATAGATTTAAAAAATTATTAAGTGTTAAGATATGTGTCTGGATGTATGGGTAAAGATGGTAGAGGTATATACATTTTGATGATGTATTCAAATATTGGTAGTATAATCACATTGGGATTTGATAGAAAATATGAGAGATGTAAGGTATTTTAATCAGTATAGGGGTTGTTCTATTTATTGACCAGTAGAGGGAGTATTGTGTATCCGTTAGGGGGATGTTATATATGGATATGTATATACACATAGGGAGATATATACACTGAATTTTAATGATATTTATAGGAATGTTCTAGACTGGAAGGTAGGGAGAATATATGAGTAAGGAGTATATATATGTATATCGGTATAGTATGTTAAGATGGAGTTATTTGTATGCTGATATTTTAAATTTTATTTTATTTTATTTTATATATGGGACATTGTATAGTATGCTTTGTATTGTGGATGATAATACAGAGGTACAGGATTTGGATGAGATCGATAAACGGCTTTGAGATGAAGTAAGGTGCAATGTGGACAGGTATGGGCGGCGTTTTCCAGCTTCCAAGATGGCGGTTTTGAAGTGCCTTCAGTGGAGGAAGGGCGGTATATAAGGAGTCGATGCACAGACGTCCTTACCCTTCTGAAAAAGTCATAGGAAGTGACGAAATGCGTCAGGGACACGTGACGTCAGACGCATCGACGTTAACCGGAAGTGCGATCGCGGCCATCTTGGAAGTGGGAACATGTGGCCAGTGTTCCCTAACTTGCCTACACTTTTATTCCTGTGAGGAGGAGCTGCTTCATCCAAATTTATATGTAAGTTGCTACAATAAAGGATGTTATCTTTGGATTCACTGTTGTAATGGCTGATTTTGTTATGAGGAAAATGGAAGATAAACCCTGAGACTGGATGTGACCCTAATAACAAGAAGTCAACCCGGATTTGTGTTATGCCCTGTCATTTTTCTTATAGGGTAATTATCCATCAGTACACGAGTTGGAGAGTGTTGGTTTGGGTTTAAAGGTGTTCACTGAGGAATATAGAGTGTGGTGATACACTCCTGCATTATTATATGTTGTTTTTTCACAGTTTGTGCAATAGACACGTTGTGAGGGTTTTTACTTATATATTTTGGTACACAAAGGAATATTTGTTTGTGTGTAGAGATTAGTACACGGAGTGAACACATATATATATATATATATATACATATATATATATATATATATTTTTTTTTTTTTTTGCATGTTGCACATTGCACGTGTGTATTTATTATTTAAGGTATGACACTATGTTAAGTTTTTGTTTTTTGAGGTATATTGCCATCAGGATTTGCGTGTATTGAGAAAAAGACTTGTTGGAAAAGAAAAGAAAGAAAAAAGACGATTTTGAACAATTGTTTACACCTGTGCGGGTTTATTTGTTTTGGACATTTGTTGGTTCAATTTTTGATTGTGATGTTTGATTGTTAGATAAAGAGAAAAGTTTATAATTTTTATTTGTTTAGCCTTCAAGGGTGGAGGTGGATCACTTTTCTGGGATATTACACGGGATTTTGTGCTGTGTATTTTAATATATGGTCTATGGAATTAAGCCCCATTCTCATCCCTGCACATTACACAGGTAAGCCAGAGATTTTGTCACATGACTTCATGGGAAAAAAAGGAAAATAGGTATTTAAAATGTGATTTATGCTCAAATGTATGAAGACCAATGGGAGGCAATGGGGAAGCAGCATTTAAAGGTGTTGTATGGTATAGCCTAAACTTGTACTGTAAATAAACCGCCACCTTCCATTTTGCCCCAAACATGTACAGGCACCATATTTATCTATATCAGCGGTTCTCAACCTGGGGGTCGCGACCCCTTTGGGGGTCGAACGACACTTTCCCAGGGGTCGCCTAAGACCATTGGAAAACACATATTTCCGATGGCCTTAGGAACCGAGACACCGCTCCTTGATCCGTCTGCAGGTGTGGGTGGGATGACATGCCGTCCCTGTCATCTGGACACACCCCCGGGATCAATCCTTCCTCATCGGTGATTGGCCGCCGGAACTGTAGCTCAAGAGAGGCACACAGGCGGCCAATCACCGGCGAGGAGGTGGAGCTTGTAAAGGAGGAGCCGAGCGGCACCGCGAAGCACGAGCGAGTGAAGAGGAGGAAAGCGGCCGGAGAAGGAAGCCATCTGACCGGTAAGTGTTTGTACCATGGGAGAGGGAGGGAGCGAGCCCAGGCTGGAGCCGGGGTCAGCAAGGTAAGTATCATTGGTGTCAGTGGGAGGAATAGTGCCCAATCATTGGTGTCACTATTACCAATGATGGGGCACTATTCCTCCCCCCACTGACACCAACGATGGGGCACTATTCCTCCCACTGACACCAACGATGGGGCACTATTCCTCCCACTGACATCAACGATGGGGCACTATTCCTCCCACTGACACCAATGATGGGGCACTATTCCTCCCACTGATACCAACGATGGGGCACTATTCCTCCCACTGACACCAATGTTGGGGCACTATTGCTCCCCCTGATGCCAACGATGGGGCACTATTCCCCCCACTGACACCAATGATGGGGCACTATTCCTCCCACTGACACCAGTGATGGGGCACTATTCCTCCCACTGACACCAATGATGGGGCACTTTTCCTCCCACTGACACCAGTGATGGGACACTATTCCTCCCACTGACACCAGTGATGGGGCACTATTCCTCCCACTGACACCAATGATGGGGCACTATTCCCCCCACTGACACCAATGATGGGGCACTATTCCCCCCACTGACACCAATGATGGGGCACTATTCCCCCCACTGACACCAATGATGGGGCACTATTCCCCCCACTGACACCTATGATGGGGCACTATTCCTCCCATTGACACCAACGATGGGGCACTATTCCTCCCCCCACTGACACCAACGATGGGGCACTATTCCTCCCCCCACTGACACCAACGATGGGGCACTATTCCTCCCCCCACTGACACCAACGATGGGGCACTATTCCTCCCCCCACTGACACCAATGATGGGGCACTATTCCTCCCACTGACACCAACGATGGGGCACTATTCCTCCCACTGACACCAACGATGGGGCACTATTCCTCCCACTGACACCAACGATGGGGCACTATTCCTCCCACTGACACCAACGATGGGGCACTATTCTTCCCACTGACACCAACGATGGGGCACTATTCCTCCCACTGACACCAACGATGGGGCACTATACTTCCCTCTGATACCAACGATGGGGCACTATTCCTCCCACTGACGCCAATGTTGGGGCACTATTGCTCCCCCTGATGCCAACGATGGGGCACTATTCCTCCCACTGACACCAATGATGGGGCACTATTCCCCCCACTGACACCAATGATGGGGCACTATTCCCCCCACTGACACCAATGATGGGGCACTATTCCCCCCACTGACACCAATGATGGGGCACTATTCCCCCCACTGACACCAAGGATGGGGCACTATTCCCCCCACTGACACCTATGATGGGGCACTATTCCTCCCCCCACTGACACCAATGACGGGGCACTATTCCTCCCACTGATACCAATGATGGGACACTATTCCTCCCACTGACACCTATGATGGGGCACTATTCCTCCCACTGACACCAATGATGGGACACTATTCCTCCCAGTGACACCAATGATGGGGCACTATTCCTACCACTGACACCAATGATGGGGGCACTATTCCTACCACTGATACCAATGATAAGGCACTATTCCTACCACTGACACCAATGATGTCGCACTAGTCCTCCCACTGCAAAATTACAGTTATGAAGTAGCAACGAAAATAATTTTATGGTTGGGGGTCACCACAACATGAGGAACTGTATTAAGGGGTCGCGGCATTAGAAAGGTTGAGAACGACTGATCTATATGTTTTACCAGAAGAATCCAATTTCCTTTTAGCTTTCAGATAACTGCCCTGTCATAGGAGGTTAGAAATGAGGAAACAATTCAGCTGTTGAAAAAGAACATTAATTACCAAAAAGCTTTCAGATAACTGCTCTGTCACAGGAGGATAGAAATCAGGAAACAATTCAGCTGTTGAAAAAGAACATTAATTACCAAAAATATTTTTCTTTCCTATTTCAAGGTATGGCAGGAGTCACAAATGCACCCTGACAAGTGTAAGAAAGCCAGTGATGAGCCAAAGACATACTGTAGGTAAGGCTGGCCACACAATATACATTTTTTGTTCAGCCAGGGGGTTGAACAAAATAAAAAAGTGCCAATTTCCCCATCCACACATTTGAGGTAGATGGGGGGAATCCCTTCCACTGTGCTTTTGTGTTCTGCCGGCAGGGAGCCTTCCCCGACATTCGAATACAATGATCAGTGTTGTTGGCTATACAATGATCAGTGTTGTTGGCTATTATTAATTGTTGGGGAAAAACCCAACAAGCTGGTTGTACACAAGTTGATTGACTTGCGTACAGCCAGCTAGCCCATACATGGTTCAAAATTTGCCTAGTCCCTGACTAATTTCAATCCTTGTATCACCAGCTTAAGGGGTGAGAAAGGTAAAGTGTGAGGACTGATAATGCTAAAGTCTGTCCTACTGTGATCAATGTATAAATATTATGTGACAGTCTCTGCATGTGGGGGCTTTAATGTAGGCAAGTCTGTACAATATTGAATAGGGGATTTATTTTCCAGCGTGCCAGAAGAAAGATAATCTAAAGCTTTATTTATTTGTTACTTTAATAATTTACTCATTCACTGTAAGGAATAGAGATTGCCATTTAAAAAAGACTGGATTATCAAAAATGTCCTTTTATTTGGGTATGGAGGAGCATGTGACTTGCTTTATGTGACAATGGTACTTGGTGATTGGCCCAGTGTTGTCACATGGGTGATGGTAACATGAACCCCTTGCTTTGCTCTGCACAGGTTCACTTTCAGCCAATTTGTTACAGTACTTGTAGGAACCCTGCTGGTTTTTCCAGGATTCCTCACAGGACCTCTTGCCGGGTCTTCCAGGATCCCTCTTGATAAGTCCAGGAATCCTATGAACACTAGCTCCAGGGTTACCAGTAAAGATGCCGAGCATGTCCTCTGACCAAAAGAGTATTTGAGCACCAGCCCTTGGAATGGCTAGTTCTGTGGCTTATCACCAGCTACCTTAGAGCTAAAAGTGCTAAAATACCTGCCAGTTGCCTGTTTGTTGCTGAACTTTTTTTTTCCGTACTTACCAAACTAGTATGCCAAATCACTTCCAATAATGCATTTATAATGGACCTTCTACCTTTGTGGCAAAGCCCGCTTATTCTTATTGTACCCCCTCCCCAAAACACTTTCGGGGAAATGGATAATATACTTACCTTTCTCTGTCTTCCTCCTGCAGCGCCTACTTAAGTGTGACCTCATCCTGCTTCCAGTCAAGAAGATGACCCTGCACCGTGCTGTGCTCAACATTCCCCAAGTTCTTGTCGACAGGAGGAGGATGTCACCCCCTGCACTGTGGAAGTTAGGGAAAGGTGAGATCTCTAGCTCCCTCCAGAGGTACTTTTATGCAATGGGTAGGGGAGGGGGCAACTTGAATAAGTGGTCGTTGCCACTGAGGTAGAAGGTTCACTATATCAGACCAGGGAGCAAGTAAAGAAGTTCATAGTTGAGGATAACATACACTTTAACATGAACTCTCTGATAATCACTAATCCAAACCCTTTTCCACAGGTTGGGATTTGATGACTGCTCCAATGAAGCTGCTCTGTATGCCGGTTTCCAGACTGACCCTCTCACTGGTACAGGAGTAGCATCCACATGATCCAGATGGAACATGTCTGAGATACCTGGCCATATTCCAGGGCTGATGATCAGAGGACTGGGACATTGGCCGTCATGGGTTAATGTGAGTGTTACTGGGGGAGTTAAGAGCTCTTACTGTGGAAAGTGGAGCTCTGTTTTTGTTACATGGCTAGAGCAGGGGCGGACTGACCATTCGAGCACTCGGGCACTGCCAGAGGGCCCGGGGTCAGAAGGGGGCCCCATAAAATGCCCCTGGTACCTTTTATAGGCTTTTTTGGGTGTGTTTTGAGTGTGGGCAAGGACACAGGGGCCCCATGATCCCCAATTGCCTGAGGGCCCCATGAGTTGTCAGTCCGTCCCTGGGCTAGAGTTGCCATTTTTCCTTTGTTATATTGGAAATCAGACAACTAAACCAGCACTGACCAACACAGACACCCTTTTCTTCCAGTGTTCTAAATTGGACATCTTGAGAATTACATTTACAACTGTAATGAATGGGTTAATGCTAACGTGTTAGTGCTGTCTGCATCAAAGCTGATATAAAAGATACAAAATAATGCAACAAGGTGTGAATAAATCAATAATTGCATTTTATGATGCAATTTAATGTAGGTACTTGCATTTGATTTAGTATCAGCTTCTTGTAATCCTTTATACAAAAACTAGGGACCATCAGGGCTGGGACCCAGCGAGGTGTGCTGCATGAAAATGTGTTGGAAAGGAGCATGGTGACAGGTAAACTCCCAGGATGTTGCTAAGTGAGGCCAAGTTATTACTGTTCACCTTCACCATCACAGTGATGAGCTCTCAAACTGTGAGCTCAGAGATACTGCATCGGGGGGGAGAGCGCAGGTGAAGGGGGTGTGAATCGGAGAAAGAGCTCACTTCTGTGAAAGTGAAGGTGAACAGTAATAGCTGAGCCATGCTTAGCAACATCCTGGACAGCTTCAGGTCAGGCTTCTTAAGGTATGTAAATGGCCTATCCCTATAGCAAGGGCATTATTCAGTTTTGGTCAAAGCTGCTTTTTCTTATCTGCAGACATCCCTTATCTGTATAGGCTTTTTTTTCATAAAGGTGAACTGTTCCTTTAAATATGAGCTGCATCTTCTTCTTCAAAATTTAGAAAATCTGTACACGTTTATGCTCGCACAACTCTTTAATTCCCTCCAATATTTACACAATTTTGAACCCTTTTTTTATGAAATCCAATTTAAAAAACATTTATAAATAGATCCCATAGTGTCAATACGGTAAAAATATTGATTATTTGAAATGATATTAGGTGATTTTGCGATATTTGAGGTTTTCCAAAAAAATGTGATGCCTGTCAGTTTTCCAGGTTTTGTTAGTAAAAAAAGTTATTTGGTAATTGTAGTGATTTATTGTTTTTTCATGATATGCTGTGCTGTTTTTGAGGTTTTTATTTCTTTTGTTTGTTCTTTAGTTATGTTCATGGGGCCTTTCATTAGTGAAGGGTGCTCAAAGTGGAGTCTACACTTGTAATTGAACATTTGCTCTTGAAGCTGCTTTTTTGTTTGCAGCATATTACTGCATTATTGAAATAAAAAAAAAAAAAAAGAAGTGCAAGAACAGTGTACAAGTAAACTACCACCCAATAAATCACTTACTTTTCACTGCGCTTCAAAACCCCCATAGAAAAAATAAAAGTCAGGCATACATTAGTTCTTTATCCCCCTGAATAAAATGGTTTTGCTGCTGGCCAATTTACACTGTTGTAACCTGTGCAGTATCTTAACCTCTTGACGCCGACGTCACACAAATATGCGACCTCACGGAACTGCGCTTTTTTCTGTGGGGCTGCATATTTACGTACCTGTCTTTGTGCTGGGAGCGCGCCACACTGCGTACTCCCAGCACAAAGACCGCGGTGTCACTGAGAGCACCGGGTCCCGTTCTAACGATCGGGACCTGGGAATCCCGATTTCGGGTCACAAGATCGCTGTGATAGCCTCTAATTGGCTATCACAGTGATCAGTCACTGTGCAGCCCGGCCTCCTTGTTTTTTCTCTCTATGAATGAAGAAGAGAGATACATTGTATCTCTCTAACTCCTGGCATAGAGAGAAAAAAATTTGTAAAAAAAAAAGATAAATAAATATTCAAAAATAAAATAACAAATAAAAAAAAAATACCTAGATCAAGGTTTGATCTAGTTCAGTGCCAGGGTTATTGTATGGGTCAAGGACAGGGCCAAAGTTCAAGGTCAAAAGTCAGGATTTAAAAAAAAAATTGGTATCAGTGTCAGTGTTTTTTAGGTAAAAAAAAAAAGACAAAAACAAAATGCACGCTATTGTTTCTGGGCTGTACTACGGGTACAAACAACAAATAACATACACATATATGGTATCGCTGCGATCGTCAAGAGCTGGAAAAGTTATTTTGGGTTGTTTTTTGGTGGTAGGTTATGGTAGTAACAAGAAACACACAGCTAAAAAATATTTTTACTATTTTGGGCCAGTTTTCCTTTGATAACAAAAAAAAATCAGGAGATATCCATTACCATTTACCACCAAATGAAAGCCCAATTTGTCCTGAAAAAAATGTGGTATAATTCACCTGGATGTACAAAGTAGCTGTGATGATATGTACAGTTTTACTAACACATGTCAATGTTGCAAAATTGTGCTTAGGCATTTAGATTTGTTTTACCCTTAAGCGAGAAGGGGTTAAAACAGTTGTAAAGGTTTGCTTTTTTTTATTAACATACATGTTAGAGTTACCTGCTGTGTGCAGTGGATTTGCATAGAACAGCCCTGCACCCCCCCTTCTGGGGTCCCCCACTAGCACTGTAGGCTCCTCCTCCCTTCTGAGTGCCCCCATAGGAAACTGCTTCCTATGAGGGCACAAATGCATGCGTGATCCAAAACTTGGCTGTGTGTGTTTATTGAACAGAGCAAAGCATACTCGTCCCCACCCACCCACTTCTGCATCTTAGGTCTTTGGTGAGAGAGAGCAGCACTGCTCTTATTGTACACAGTCCTGGTTCGAAGTCTGGCTCAGGTAAGTATCAAAGATAGAAAAAACCTTTAAACGTTACAACCCCTTTAATACTTATAATAATGCCCCAGCCCTTGTCTTTGGGTCTAGCCTTGCTATTCCTAATATTCCTGCTACTTGTCAATTTTACACTTCTGTGTCATCTGCTGTAAATAATTCTTGTTATAGAAAGCATGCCTGTGGTTTTTTTAGTACATTTTGGCCGATTTGCACTCCATTAAAAATATTCTGCTGCTGGCCAATTTTAATCTGATCATCTGCAGTCTCTTGTTTCCTTATGAAACTTGATGGAACATTGTCCTGTCGTTGGCCAATTTCTATCAGCTAGAACAGGGACAGCCACAGAGAACTACTGGCCAATTCTATCTGCCGGTCCAAGTGGGCCTTATTGCCGTTTGATGTAAAAGCATGTATCACTGTAAAGCTACTTAAAGTTTTTTTTTTAACTTAAAGGTAAACTTCAGAAATTTAGTCACTTTTTAAAATGTGCTAGCTTATATGGGATAAGGCCACCAAAGTGCATGACACTTCACAGACTTTCCTTTAATTCTGGTGCTCCAATGCTGCACCTTCAGTTCCTGCAGATTCAGATTCATATGCAGCCTCTCTGTCAACCCCTCCGCTCTGCTGGAGCGCTATGTATTATGTGAACCCATTCAGAAAATACAAAGCCTCCTGTGAATGGACAGAAGAGCAGAGGGATGAGCAGAGAGCTATATGAGAAAGCAGGATTACTCCTGGATCTGTTAGACCCCTGATGCATTCTGTGCTTGCAGTACCTGTAGATGGAAAGGACAAAGTCCCTGAATTGAAGTTTGCCAAGCTGCTGCCTCTGGGATTCTGAGGCCCTGAGCCCAAAAGTGCTCAGAGCTAAGCGCTTCCAGGTTTCAATCTAAGCGGAAGAGATTAGCCAGCACTCTTTCCATGTGGAACTCACCTGCAGGGATGCCAGGCACACAAAAAAGCTTCATGACTACATGTCGGTAGGAGTGATCAGGTAGCTTTACATCTACATGTAAAGATATAAAAATCATCTGTATTTTCTATGTTTAGCCAATCAGATTCTGTTGGCTGTAAAGCCACAAAATCACTTCTATCTGCTGGCCCATATTTACCCTGCACTTGTGTGCACTTGGGATGAGTTTTAGCAACAGTGGAGATGTTTGGAAGTGGGGCTGTGTACATATGGCATTGGTCACAAGACAGTTAAACAGTAAAACAAATATAAAAAAAGAAAACAAATCAACTAATATGCATTTTTATAACTTTATTGAGATGTTATGCTCTTGAAACAGTCTGATTAATTTGTGCTCCATCAGCTTTAAAAGAAGGTAAGTGAGATGTGTCCCATTAGAAAGAAAGAATAAAAATATTTCTATCTTCTATTGGATGATTTTCCCTATAAGATATGAATAAAGTTTTAGTAAAAGTAAAATAACTTCAAAATATAAAGTTTCATCTAAGCTAAATATCTCCCCTAAAAATGTTTGAGCCTATGCTGCCCCCAAATACACACAGGAATGTCATTGCACCCATTAGGGGCACCTATGTATGAAAACTAAAACTTCTGAATGAACCCTCTACACACTGCTAAACAACCTTTCTAGCAAACGTTGCATAAAAATAGGGATTTTTAGTTCACATAGATTGCAATACATGTTTAGGCTGGTCCACTGCATCACCATAACCCCTCTCTGGCCAGTCTCTTCTCTACTCAAAATGCAAAATACTTGCTTATAGAAAACTTCAGTTGATATTGTGCCAATATGGGGCAAATAGACACAAGATGTAGAAGAGCTATAGGTTGAAGTCTGGTCACTGACCTGCACTATGCAATATAAATTAAATATACCTGTGCTCAAATCCCAGCAGTTATACATTTACATGCAGCGGGCAAAATAACTATTGAACACGTCACCATTTTTTTAGGTAAATGTATTTCTAAAGTTGCTATTGACATGAACTTTTCACCACATGTCGATAAAAACCCATGCAATCAATACATACAAAGAGACCAAAACAAATATGTTCAGGAGATAAGGTATGTGTAATAAAATGGAATGACACAGGGAAGAAGTATTGAACACATGGAGAAGGGGAGATGCACAAAGGCATGGAAAGTCAAGACACCAACTGACATCTTTCAGTAATTAGAAAGCAATCCTGTCCATTGTCAGTGCAAATGAATATCAGCTGGTTCAGTCTCAACTGATGGCCTATAAAAAGGTGTCTCATTACCAAGGTGTCACACAAGAAACATCTCATGATGAGTAAAATCAATGAGCTCTCTCAAGACCTTTGCAACTTTACGGTTGCAAAACATACTAATGGCAGTGGTTACAGAAGGATTTTAAAACTTCTGAATGTTTCTGTGAGCACTGTTGGGGCCATAATCCAGAAGTAGAACATCATTTCACCATAAACCAGCCACAACCAGGTGGTGCTCACAAGATTTCTGATAGAAGAGTGAAAAGTATTTTCAAAAAGGTTGTCCAAGAGCCAAAGATTACTTGTGGAGAGCTTCAGACAGAAAGAGACATTTAAAGTTTGCTGCACAACATTTAGACAAGCCTGTGAAATACTGGGAGAATATAGTCTGGTCAGATGAGACCAAAATTGAACTCTTTGGATGCCATAATACACACCATGTTTGGAGGTCAAATGGCACTGCACGTCACTCCAAAAACACTATACCAACAGTGAAATTTGGAGGCGGGAACATCATGGTGTGGGGCTGTTTTTCAGCATACGGTACTGGCAAACTTCTTGTCATTGAAGGAAGGATGAATGGAAAAATGTATCAAGACATTCCTGATAAGAATCTGCTGCCATCTACCAGGATCATGAAGATGAAACGAGGGTGGACATTTCAGCAAGACATTGTTCCCAAACACAAAGCCAAGGAAACTCTCATTTGGTTTCAAAGAAAAAAGATAAAGCTGCTAGAATGGCCCAGTCAATCACCTGACTTGAATCCAATAGAAAATCTATGGAAAGAATTAAAGACCAGATTTCCTAGAAGGGGCCCATGGAACCTTCAAGGTATGAAGACTGTGTGGAAGAGTGGGCCAAAATCACATCTGAGGAGTGCATGTGACTAGTTTCTTCATACAAGAGGTGTCTTGAAGCTGTCATTACAAAGTAAGGATTTTGAACAAAGTATTAAACTTCAGTTAACGTGTTCAATACTTTTTCCCTGTGTCATTTCATTTTATTACACATAACTTAATCTCTGAGAGAGAGAGATACACACACACACACACACACACACACACATTAGGTGTCTAAGGAGCATGACTATATGTTACCAGTAAAAATACTAAATGAACCCTCTGCATGGTGCTATAGCCCCCTTCTAGTAATCTTTGCATGAACACAGCAATTTTTAGTTCACATGCATTGCAATACATGTTTAAGCTGGCCAACTGCGTCAAAGTAATCCCTCTCTGGCCAGCCCTACTCTACTCTAACTCTAGTCTACTCTAACTCTAGTCTACTCAAACTAATTTTTTTTTTTTTAATATATATATGTATATGTATTTTATATATATATATTTGTTTATATTTGTATATGTTTTATAGTTTTTAATTTTATTACCATACTCCTAATCTTCTCTACCGTAGTTTACTCTAGTTTACATTAGTAGTAGTGGTAGTAGTAGTAGTTTACATTAGTGTACTCCAACTCTACTCCACCTCTTCTCTAATTCCTGCTACTCTTCTCCTACTCTACTCCTCTCCTGCTCCTTCTCTACTCCTCCTCCACTTTTTACATTTTTACTAGTTTACATTAGTAGTAGTAGTAGTTTACATTCGTGTACTCCAACTCTACTCCAATTCCTGCTACTCTTCTACTCTACTCCTCTCCTGCTCCTTCTCTACTCCTCCTCCACTTTTTACATTTTTACTAGTTTACATTAGTAGTAGTAGTTGTTTACATTCGTGTACTCCAACTCTACTCCAGTTCCTGCTACTCTTCTACTCTACTCCTCTCCTGCTCCTTCTCTACTCCTCCTCCACTTTACTCCTCCCATATCCTGCTTCTACTCTACTCCTCTTCCTATGCTACTCCTCTCCTTCTCCTCCTCTTTCTCTACTGTACTGTATCTCTAGCCAGCTGCTGTACTCAATACTTACCTCCTCATATTTGGTATATGATTTGTTGCATAGTGTATATGAAAAATCAGTTGTTAGAAATTGGATGGTCCAACCAAAATTATGCCTATGTGGGTTTGGGTGGTTTTGGTGGTGGACGCTTGCGTTTCCTGGGAAATCGGGTAAATTTTTGATTTTCCAGGCATTGAATAAAATGTGGTCTTAGGAGCTTGTTATTGTACTTACACTCTGGATTACCTCCAGGAGTCAAAAGCTCAACCATATTTGCAGCTGAATACATGACACAACTGGGATCATTTGCTGCCTGCTGCTGCACTTTTAATAATATAATGTGTTTTAGTGGGTCTTTCAGAAGAACTCTATAGCATTCTTCAGTCTGTTTAAAGGCAGCTGATGTATAATCGATCACCAGTTGACTGTCGGCCATCACCACCCGTTTACCATTATAGGCCGTTACAAAAACATGTCCTGGCAGTAGGTGTAACTGAATGGTTGGTTTTAACACTGGTATTACAAGTGAGCCAACCATTCTTATGTGCATGTTCTGTGTGTGTTGAAATTGATTTTTTATTATTTTGACTACAGCATGGACAACAGCAGAGCTGACAGACTGATCATTTTCAATGTTAGCCTTGTCCTGCATGCGGAGTCCCAATTGTGGGATCCAGGCTGCAGTAGGGTCAAGTTTTAAAACCTTCGCCTGTGGCTCGCTGTCTTCACATGGTGGCCTCTTTCTTTTCCTCTTTCCACGATCCTGCTGGCGTTCCAACGTAGGCGGGTCCTTTGTAGAGTGGCTTGTTGAAGCTGAAGAAGATAAATCATCTAACATATTATTATATGCCGTGCTACTTTGCTATATATTTATATACAGTATATATATATGTGTTTTTGCGTTTTTTGCACACGTTTAAAAAATCATTTAGGGCCTAAAGATGACACAAAACTCCAAAACATTATATATATGTACAAATACACTTAAGTTAATTTTAGGGCACAAAAAGCAAAAAATTATCTATTTTTTTAGTAAAATATAAAAGACGAGGTTGCATCGAGTAAATAGATATCCAACATGTCGAACCTTAAATTTGCGCACACTTGTGTAATGGTAACAAACTTTAATAACCCTATATTTTCTATAGGTGACACTTTTAAAGCCCCTTATAGGTCATCAGTTTAGCGTTACAGAGGATATCTCGTGCTAGAATTATTGCTCTCATTCTGGCGTGTGTTGCGATATGTAACGTGTATCGCAATCATCGCTTTCATGCATAGACGCCCCTGCGCACGCTTTTATGTTTGTACGTGCGTACATATGTGGGGGTGGGGAGTCCTTGAAAAATTTGTTGGGGTTATATATTTGCATGTAACTTTTAATTTTTTAAAAATTAAACATTTTTTTTTTTTTTTACTTAACTTTTTTTTTCATCACACATGGGACAAAAAGTGATGATTTTTGGTGACAGATTCTCTTTTTTTAAAAACATACAGGGTCTAAAAGACCCTGCATGTCCCTCCTGTGCTCCACTGAATTTAATGATGTGCATATCGCAACGCATTACATTTTATTCCAGCCTTGATGTCCGGTAATCTGCCGACGGGGACCCGGAAGTGACGTCACATCACTTCCAGGTCAGGACAAGAAGGGGAAGGGAACAGATGTGTTCGCTCTCCTCCATCTGCTATACACGTCGGCAGTCACTGAAATGGTCCTGAGCCCGCAGATGGGCAAGCGGAGCCGGGGCAGAGGCTGGCAACATAGTAGGCTGTGTGGAAGCAATCGGGCGGCAGCGTTGCCACCTGAATGCTTCCACCTGACAGGTGAGCCCTGCTGCTTGCCCGGAGCAGGGCTACAGGTAACAAAAAACTACCTGACCGGCGCCCGGAACTACATGTCCTCGGCGTCGGCCCATATGAATTGCACATCCCTGAGAGAGATATACAGTCATATATATAAAAGCAAAGTGAAAACCATAGATATATGTAAACCTTAACTTATAGCAGATATTCAAAGCCCAGTTCTATCCACATAAAAACACTTGTGATTGGTGCTGCTTCTCCTTTAAAATGCTCACTCATCATACTGTATGGACCCCTTAATAATAATCAGGTCTGAATGCACGTTGGATGTAATCTCCACACTCTCCTGCTGTTATACTTCACCTTGCTCTTCTCCAACCTTGGAAGGTAAAAATATCTGTACCGCCAGTTAGGCTCCTTTCCTTTAACCATCATACTCCCAGAGTTGGTCACCAAACTGTCACTTCATAAAGCTCATGTGATGACACAGACCAGAAAGAACCCTCATCATTTTCCATCTGTATTATTTTTAACACACATATAAAAACATAAGCATATGTATTGTCGTTGCCCTGTGCCTGATCCTGCACCCGGAATGACAAGCCTGCATAAGCTGTAAGGGAACCCCGCTGCTCCACTACTCACCTGGAGCCAGAGTGTGTCACAACTTAAGCAGAGGTGAGGTCACCAACTGAAGTCACAACCAGGGGCGGACTGACCCTTTGGAAACTCGGGCACTGCCCGAGGGCCCGGGGTCAGTAGGGGGCCCCATGAGATGCCCCTGGTACCTTTTTCAAAGACTTTTCTGAGTTTGGGCAAGGACACAGGGGCCCCATGATCTCCTATTGCCCGGGGGACCCATGAGTTGTCAGTCCGCCCCTGGTCACAACCTACACATTTTGTCACATCCGAACATCATCAAGCAGAGGTACGGCTGCGACATCCTCCACTCGCTAAGAACTATTTTACAATGAACCATCTGCATGTAAGTTAGCCAGCTGGGCCATGATATATTATTATAAGCAATTATTTTTTACAAATATCATGTGGAAGAGCAGGATTACAATTAAGAACAAATAAGATCAACCAATTTGTACCCAGTAATAATAAAAATCCATAAACCGTTATCTAAGAAAATTGCCGTTTAGTGATGTTGTAATACATAACCATCATCATCAAAAATGCATATACAATCTAATGTCATCTAGTGGCCATTTATGAAAAATAGTAAAATGAAAATAAAAATGAAAAAATGTGTGCTCCCCATTTATAAAATCGCTATCAACACCTATCTAGCTTAGTTTGAATGATAAAATCTCAGAAGTATGAAATATCTCCTCCTTGATACTGGAGATAAAACAATTGAGATCTTTTTCTATCTTCAAATCCTGTGGGCTCAGGGCTTCCAATTTGTAAATCCCCTGGGTTTTCTTTCTAGAATTATTCCCCAGTTGTGTTTTCTTCACTATTTTTGTTTGCATATTAGGGTCACCTACACACATATATATATATATATATATATATATATATATATACTGTATATGGCTTGTTCTTTATTCTAGGAAACTATATTCTAAAGTTGAGTGATAATTCACAGACTTATAGGTAGAGCTGCCTGGAGGGTACATCTGAAAGCAGCGGCTGGGTTCATTTGCTAGTAGCACACTAAAAAAATTAGAGCTTTCAAAAATAGACGTGTTAATAGCTTATGTAATTTCCATTTTGCTCATAAAAATAAACAGCAGAGAATCCCAAATCAAATCAATATTTGGTGTGACCACCCTGTGCCTTCAAAACAGCATGAATTCTTTAAATCTTCTAGGTACACTTGCGCACAGTTTTGAAGGCACTTGACAGATAAGTTGTTCCTAAACATCTTGGAAATAACAACAGATCTTTAGATGTAGGCTGCCTCAAATCCTTCTTTCTCCTTATGTAATCACATACAGACTGGATGATGTTGAAATCAGGGCTCTGTGGGGGCCAAGCCATTATTTTCTGGACTCCTTTTTCTTGTGTACACTGAAGATAGTTCTTAATGACGTTGGCTGCATGTTTGAGGGTCGTTGTTCTGCTGCGGAATAAATTAGGGGCCAATCACACACCACAATGATGGTATGGCATGATGGATATGTATCTGCCTGTATTTCTCAGCTTTGAGAACATCATTGATCCTGACCAAATCTCCAACTCCAAATCTTCAGCTCCATTTGCAGAAATACAGCCCCAAACTTGCAAGGAACCTCCACCATGCTTCTGTTACCTGCAGACACTCATTATTGTACTGCTCCCAAGCCCTTTGCAAACAATCTGCCTTCTACTACAACCAAATAGTTCAAATTTTGACTCATCGGCCCAGAACACCTGCTGCCATTTTTCTGCACCCCGGTTCCTATGTTTTCATGCATAAGATATGGAAACAAGGCCTAGGCGACTCAACTATGCATGAAAACTGGCGTGCAAAAAAATGACAGCAGATGCTGTGGTCCAATGAGTCAAAATATGAAATATTTGGCTGTAGCAAAAGGCAGGTAGTTTGCCAAAGGGCTGGAGTGCGGTACAATAATGAGTGTCTGCAGGCAATAATGAAGCATAGTGGAGATTCCATGCAAGTTTGGGGCTGCATTTCTGGAAGTGGAGTTGGAGATTTGCTCAAGATCAATGGAGTCCTCAATGCTGAGAGATACAGGCAGATAATTATCCATCATGCCATACCATCAGAGAGGCGTGTGATTGGCCCAAATGTATTCCTCAGCAGGAGAATGACCCCAAACATACAGCCAATGTCATTAAAAACTATCTCCAGTGTAAACAAGAACGAGAGTCTTGGTAGTGATGGTTTGGCCCCCATAGAGCCCTGATCTCAACATTATCATGTCTGTCTGTGACTACATGAAAAAACAGAAAGAGTTGCGGCAGCCTACAGTCATAGAAGATCTTTGGTTAGTTCTCCAAGATGTTTGGAACAACCTACCTGCCGGGTTTCTTCAGAAACTGTATGCAGGTGTACCTGGAAGAATTTATGCTGTTTTGAAGGCAGAGGGTGGTCACACCAAATATTGATTTGATTTGGATTCCTCTTTTGTTCAATTACTTTCCATTTTGTTCATTAATAAAAATAAATGATTAACACTTCTATTTCTGAAAGCATTCCTTATTGACAGCAATATATATATAAAATCTGTCTAAAGTTCCTCAAAGTATAGGTGGAAGAACTACTCACCCCCCTGCCTCTAGGTCAGGCTGTTCTCCACCTCCTACCCACTCCTAGCACAACCCCTTGTCTGAGCCGCCCCCTCCTTCTAGCATTGCTCTGCATCTGCCTGAGCTACATGCAAACAGCCTATAGAAGTAGATGCATGTCACAATCTGGATCATCTGCACGGCCCTGTGTGCACACAATCTGCATTTGGGGCTGCGCAGCGATCACATTTTGACATGTGGCTGTGTCATTGCAGCTGCTGCATCTGCATCCGCTTCTGTAGTTTGTTTCTGCATCCACCCTGAGCTGCATGCAGGCAAAGGCAGCCTGCACACAGGACGGGTTCCAATGCCCATCTGAATGAGGCTTTAATTGCAATATTTGGCATGGATGCGCTTCATATTGTTGCGCTCTACTACTCCGTGCCTGGTGGGTGACAGAGACGTTGAGGGCTCATGCACATAGGCCCTCTGAGCCATATAGTGTAATACCAGGCATATCTTTGCCATAGGTCTTATGTATAGTTGGCTGCCAACAGCCTGTAGAAATCAATACCAGAATGATATACGCAGCAGCTGTATTCATATTTACACATCCCAGCAGTAATTCCATACAGGGACAAATACCTACAGGGATGCAGAGCATATGTCCCTATACACATCAATCACAAAACTCCAGTACCACGGGGGATGGGCATTAATAAATGGGAACTGCTGCTGGGTGTTGCACCTTGGCATTGATTTCTACTAGCTGAATGCAAGACCTGTTATTTGCTAGCACAGGAACATGCCCAGTTTTTATACAGTACAGCTCTCAGTTCCCATGTGCATGAGCCATTAGAGCACATCTTTGTATTAACGATAACCCCCACTGACTACGGGAATTATAGGTCCCTTCTAGCAACAATAGTTACCCCAGCAGCAAGAATATATACCCCAATAACAACAGTAGATGTATGAGCAACAATAGATAGCAACAATAGTTACCCCAGCAGCAAGAATATATACCCCAACAACAACAGTAGATGTATGAGCAACAATAGATAGCAACAATAGTTACCCCAGCAGCAAGAATATATACCCCAACAACAACAGTAGATGTATGAGCAACAATAGATAGCAACAATAGTTACCCCAGCAGCAAGAATATATACCCCAACAACAACAGTAGATGTATGAGCAACAATAGATAGCAGTAATAGTTACCCCAGCAGCAAGAATATATACCCCAACAACAACAGTATATGTATGAGCAACAATAGATAGCAGTAATAGTTACCCCAGCAGCAAGAATACATACCCCAACAACAACAGTAGATGTATGAGCAACAATAGATAGCAAGAATAGTTACCCCAGCAGCAAGAATATATACCCCAACAACAACAGTAGGTGTATGAGCAACAATAGATAGCAAGAATAGTTACCCCAGCAGCAACAATCATTAGCCAAGAATCAAGAAAAGATAGCCCAGCAGCAACAATAGATACCCCAGCAGCAATAATGTGCCTCTTAGCAGCAACAATAGATCCCCATACCGTTCCTCAGCAGCAACAATAGATCCACATTCTCTATGTAACATGAACAATTAGTTATGGGGAAACTGTGCACTCAGCCAGGAGGAGCGAGGACACTAGGAGTGGGCACAGCAGCAAACCTACAGGCAGCAGAACTCTCTCAGTCCCTGCAGCCTGTTCCTGGCTCTCCTGTCAAGGCATATCCCCTACCCTATACAGGGAGAGGGCAGCTTCACATAGATCTCTGCTGGAGACGGTCAGAACTGCTGCAGCCGCCGGCCAGCACTATAGAGGCAGCGTTGGCAAATGCATCCGCCTGCTTACTCTGTGGCCGGCACAGCTGCAGAGAGCTGAGAAAGTCCCACTCGTTCCCCGCGTACATCAGTGGGGGTGTCAGACCCTAGTTCAGCCAGAAGGAAAGCCCTGTGTATATATATATATCTATCTCACACATGGACATGTTTTCTGTTCAGCATTAGGGACTCAAGCCTCCACATCACAAGGCCCCAATGATGAAGAGAACTGAATGACATGTCACTTGGGACACTGCAATAACATTCCAGCAAAATGTAAACAACCCCGTCCACCAAAATGTGATCTAGTGAATGAATTCTACAAATTCTACATAATTAGGGGATTAAAAATGCATTGTATGACAAGTGTATTATAAGGAAAAATCTATTGTTGCTATTAGCAACCAGTCAGAATTCATTTCATAGCCTGGTGCAGCACTGACAGCTAGAGGCTGACTGGTTGCTAGGGGCAACAAGAGATTTCTGTCACAGCACACTTCTCCTACATCATCCCCAGATAGGGCTTTCAGTGATTGCTGCATAGGGATGATGGCAGGCTGTGCATAACACACAGCCCTGATACCCAAAGGGATGCTGGGACTTGTAGTCTGCACAGACTCCAGCCTCAGGCTCATCACTACATCCTATATCATGGCATATGGGAGGGGCCTGGAAACCACAGGGCAGGCCTACCACACCAAACCCCACCCACAGGGAGAATAACTAGTCCTCTAGAGGAGGGGTAGGCCTTGTAGGTGGGGCTAGCACTGTAATTGGGATTACTGGTGGGCCATTCAGATTCCTAGGGACACTGCTAGGGACAGGCCCATCAAAACAGAGAAACGGTAACCATAGCAACGGTTTAAAAAATTTATTTAATAACACTCACTTATTGTCTCTGGGCGTTCAGACGTCATCTCCGGTCTTCTCTGAAACGAAATCACTGTAAAATCGCTGTGGATGTGACTAGAAATTACCATTCAGTCTCCCTGCTTCCCTCCTCTCCAATCTCTCAAAGCAGAGTGAGCTGTTAGTGTCAGAAGTGACAGTTGGAGGTCACCTGACCCTGACCGACCAATCACTGGAGACTTTCTTCATTTTCTTGCACTCCGGCTAAACTGCACGATTTGTGGCTCACAATGACTTTATATTCCTAATAAATTATATATTTTCCGAAAGCAGAGACTCTGGAGAACACATTGATGCTAGTTTCAAATTTTTATCTTACAGCATACTAGCACAGCGGTTTAATAAACCCCCTATTGTTAGTAAAAAAATGTATATAAGTTAGTTTTGATGTATACAAACACTAAAAAATTCTCATTGTTTGATGAAATATAAAAGATAAGGTTGAGCCAAGTACAAACCCAACATGTCAAGTCATAAAATTGAAATGGCAACAAACTTTGATACCCCAAATTATCCATAGGTGATGCTTTAAAGGGCTCTTTGCAGGTCATCAGTTTTGTCTTTTTAGATCTGTCCTAATAAAGAAATGGTTTTATCGGATGGCAGTCATTCCTCCATCCTCAGATCTAAGCTGGACTAGCACTTGATAGTCCTGGCAGACAAGGGTGGACCAGCCTGGAGCAGTAGTTTTGGTGTTCTTCAGTTCACAGTTAACCATGAATGATGGCCCTAGAATTGATCTCTCATTCATATCTAATATGTGTGATACACTCACTGTTTTTCTTTGGCACACTCTACATACGTGTTTACATTTGTATGTGCATGCGCTTATGTAGACGGTGGGGGGCTTTAACCCCTTGGTGACCAAAGGTAAAACAAATGTTAATGCCTGAACACCATTTTGCAACTTTGGCAAGTGTTAGTACAACTGTACATATCGGTGCGACTACTTATTGTATCCAGGTCCATTATACCATGGTGTATTTCAGGACAAATGGGGCTTTCTTACAGGGGTAAATGGTAATGGATAGCTCCTGATTTTTATTTTTATTATCAAAGGGAAACTGATTCAAATTATTTAAAAAGAAAAGCAAAAACTTATTTTTAAAAATTTAGCTTTTGTATTTTTTGCTATTACCATGCTTTACCACCAAGAAACAACCCAAAATAATATCTCCTACTCCTGATGATCGCAGCGATACCACATATGTGTACATTATTTGTTTGTACCCGTAGTACAGCCCATAGACAACAGTGTGTATTTTGCTTTTTTTATCCTACCTAAACAGTACTAATTAATAATTTTAAAAATGTTTTTATTTTTTAAATCCTACTTAAAATATACTGTCCTTGACCTTTTACCTTTACCTTAACCCTAATGCTGACCCTGGCATTGATTTAGATCGTACCATGGTATAGCTAATTTTTTCTTTGTTTTCATTTTTTCTAATATATTTTCTTTACACACATTTGTTTATTTACTTCTTCCTCTCGTGCAAGAAGAGAAAGATACAATGTATCCTCCTCCCACCTAGAGTAGGAAACACATGATCCACAATAATATAAAAATCCTGGGCACATGCTACATACGTGTTTACTTTTAAATATGCGTGGGGGTGGCGGCTTAAAACAATTTTTTTAATTCATTTTTTTCACAGGAACAGGTCTCTCCACAACGCCATTTCATTTCACTTCTTGCTCTAGTGGAAATGCTAACATTCTGCATTTTGTCGCACTTTCTGTCCCAGTGGCAGTGGTCTGCAGGATGCATAGAGAGGGTGAAGGGTGAATCTCCCCAGATGGGGACACCAATAGAAAAAAAAAAAAAGACAAAAATCTAACCCTTCCCCCAGACTATTTCAGTTTCTTTTACAAAGAGCTTTATTGAATAGTAAGCAAAAAATAAACAGACATTCGGAGCATAAATTCAAGGACCAACAATTATGGATCATAATAAATGACGAGGAACTTGTTCAAGGCATGCATCAATAAAGGCATAAGCTGAAGAGTTAACATAGAAGCCTTGTAGGAATAGGTGGAGGAAGGGGTTATAAGGGAATGATTAACAAACCTTTGTGGGTCAATGATAATGTAAACTCCAGAGAGAGTTTTAGCTACATCAACATTATAGAAAACAGGAGAGGCCCAAGAAGAGGCTTCTCCAAAAAATTGTTCATGC
Source organism: Staurois parvus (assembly GCF_062004578.1). NCBI lineage: Eukaryota > Metazoa > Chordata > Amphibia > Anura > Ranidae > Staurois > Staurois parvus. Next base: position 15,713,054 of record NW_028317814.1, on the reverse strand, counting down.
TCATAACCTAGAGAGTGTATTGCGGATGTAGCGCAGAAAACAACAAGCACAATCTGTGAAATATATTTAAGGACAAATTGAACAGCAGGAAAGGAAAAGACATACAGTAGAGAGACACGGACATCACAAACAACAACGACAACAAAAAAAAAAAAAAGGAAAGGGGGGGAAGTTGGCGCTCCAAGGGGATCACGGCAAAATCCAACCTCATATCGACAGGAGGGATTGGTCGAATCTCGAGGGTTGAGCTACATCCAACCAGGAGCGCCATATCTGCAAAAATTTTGTATGGGTATCTAACAATATGGCCGTCAATTTTTCATTAACCATGATGAAATTCATCCGGTTTTTGACAGCCTCAAAACTAAGGACAGGAGTCTTCCAAGCCCTTGCAATTGTCAATTTAGTTGCCATAAATAAGTGTGATGCCAGCTGCCGTTCAGAACGGAGAAGACCCTCCAATGGTTTAATTAGAAGCGCTTCATACGGATTACGCTTGATGTCTGTGTGAAGGATAGTGCGGAGAAGGGCGTACACCCTAATCCAGACTATTTCAGTTTCATTCAGTAACAATAGTTGCTAAAACCAATGAAATGCAAAAAAAAATAAAAATCCTTGCCCAGAGTAGTACAATATTACTATGGTAACATTGTATTGCTTTGGTCACCGTGTGTTGAAAATGGTAATAAAATAAAAAAGTAATAAAAAACTGAAAAAAATAATTAAATTATTATTTATTTTTACATACTGTCACCAGGTCAGTGTCCCTAATCACCGCCACACCACTTATATGATAATACTGGACTGGACTGGTGACAATATGTAAAAAAAAAAAATATATATATATATACAGTCAGGTCCATAAATATTGGGACATCGACACAATTCTAACATTTTTGGCTCTATACACCACCACAATGGATTTGAAATGAAACAAACAAGATGTGCTTTAACTGCAGACTGTCAGCTTTAATTTGAGGGTATTTACATCCAAATCAGGTGAACGGTGTAGGAATTACAACAGTTTGCATATGTGCCTCACACTTATTAAGGGACCAAAAGTAATGGGACAATTGGCTTCTCAGCTGTTCCATGGCCAGGTGTGTTATTCCCTCATTATCCCAATTACAATGGGCAGATAAAAGGTCCAGAGTTAATTTCAAGTGTGCTATTTGTGTTTGGAATCTGTTGCTGTCAACTCTCAAGATGAGATCCAAAGAGCTGTCACTATCAGTGAAGCAAGCTATCATTAGGCTGAAAAAACAAAACAAACCCATCAGAGAGATAGCAAAAACATTAGGCATGGCCAAAACAACTGTTTGGAACATTCTTAAAAAGAACGAACGCACCGGAGAGCTCAGCAACACCAAAAGACCCGAAAGACCACGGAAAACAACTGTGGTGGATGACTGAAGAATTCTTTCCCTGGTGAAGAAAAACACCCTTCACAACAGTTGGCCAGATCAAGAACACTCTCCAGGAGGTAGGTGTATGTGTGTCAAAGTCAACAATCAAGAGGAGACTTCACCAGAGTGAATACAGAGGGTTCACCACAAGATGGAAACCATTGGTGAGCCTCAAAAACAGGAAGGCCAGATTAGAGTTTGCCAAACGACATCTAAAAAAGCCTTCACAGTTCTGGAACAACATCCTATGGACAGATGAGACCAATATCAACTTGTACCAGAGTGATGGGAAGAGAAGAGTATGGAGAAGGAAAGGAACTGCTCATGATCCTAAGCATACCACCTCATCAGTGAAGCATGGTGGTGGTAGTGTCATGGCGTGGGCATGTATGGCTGCCAATGGAACTGGTTCTCTTGAATTTATTGATGATGTGACTGCTGACAAAAGCAGCTGGATGAATTCTGAAGTGTTTCGGGCAATATTATCTGCTCATATTCAGCCAAATGCTTCACAACTCATTGGACGCTGCTTCACAGTGCAGATGGACAATGACCCAAAGCATACTGCAAAAGCAACCAAAGAGTTTTTTAAGGGAAAGAAGTGGAATGTTATGCAATGGCTAAGTCAATCACCTGACCTGAATCCGATTGAGCATGCATTTCACTTGCTGAAGACAAAACTGAAGGGAAAATGCCCCAAGAACAAGCAGGAACTGAAGACAGTTGCAGGAGAGGCCTGGCAGAGCATCACCAGGGATGAAACCCAGTATCTGGTGATGTCTATGCGTTCCAGACTTCAGGCTGTAATTGACTGCAAAGGATTTGCAACCAAGTATTAAAAAGTGAAAGTTTGATTTATGATTAATATTCTGTCCCATTACTTTTGGTCCCTTAATAAGTGGGAGGCACATATGCAAACTGTTGCAATTCCTACACCGTTCACCTGATTTGGAGGTAAATACCCTCAAATTAAAGCGGACAGTCTGCAGTTAAAGCACATCTTGTTCATTTCATTTCAAATCCATTGTGGTGGTGTATAGAGCCAAAAATGTTAGAATTGTGTCGATGTCCCAATATTTATGGACCTGACTGTATATATTTATTTACAACTTAAAAAAACTTGCCGTGCCTCTTACTAAATAACTTTGGCTGTCTATTTTCCAAAAATGGGTCATTTGGGGGGTATTGGTACTGTCCTGGCATTTTTGGGCCTCAAGAAATGAGATTGGTCATCAGTACATCAGAATTGATTGATTGGTAGATATATGTATATGCCATGGTTTGTGGACTCTATAACTTTCCTACAGACTAATAATATACAATAATTTGGGTTATTTTCACTAAAGAAATGTAGCAGAATACATTTTGACCTGAATTTGTGAAAAAAGGTTATTTATTTAAAACATTTTATAACAGAAACAAAGAAAAATGTTTATTTAGCAAAAAAAAAAACTCAGTGGTGAATAAATACCACCATAAAAAGCACCTTACAGCATCTGTCTCCATCCTGGGGATAATGGGATCCTGCCGACATTGGGGATCCCTGTGGACCTGCTCCGCTGCCTGGAGCGGGGAATCGGGTTCTGTTTGACCCCCATCCGTAGAGCTGGAGGTTCACGGCCTACGTGGCCTCCGAGAGGGGCCACACTATATGCCACGGCTCATATATCCCCTCCCCTCGATGTGCTAGTGTCCTTCGATACCATGGGCAGAGTTGCTTCCCTCTGATGTGGGTTCAGTTTCCACCTAGTTTATACTTATTCAGTAATATTCAAGAAAATATTTTTCCTAACAAATTCATTCAAGACCATATTGCAAAAATGAATACACCTCAATGAAAGTCTTAGACGCAAAGCTAAGTTTTAGACAATAAAATCCTAATTAACAAGAATTCAACTACAGGTGAGTCTAAATATTCATTAAACAGGTGTACAGCAGTTGATTATAAAAGGGCATTACTTAACAAAGAAAACCCCTCCCATTTCATGCTGTCAGCAATGGCACCACATGGAAGAGAAATGTCACAAGGCCTGAGAAATAAAATAATTTCTTTACACAAGAAATGTGAAGGCTACAAGAAGATCAGCAACGCTTTACTTATCAGTCAGAATTCTGTAGCAAAAGTGATACAAAAATTTAAAAAATATGGAACTGCAACCATCTCACAGAGACTTCCAGGCTGTCCACGGAAGTTGACACCTCAACAAGAGCGTCTTCTGATGAGAGGGGTTAAAGAAAATCTCCATGCAAGTTCATTGCAGTTGTCTAAAATAGAAAGCAAAAACTGGGGCAATTGTTTCCTATGACGCAATATGGCGTATACTGCAGAGGAATGGCATGCATGGGTGTCATCCACGTAGGAAACCTCTCCCACGCACAAAAAATCCTGCCTAGAATTTGCCAGGGACCATACTCAAAAAGAAGACTGCTGGGACTCTGTACTCTGGAGTGATGAGACCAAGATAAATGTTTTTGGAACTGATGGCTTCAAAACTGTACGGTGTTGCAAAGGTGAGGAGTACAAAGAAAAATGCATGGTGCCTACAGTGAAACATAGCGGTGGCAACGTCCTTCTGTGCTGCCGCATGAGTGCTGCTGGTGTCGGGGAGCTGAATTTAATTCATGGTATCATGAATTCACTGATGTACTGCTCTGTATTGAAAGAGAAGTTGTGCACTTTTCCAACATGACAATGATCCAAAACACACATCTAAGGCCACTGTTGCATTTCTGAAGAACAAGGTGAAAGTGATTCAGTGGCCAAGTATGTCTCCTGATCTGAACTCAATCGAACACCTATGGGGAAATCTTAAAAGACAAGTTGAGCATCACTTTCCATCCAGCATCCAGGCTCTAAGAGGTTGTTCTTGAAGAATGGAAAAATTTAGATGTTGCAATGTTGCCAACTTGTTCATTCCAAGCTTAGAAGACTTGGTGCTGTCCTTACAAATCATGGAGGTCATACAAAATACTAGATGTAGTAGTTTTTGTTGTGGGGTGTATTCATTTTTGCATCAACTAATTGGAGTAAAACTGAAGATTTTGCAATCTACGTTATACCTTACTTTCATGTAATGAGCAAAACAAATGTTACATAAAACTCAGTTTTGACAACATTTTGGAAATTGTTCTTCTGTTGAGATATTGAATAAAATCTTACTTTTCAAAAGGGGTGTACTCATTTATGCTGAGCACTGCATATATGGAATGCCTTTAAATTATCAGTAGCACATAATGGTGTGATTTTATATAAAGTTTTATTACAGCCCAGTAAACATCAAATAGGAAAGTCCAACAGTTACTTATGGTGTCATTGAGTAAAAATGACAATTTTCAATTACGGAAGGTGTTGTGTACTCTTTACTCAGTATGGCCTATAACTGAAAACAACCCTCAACAAAGAGCAGAGCCCATAACCCCAATTACCATGGCACTTTGTTGCCATTTTGGTTTGTAGGTCACGCTGCTGACAAACTGTACATGAATCCATGTTTCTAGGAAGTAGCAGAAGTCCAGGGCGTTATCACACCGGTGTCCCTGTTTTGGCTCTCCTCACTTTAAGCTCCTTTTGGAGCTCATGATCAGATTCCCGTAATCTCCCAATGTCCAGCATGGGCTCTGTTAAAGGCTTTCCTTCTTTCTGCAACTGAGCCAGAGCAATAGCCCTCAGTAGTGGTGGGTATGGCACATAGCGGATGGGTTCTGGCTCCGGCAGAGGGATAAATTGCTTGAAGTTCTCTTCTTCATGCCGTGGTATAAGACGCCAGTCATGGTACATGACTTTGCTGATCTCCTGCTCTTCAGGCACGGTTTTACCTGAGTGAAGGAAGAAGATGACCATCAATATAAGATCACCAAGTCACTCTACCTCAGATAGGCTCTGCTTATGATCCTGGATGAGAAATATGCTATATGGCCAAAGCTACAAGGACCCCACTCCAAATAATTGAGTGAATGTGTTTTAGTGAAGGGTACTGTTCATTCTACAATTCTCTAGCATACAAAGACATTTAGATTTGGATGTCAAGCCTACTACACACGGGCCAAATGTCGAGCGGTATTTTGACATCTTCCAATTTTTATTGGATATTTGGCCCAATGTGGTAGCCGGTCTGTCAGAAGCCAGACGTTCGGTGGGCTTCTGTCAAAGAGGCATGATTGAAGAAGGTCTGCTGATCAGCTCCTGATCAGTGCTCTCAGCCAATGGCTGACAGTGTTGACCGAAGTGTTCTGTCCGGGATGGGGGGCGTCCCTGTCAGAACCCAGGGGAGCTCGCTGTACCAATATCATATCATTAGTATACTATGACATACAAAGCCATCCACAACACTGCCCCAATTTACATATCTGATCTTATCTCTACATATCACCCAAACCGTACTCTCCGCTCCTCGCAAGACCTCCTACTCTCTAGCTCCCTTATCTCCTCCTCCCATGCTCGTCTCCAAGACTTCTCCAGGGCATCACCCATTCTCTGGAACTCCCTACCCAAATCTATCAGACTATCACCTACTCTACTTACTTTTAGGCGATCATTAAAAATCTCTCTCTTCAGGGAAGCCTATCCCGCCCTCTGCTAACACTGGAATCCTCTATGCTTCTAACCACTCCATCCCCCCCAGTTTTACCTATTGTACCACCACTCACCCCTCCCTCCTAGATTGTAAACTCCAAGGAGCAGGGCCCTCAATTCCCTCTTGTATTGAACTGTATTGTTACTGTATTGTCTCCCACTATAATGTAAAGCGCTGAGCAAACCATTGGCGCTATAAAAATCCTGTATAATAATAATAATAATTAGTGCAGCGGCTCCTCCTGAGCTGTCCGTTTTTTTTTCTCATTCAGTGTGTACCAGGCTTTAGTGCAAATAAAAAATGTATCATGGACAATACTCGATTGTTCCTAAGACATTCAGACAATTACAATCTGGTGACAATTGTTCAATACGAATACCCTTAATTAACCTGAGATGTCCAACAAAATCATATGGGTTTGATGGTCAATAAATGTCCGCAAATCATTAACCATATAGTGTACTTCACTCTCTTTATTACACAGCTTAGTTCATCAATTACTTTTCTACACTGTTTACCAAACTATTCACTGCAAACTCTACAAAGAATTAAAAGGAAACAATGGGGGTTATTTACTTAAACTGGAGGGTGCAAAATCTGGTGCAGCTCTGCATAGAAACCAATCAGCTTCCAGGTTTTATTGTCAAAGCTTAATTGAACAAGCGGAAGTTAGAAGCTGATTGGCTACCATGCACAGCTGCACCAGATCCTGAATGCTCCAGTTTTAGTAAATCTACCCCTATGTATATGTTTAAGAATTTATACTGGAATTTGGAAAATTAATATAATGAGTTAGTTTGGCCAATTATTTTTTTTTTTCTAATTTCATAACCCCTCATTTGCTGTGGCTTCAGTTTGTGTTGCTTGCCTATGAGTAAAAGGTCGAATGTTGCAATCAAATTTTATGGCATACTCCCTTTCAGATGCTATCATTTAAAGGCTGCACTGGGTTCTAAGCAGTCCTGCCAGAAAGACTTGCTTTTTTTTTTCTTCAATAAAGTCATCTGCAGACAACTGGATCTATGAAAACAGAATTATATAACAAAATGCATCCCCAAGATTCCTCTACATTGATATGTTCCCTCAAGACTAGCTGGATGGGATCATCAGAGAGCATGTACGCACGGTTTTAAGCAAACTCCCACACCCCTTCCTTTATAGAAAACAGTATTTTAGATGTCATCCAGACATTTTTACCACCAACCTTAATTATTAAACTAATTGTAAAGGATTGCTTTTTATTTTTATTTTTAACCACTTCCTGTCCAGCTGTTGTATATAAATGGCCGGACGGTGGCAGTACAGGGTCAGGTAAACATTTATAAACGGCCTCCCCGCCCCCTGCTTGTGCGTGCTCCCTGGGAGCACTGTGATCTAGTGCCCGCTGTGTCCTCCGGACACAGTGGAACACCGATCGTCGTACGGGACCTCTGTGCAAGGTACCGATCATGTAATCACTGATTGGCCAATCAGTGATCACATGCAGAGTATTAAGCAAGATGTTACTTCTGACATCATTGCTTACTACGTGTGAAATCTGTGAATGATCACAGAGGTCACATGGTACAAAGCTATTCACAACAGCCTTGTACCATGTGACAAGCTGTGACCAATCACAGCTCACACAGTAGTTCTCAATGGCTACAAGAATGCAGCCAGAGAGAAGGAGCAATGATTGCTTTTATAGCCTTTATGGGTGTAAAAGCAATCAGTGTAAAAAAAAAAAAAATCTTCATCACCCCCCACAAGTAGTAGTGTCACCATGGTGACACTGTACTGCTAGGGCGACAGTATGTTAAAAAAAAAATAATAATAATAAAAAAAAAAATAAAAATGTACAAACAAATGTTTAAAAATTATAATTTTGGTTATAAACTAATTTGGGTTATTTTTTTTTTTTTACTAAAAAGATAAACGGAATAAATTTTGGCCAAGATTTACGATGAAATATTATTTGCAAACTTTTGTAAGAAAAACACTTTTTTTCAAAATTTTGGGACTTTTTCATTTACATAGCAAAAAAAAATCCCAGTGGTGAATAAATACCACCAAAATAAAGCTTTATCTGTTTAAAAAAAATGCTAAAAAATTCATATGGGTACAGTGATGCATGACCGCGCAATTGTCATTCAAAGTGTGATAGCACTGAAAGCTGAAAATTGGCCTGGACAGGAAGGGGGTAAAAGTGTCCGGACTTGAAGTGGTTAAATAACAAACATGTTATACTTAACTGCTGTGTGCAATGGTTTTGCACAGAGCAGCCCCAATTCTCCTCTCCGTGAGTTCCCCTGCTGGCACTCCTGGCTCTTTGCCCCCACCGAGTGCCCTCATAGCAAGCATGCTTGCTTCCGAGCTGGCTCTGTGTGTCCATAGACACACAGAGCGCGGCTCCTCCCTGGCTCTGATTGACAGCAGTGGGAACCAATGAGGAGGGAGAGAGCCAAGAGAACGGCTGCTCCTGTGCACACTGCTGGATTGAGATTGGGCTCAGGTGAGTACAAGGGGAAGCTACATGCAGAAGGTTTTTTTTACCTTAATACACATTAACTTTCCCTTAATAATTTCTTTGAACTAAAATATTAACATGGATTTCTATTAAACTTTTTACAGTATGTTTTTGGTCTGTTGCTTTTTTTTTTATTTTGTAATGACATTTAATGTACCAGGACCTACCGCGATATGTTAAATAACCCCAGGCTTGCCCATGGTCCATGTTCTGGAAGACACAAACACAAGTTATAATATGTAAATTAAGATTAAAGAATGAGCACACTGTTAACAAAACCTAGCTAGTTTCATATATTATTTAGGAAAATCAAGCAAGTTGGCAAACATAACCTTTCAAATTTATCCATCCTCCTTCGGTCACCTTAGGTCTTCGGAGTTCTTCAGTGGTATTCTAGAATCCTGCAGCTATCTTCACTGGAGTACATCAAAGAAAACACCCCTTAAACCTCTTTATGTGTGCGTGCTCTTAGCTGACAGTCTTTCAATAACAACTCTAAATTATAATCTGTCCTATCATAAGTATACACTGGAGGTTTAACTAAAGTTCTGCAAGATGTAGCTGGTACATCTATCATGAAATCAACAGCTCTCAGTTTGTGCTATCTAAACATACACTATATTGCCAAAAGTATTGGGACACCTGCCTTTACACACACATGAACTTTAATAGCATCTCAGTCTTAGTCCGTAGGGTTCAATATTGAGTTGGCCCCGCCCTTTGCAGCTATAACAGCTTCAACTCTTCTGGGAAGGCCGTCCACAAGGTTTAGGAGGGTGTCTATGGGAAGGTTTGATCATTCTTCCAGAAGCAAATTTGTCAGGTCAGGCACGAATGTTGGATGAGAAGGCCTGGCTCACAGTCTCCGCTCTAGTTCATCCCAAAGGTGTTCTATGGGGTTGAGGTCAGGACTCTGTGCAGGCCAGTCAAGTTCCTCCACCCCAAACTCAATCATCCATGTCTTTATGGACCTTCTTTTGTGCACTGGTGCACAATCATGTTGGAACAAGAAGGGAACATACCCAAACTGTTCCCACAAAGTTGGGAGCATGAAATTGTCCAAAATATCTTGGTATGCTGATGCCTTAAGAGTTCCCTTCACTGGAACTAAGGAGCCAAGCCCAACCCCTGAAAAACAACCCCACACCGTAATCCCCCCTCCACCAAACTTTACACTTGGCACAATGCAGTCAGGCAAGTACCGTTTTACTGGCAACCGCCAAACCCAGACACGTCCACTGGATTACCAGACAGAGAAACATCTCCACTGCTCTAGAGTCCAGTGGTGGCATGCTTTACACTACTGCATTCAATGCTTTGGATTGTACTTGGTGATGTAATGCCCGGATGCAGCTGCTTGGCCATGGAAACCCATTCCATGAAGCTCTCTACACACTGTTGTTGTGCTAATCTAAAGGCCACACAAAGTATGGAGGCCTTTAGCTACTTACTCTGCAGACAGTTGGCGACATCTGTACACTGTGCGATTCAGCATTCGCTGACCCCACTCTGTCATTTTACGTGGCCTACCACTTTGTGGCTGAGTTGCTGTTCTTCCCAGTTTGTTATAATACCACTAACAGTTGACCATGGAATATTTAGTAGTAAGGAAATGTCACGGATGGACTTACTGCACAGGTGGCAACCTATCACAGGACCACACTTCAATACACTGAGCTCCTGAGAGTGACCCATTCTTTCACAAATGTTTGTAGAAGGAGTCTGCATGCCTAGGTGATGATTTTATACACCTGTGGCCATGAAAATGATTGGAACCCCTGAATCCAATGATTTAGAGGGGTGTCCCAATACTTTTGGCAATATAGTGTATATACTGGAGCAGGGTGGATAAAAATCAATGATTTTTTAAAAAAAAATCTGATTTGTTTTTATTTAAATCTGATTTTTTTTATTTAAAATCGGATTTTTTTGAATAAAATGCTTTTTGAGAAAAATATATTACCATCCAAAGGTTATTCCATCATGAAATAAAGATTAGTTTTTTAATTATGTAGAATAAGGCTGTATATGTTTAATTTTTTTTGGTAAATAAATTCCATTACTACATTCACAATGTCATGCTCTTCCAGAGGTTTTTGTAAGATTATTGGGCAGTTTCTCTGCCTACAAGATATTATCACAGATGCTTGGTTTACTTTTGCAGTTCTCAAAACTGAATTTTACTCAGCGGAGATCACATGCCTCTTCTTCACAGCAAAAATGTTATAACATGAACAGAGTTAAGAAAAAGATCTTAATCCTAACTTCTACAAACCTATGAATACAGAATCAACCCCTTCACTGCTAAGTTTCAAGAAGTTCAGTGAATAGAATAGAAACAATATTTTTCTGATTGTTTGGAGTGGAATAGATCTGCACAAGAAGAAAGTGAAACTAAGTGTGAGGAGGAAGGGGCTGACAATCTAAGTTTCTTAAAATATATATATTTTGTTTAGCCAAATTAGTTACCAAACATGGATGTTTGTTTAAGGAAATCACATATGCTGGAATGTTATTGTTTCAGTTGAATAAATCTATTTAAATTGTTATTATTAAGGTAATGATTATTTTTCTCCTTCCTAAGTACAACAGAAAAGTTGTCCAAATATGAATGATTAACCTATTAAACTGGGGATAAAAAAACTAATATGAAAAGTTGTTATTCTAAAAATCTTCATCTACTTGCATATTAAAGATATACCAGCAAGAATCAGTCTTTATGTAGAAAACTAGGATTTAAATCAAGCCTTACTGACTAGTGATTTAAATTGTGATTTAACTCAGTTTGATTTAAATCAAATCCACCCTGTACTGGAGTATTTGTTACATCTGAACCTATGTCACCATACAATAAATAATTTACTATAAGAATAGTGATATGTAGAACTGTAGGGAAAATTATGGCAATAGATCTAGGAAGGTTCTATGTATTATTAAAAGAGCAACCTCAATGACCCTTTACCATCCCTGTGTTCTATTTTTGTTCCCCTCCTATCTTGTTAGCAGGGTTACCTTCAAAATACATACTTACACATCCAGCTGATATAGTGTTGTCCTGGGTCAAACCACCGATCCACTGCAGCATTCCAGGTCTTGCTCCACCATCTCATTTACTTACAACATCAGGGGGGAACTATCTATTTTGGGTTCTTGTAGCTGGCCTCATGATGGCATGCATGTTTCACTTCATCAGGGGGCTGGCTGCAAGAACCAGAGCCTCAGCAAGCCCCCTGATGACGTGGCATTGTAAAGTACCCCAAGGCCTCCCTCCCTTGATGCACCAGGAGGGAAAAAAAAATGAAATTTTTGAGGTTCCCATGGCATCACCACAGCCCCATATTACACATGACCCCACCTTGGCTTCTAGCCCACAAAAATGAACACAACATGCAGAAGACGTAAGAGGCAGGCAAGCAAGTGAGCTGTCTTGTCTACCATGTCCATGTGTGCAGTATCCTTAAGGGCTGATTCACACTAGAATGCTGCGCGGGTTTCGTGCACTGCATTCTGAATGCGCTGCCCTTGCGACCTGCAGTGGGTGTCAGTGCAATATTACTGACACAGTAAACGCAGTGCATTGGCCCATACCACATTGCATGGTACAAAAGTACAATGCAATCCAGTTGTAGTGCGTTTACAAAAGTAGTGCATGCACTAATTTAGGTGCAGTGCAGTACAATTTCAGCCCATTTAAAATGAATAGGCTGAAATCGTACTGCACATAACTGCATATGAATCGTACAGGAACGTGCAGCGCATACCGGTGTGATTCCTAGTGTGAATCAGTCCTTAGAGTCTGATGAGCTTAAATACCATGGTGTGTATTCTGGCTAAGATTGTCAGCGCCACTTTCTACCCTCTCAATTTTGCAGGACGGCGGTCATGATCTTCTGAACTCTCCCTCACCTCAGCTCTGTAATCCACTTTGACCTTAGTAATATTCCAGTAGCAAGGCTCATCGAATTGCTCCAGCCAGGACTTCTTGGTCACCTCTATGTTCTTACATGCAGGGTTTACAAACAAATGGGGCACATTGAGAACTGGCTATATATATATATATATATATATATATATATATATAGTCTTTTGGCGCAAGCTACCATTTCAGATTGGTGTTTGGCAGCTTTTTTGGAGGACCAGAAGAGGGTATCTGGCAGGTTAGGCCTTCTGTTCTTACATGTAGAGTTTACAAGCAAATTTGACTCATTGAGAGTTGGCACTATATAAATTGTCTTTTGGTGCTTGCTAACATTACAGATCAACTTTTTGCATCATTGCAAATCACACATATATGTCTACATTGCGTTGTTGATTGATCTCTTATTGCGCAGGTCTTCTCCAAGATGCAGGGTCAGAAGGTATGCTGGAAGCTCTGAGTTCAGCTGGGTATACTTACTCCTTAGAGCCACACTCTGTGCCATGGAGCATTACCTGGAGAAGAGAGATGCCTGCTGACTGGACATGTGTAGTAAGTTGTGATTGGAACAGACAACACGTTTTTGTATTAGAGCCGCTTATATTTAAAGTGGAAGGATCAGTCAACTCCAAACTGATATTTTAGTTCTTTGTAGGTGCTGCTGAGATAAAATGCCTGTTAGTTCTTTATATCTCCTGGGGATTCTCTTATTGAGATCTTTGTTGAGCATCACAGGTTTTCACACCTGATGTGGCCATTATGAGATGTCCCATTCTCTCTATTGGGTTTTCATATTTATTCTAGACTGCGGAAAACATAGCCAGAGCAAAGGTGGCCAGGAACAGTCATGGATTATAGCAGGAAGATCTCCCTGTAAGAGCAATCAAGATCTAAGAAAGAAACCTGGGGCAGTCTCAGTCTGCCAGACGTCACCTGCAATAAAATATCCATCTGAGAGGGTTAGTCCTATTTGAGGAAATCTGTACTATTATTATTATGCAGGATTTATATAGCGCCAGCAGTTTGCACAAAGGATGACAGTACAGTTACAATACAAATTAATACAGGAGGGATCAGAGGGCCCTGCTCAGTAGAGCTTACAATCTAAGAGGGAGGGTCAATTGATACAAAAAGTAATAACTGCGGGGGATGGGCTGATAGAGAAAAATACATGTACCGTTGCTAGGAGGGGGCAGGATAAGCCTCTCTTAAGAGATGAGGTTTTTAGGGATTGTCTAAAAGTGGACAGGGTAGGAGATAGTCGGACACATTGGGGAAGGGAGTTTCAGAGGATGGGAGTACCTTTGGAAAAGTACTGAAGGCAAGAATAAGAGGAGGTAACAAAGGAGCTGGAGAGCAGGAGGTCTTGGGAGGAAGGAAAAGAACTGGAAGACTGGAATTTTGAGACTAGGTTAGTGATGTAGCTGGGGGCTGAGTTGTGGATGGCTTTAGAAGTTGTTGTAAGTACCTTGAATTTAATTAGTTGAGTAAGCGGAAGCCAGTGGAGGTATTGTCAGAGAGGGGTGGAGGACACTGAATGGAAGCCAGTAGAGGGATTGTCAGAGAGGGGTGGAGGACACTGAATGGAAGCTAGTGGAGGGATTGGCAGAGAGGGGTGGAGGACACTGAATGGAAGCCAGTGGAGGGATTGGCAGAGAGAGGTGGAGGACACTGAATGGGGGCCAGTGGAGGGATTGGCAGAGAGCGGTGGAGGACACTGAATGGAAGTCAGTGGAGGGATTGGCAGAGAGGGGTGGAGGACACTGAATGGAAGCCAGTGGAGGGATTGGCAGAGAGGGGTGGAGAACACTGAATGGAAGCCAGTGGAGGGATTGGCAGAGAGGGATGGAGAACACTGAATGGAAGCCAGTGGAGGGATTGGCAGAGAGGGGTGGAGGACACTGAATGGAAGCCAGTGGAGGGATTGGCAGAGAGGGGTGGAGGACACTGAATGGAAGCCAGTGGAGGGATTGGCAGAGAGGGGTGGAGGACACTGAATGGAGGCCAGTAGAGGGATTGGCAGAGAGGGGTGGAGGACACTGAATGGAGGCCAGTGGAGGGATTGGCAGAGAGGGGTGGCAGACACTGAACAATTGGTAAGAGCAAATAGGAGCTGTCAGTACTAAAGTCTCTTTTGGAAATTCTAGTTGCTGGACTATTATGCTAACCCAAAGGCTTTCAGTACTTTGAGTCAATAACTCAGATTAGATGAGCCGTTCAGATTTTACTCTGGGTTCATTAGCTAAATTCTTGCCCTAGGTTGGAAGCTCTGAATTTATTGATGCCAAAAATAGCCAAACAACAAACATTTTCAGGGGAAGGTCAGTAATGAAGGCATCCAGGCTGTGTCAGTACTGGTTTCCTTTATGTTATTATGTTAAAAAGAGAACAATACATTATAATAATTCATATTTTATGAGAAAAGGTCTCCATTGTATTCTTTTTATGGCACCACCTTTGTGCACAAACAGCAAGCCACTGCACACAATGTAATTCTCACACACTGTTTTCTGTAATTCCTTTTACCTATATGCAGAATACATTTTTTAAAGCTGAATGCCAAAAGCTAACCATGTGTATAATGTCATCATGTAATCTGGTAAGTATTCAGTAAACTATAATCAATGTATCATAAAACTAGCATATAGTGTTAAAGTGGAATTTCACACAAAAGAGGGAGTTCTTCTTTTTTGCCGCCAACTCACCCCCCAACATGTTTGGTCATACGTTGTTACGTTACGGTCATACGGGAAGGGGGTCGAGCGGGTATCTAGTTTTGACAGGTATCTGCTCCCACTTCCACTTGGATCGCTTAGGCAATCCGAGTGAAACTTCGCCCAGGCGATCCAAGAGAAACTTCACCCCCACCCCCCTCTTAACCCGCAACATTTTGGGACACATCACAAGTCCCAGAAAGCTGCAAGACCATTCACAAAGTGCAGCTCAACTTGTGCATGCGCAGTAGGTAGCTGGCTGTGAAGCTGTTAGGGCTCACTGCGCACTTCAATTAATAAACATGCTTGCACCAGGCTGCCAAAGACCAGTGAGTAACCAGCCCAGGTGAGGGCGGCACTTGATCCATGGATATCTAAATATCCTTATAATGAAAGTCAGTAGCTACAGTATTTGTAGCTGCTGACTTTTAATTTTTTGGGGGGACTTTGAAAATCCTCTGACTTGATATCAGCCTGCACAGGGGGCACTAAGACTGAGAGAGGTATTCTGAGCTTATCATGGCTAACACTGGGAGCAGCCTCCAAGGGTGGGAATCAGAGGGATGAGATCATCAGTATTGGGCAGGGTGGATAAAAATCAATGCTTTTTAAAAAAAATCTGATTTTTTTATTTAAATCTGATTTTTTTGAATAAAATGCTTTTTGAGGAAAATATATTACCATCCAAAGGTTATTCCATCATGAAATAAAGATTCGTTTTTTAATTATGTAGAATAAGGCTGTATATGTTTAATTTTTTCGGTAAATAAATTCCATGAATCCATTCACAATGTCATGCTCTTCCCGAGGTTTTTGTAAGATTATTGGGCAGTTTCTCTGCCTACAAGATATTATCACAGATGCTTGGTTTACTTTTGCAGTTCTCAAAACTGAATTTGACTCAGCGGAGATCACATGCCTCTTCTTCACAGCAAAAATGTTTTAACATGAACAGAGTTAAGAAAAAGACCTTCATCCTAACTTCTACAAACCTATGAATACAGAATCAACCCCTTCACTGCTAAGTTTCAAGAAGTTCAGTGAATAGAATAGAAACAATATTTTTCTGATTGTTTGGAGTGGAATAGATCTGCACAAGAAAAAAGTGAAACTAAGTGTGAGGAGGAAGGGGCTGACAGTCTAAGTTTCTTAAAATATATATATTTTGTTTAGCCAAATTAGTAAATAAACATGGATGTTTGTTTAAGCAAATAACATATGCTGGAATGTTATTGTTTCAGTTGAATAAATCTATTTAAATTGTTATTATTAAGGTAATGATTATTTTTCTCCTTCCTAAGTACAACAGAAAAGTTGTCCAAATATGAATGATTAACCTATTAAACTGGGGATAAAAAAACTAATATGAAAAGTTGTTATTCTAAAAATCTTCATCTACTTGCATATTAAAGTTATACCAGCAAGAATTAGTCTTTATGTAGAAAACTCTGATTTAAATCAAGCCTTACTGACTAGTGATTTAAATCGTAATTTAAATCAGTTTGATTTAAATCAAATCCACCCTGGTATTGGGGGATTAAGTAAGAAAATTGTTACTCTACCGGGACCAAAGAAGAGAATTTTTACCAAAACAACAGCAAAATTATACAACAAGAACACAAACAGTAACACTAGCACTGTAATAATAATATGTTATGAGGCAAAAAGAAGTATGTGTGTGTGTGTGGGGGGATAAGGAGTGCACATAAGACCTACTACAAATATTTGCTCAGAATGGTGATATAATGCCAGCTATTGAGAGCTGCTATCTTGGGGAGTCCTCTCTTCCTCTTAGATTTGGTTCACACCTGCAGATGCAACCAAATGCAGGTGCATTTCCATGTGTGGCATGAATGGCAGCCTGTTCATTTCCATGGACTGCTCTACACACGAGAAACACAGAAATTAAGTTCCGAACTCTTTTCATTCAGCTAACACAAAAATATTTATGGATTTTCCAATCGCTGTTTTTATATTCCAGGATGGTCTGGATCTATGTAAAGGGAAAGAAGAGCAAATGCTGATTCTGGTGGAGCCTAGAGAATTTCTCAAGAGTGTCTTCTATTACATTCAGGTAAAATTTGGAAAGGTGAAGAACATGCAGATTTATATATATTCTGTATCTGCCACCCCTCTCTGCCAATCCCTCCACTGGCTTCCCATTGCCCAACGGATAAAATTCAAAACATTAACAATAACATATAAAGCCATTTATAACTCTGCCCCAAATTACATCACCAATCTTGTCTCCAAATATCATCCAAACCGTACTCTCCGCTCCTTGCACGACCTTCTACTCTCTAGCTCCCTTGTCTCCTCCTCCCATGCTCATCTCCAGGACTTCTCCAGAGCTTCCCCCATGCTCTGGAACTCTCTACCCCAATTTATCAGAATATCGCCTACTCTGCTCACTTTTAGGTGATCTCTGAAAACCTATCTCTTCAGGAAAGCCTATCCTGCCCTCAGCTAATAATGGAATCTTCTACTCCTCCTACCAGTCCATCCCCCACAGTTACTAACTTTTGAACCACTAGCCCCTCCCTCTTAGATTGTAAGCTCCAAGGAGCAAGGCCCTCCTATCCCTCTTGTATTGTTGCTGTATTGTCTCCCGTTATATTGTAAAACGCTGAGCAAACTGTTGGCGCTATATAAATCCTGTATAATAATATACTAATAATAATATAGGGACCCATGGGGCATATAGCTCAATATCCATGTGCCATATGTACAATAATTGCATTTGCTGAGGTCAATTATAATAGATGTAAAAAAAGGTTTACAGTATGTGTCCTAGATTTTTTATTTTTTTGTGCTTAAAGTGTTACTAAACCCACAACAGTAAAATCAGTCTGTATATGCAGTAAATCATGCTTGTTATACTCACTGTGGAACCTAAGGGGTTAATCCTCTGCACTGTGTAAAAATTATGTTTGATCCAGACTTCTCTGATCCTCCCCTTCTACTGCTGTCCCCAATCCATCTGCTGATAGAACAGAGCCTTGGAGACAAGCTGCACATGCACAGTTTGGTGTGTATTGCTAGAGACCTTTTTTTATTTTCTTGGGAGAGTGCATATATCCAGCACAGGGTCAATAAGCACTGTCCAGACAGAGGTTTAGGGGTCATGCAGCCTCATAAGTCAGTCGGGAGAATGAAAACTCCTCCTACCATCTTTATCCAGTACTCTGCTGGACATTGATAGAAGTCTCAAGACTGCTCTACCCGCTGATAAAATAAAAGGTACTTAGCAGTTTATATTTACTAAAATAATTATATTTCCATGTTCTATGTACTGTGGGAGGCCAGATATAGTTAATGCAGGGTCCAGGGTTTAGTAACACTTTAAAGTGGAGTTCTACTCACTTGTCAAAAAATAACTCATTAGCTACAAAAACTGCTGACTTTTAAAAAACAGCCATTTACCTGTCCCTCGGTCCTGTGGTGTGTCTCCCGCAGCCCGTTTCACCGGCCGTCCTGGATTCCAGGAGGCCAGCAGGCCGTCATGTATTCCAGGAGGCCGGCATCTTCAGTGTGGGCACCCAGCTGTGATAGCTTGCGGCTTCACAGCCGGGTACCCACTGCACATGCGCGAGTAGTGCTGCACTTCCTGAATGGTCCTGTAGTCTTCTGGGACCTGTCACGTGTCCCAAAAGACTACAGAGAGGGAGGGAGGACAACTTCTGTTTTCAATCGCCTAGGCAATCAGACCGGAAATGGGAGCAGGTACCTGTCAAATTTGGGCACCCAAAGGTGCCAGTCCTTAATGGGGAGCGGGGGAGCAGTCCTTAAAGCGGAACT
The DNA here is from genome assembly GCF_062004578.1 of Staurois parvus. Lineage (NCBI taxonomy): Eukaryota > Metazoa > Chordata > Amphibia > Anura > Ranidae > Staurois > Staurois parvus. Next base: position 15,694,140 of record NW_028317814.1, on the reverse strand, counting down.
TCACCTTTTGGGAGGAGCTCCGCCTTAAGGCTCAGTTTACATCTGTGCGTTTAACTGCGTTTTTATCAAGTTCCTGTGAGTTATGTGTGGATCAGTTTATTAATTTCAGTGGGCTTCCCTACATGTAGGAATCATGGTAAAGAAGCCCCTGACCCCTGTTAAAAATTATGCCGCATCAAAACGTACCCTGCATTTCAGTATGTGTGAAAACAGACGCATGGGAGTGCCATTAGGAGTTGATAAATACTACTACTACTAATAATAATAATTAATTAATTCAGAAATATTGGCACTGCCACGTGTCTGCCAAAGGACAGCCCTTTTGTTACCATTTAGTAACTTATATAAAGAGAAGTACAGACTCCTGTAGTGTTGGCTCTGAAGAAGAGGTTGTGTCCTCGAAACGCGTTAGCCAGTTGGTCATCCAGGGTTCCATCGTATGGACTCAGATGTTGTTTGGATCATACACCTTGTTCAGTTTGACATGCCTGTGTTATTATGTCCATTGTGAGTATGATACCTATTTTTGTTTCTTTAATACATTATTTTAAACGATAATGCACTAGGTCGGTGCGCCCTTTTTCTGTTTCTCCATTTGTATCCAGTGTATTCGGACCACCCTGGTCTGTTGAGGGCAGCAAGCAGTGCATATTCCAGAAAATTCCAGAACATTCTTATTAGGTCTACTGAGTCCTTTCCTAGCGCAGGAGTAAAGTGTTTGTTGTACAGGATGTTTTGCGTCAGGAAAGCGCACAATTTTGTTCACAACCAACAGTAGTGTGAATCTTACCTTAGAGAGACTTGAAGTAGTAAAATGTTGCTAAATGTCTATGTATATTTCAGTTGTTTTCATTTTGGGAGATTATACGTGGAAGTAGTTTAATTACAAAGGAATATGTAAGAAAAGGCATGTACTGTAGATGGATATAGAAAAGATATGAAGTATACAGATAGAACAAAGGGGAAAACAAGGGAGTGATGCGAACTGAACCCACATTTTCTTCCACTCAGGCTTTAGATCACCTGAGCAGCCATTTTTTTTAATAACAACAAAAAGGTACTTTTTTTACTCAAAAGAATGTCATGGTAAAATGTTCCCATATTGATTCATGTGCTTTCTAATTTGTAATGATAGATCCGCTTTCATTGGTATTAAAAGCATGGCATGATCGGGGTGGAGGTTGTGTTTAATCCTTTCACTGGCACTGACGTAAGGGCAGAACTGCTTGCAGTAGGCCATGGCAGTAATCCTTTTTGCAGTTGCATTCCCTTAAGCCAAGGGTCTCCAAACTTCCTAAACAAAGAGCCATTACTGTGCTTCAGACTTTTGGGGAGCCGGATTGTGGCCCTTGGGAGTAGAAAGGTCCTAACATGAGTGGGAAAACACAATGCCCCATTTTTGGTGTCAGTGGGAGGAATTGTGCTCCATCATTGGTGTCAATTGTTGATGTCATTAAAGGGAGTTGTGTCCCTTCATTGGGATCAGTGATGGGGGGAGGTATGGTTGGTATCAGTGGAAGAAATAGTGCCCTAAGGGCTGGAAAAAACAAGCAAAGGCCTGCATCTGGCCCCCGGGACACAGTTTGGAGACCACTGCCTTAGTCTATAAGCTAATAGCCACTACGCTGATCATGAATTTATGGCAGAGTGGTACCTGAGACTCTCCTAATTCATGAAGGGCCACAATCAGCAGCTGCCGATCATAACCAGTGAAAACATTGCCAAAGTGGTCTGGGTATGTGAGGTGAAAAAATGGACATCGGGCCCAGCAGTGAAAAAGTTAATAACAGCCTTGTAAGATCTAAAGTAGCTGATCCCTCTCCATTCCTGGCTCCTGAAAACGCCATGACTCCGACCTCTGTGTTTGGAATAGATAGGAAGTGTTCTGGAAAGAAGATCACCTTGGCTGTTTTGGGGCTACATGATTATAGAAGGTAAGTTGGATTACAGACTGCAACTTTCATTAAAGAGGACCTTTCACTTTTGAAATAATACCATTAGTCTGATTCAAGTTAAACATTTTTATTTACATTTTTTTGTCCAAAAAACTTTCTGTTCAAAGCTACAGTGTTCAATAGTCAGTCTGATTTTAAGATGCAAGTCTGGTTTACAGATTGAAATTTAAAGCAGAACTCCATGTAAAATTTTACTTTCCCATGCAGCGCACAGCCCCACTTTTTCGTTTTGTCCAGGGGTTTAGTGGAAAAGCTATATATATCCCGTCCTCCGATCTTCCGGAAAACCACGCTCCCCCAAGTCCAGCGGTGGACTGTTCCTGCCATCCTCAGGCTCTGAGATGATCTGTTGGCATGATGACGTCAGGAACAGTCCATTGACAAGACCGCTAGTATGCGGGGGGGGGGGGGGGGAAGCGGCAAGGACCAGTGTTGCGCTCTGTGGATCATCTGATTTGGTAAGTATATTTTCACTCTTATGACCCCTAGACAAAAACGAGCAGATGGCCCGTGCAGTATGGGCACAGCACCACTGAATGGTTCAAAAAACATTTTGCCCCGATTTCTGCTTAAAGGTTAAGTGTTGAAGGTGAGGTTGCACACACATTAATAAAATCAAAAATGTGCATTTATTAAAATAGAAGTATGGGCTATACAAAGAGAAAATCTTCTACTCACCTAGGTTGATGCAGCATCAATCTGATGCTGCATCTGTCCCCCACCGGCTATCCACTGAGAATTAAGTGATCAGACACTGCTGATCGCTCAGTTCTCCCCTCCACTCTGAGAAGGGAGCAGTGATTGTCAGTGACTGGCTCTCTGCTCTGCCCCTCCAGCACTCACTGGAGTGATAGGCGGGGGTGGGAGTGGCTGGCTCAGGATATCAGTGGATTGCTGAGAAGCTGAGTCAGTTGCCGGTCCAGGATTCTGGGTGGATTCCAACCATGTGGTTAGGATCTTTCGGAGCCTGGACTGGCTCTGTGAGGTCAGAAAATGGATCACAGGAGTGCAGAACAAGCTGCACACCTATGATCCATAGGAGACGATTGGCAATGCTTCTCTTTTAAATATATGCATTCAGTCCTGCAGAGCATTGCAAGTGTAATCAGTGCATAGTGGGTGTAGTTCACAGGCACCTGCATTATTTACCCCAAGTCCTCAGTTTTTTGCTAAAAACCGTGCACTAACAACACCAGACTTCTGGTTCCAAAAGCTAACGTAACAAAGAGGTGGGTTCTCTTTTTATAGTAAGTAAAGTGCAGCACTATAAATAAGTAAATAAATTATAATAATGTCCGTATAAATGAATATTCTTATGGTGACAATCCGTGTGTAGAGTACCCACTATGGCGGTACTTCAGTGCTTGTGCTTTTAAAAGTGGGGTAAGAATACGCACTCACCAGATGCGTAAATAAATTACGCATATAGATCAATGATCGGAGGTCCCCTTTAATGAAGTGGAGTCATTGATTTCCTAGAGCTCACCCCTGAATCAAGATCTACCTTATTACACAGAGGAGGGAGTTCCTGCTACACAGGTTGCTACACCCACTCATCCCTTAAAGGGGACCTCTGGTTTACTGGATCCATATACCACCCAGAAGTGCCTGACATACCACCCATACAGAGGGAGGATATCTCTATACATGGCTTAATCCGCTTCCTTAAAGGGGACCTCTGATGATTGATTTAAATGCGTAATTTCTTTACACATTTGGTGAGTGCGTATTCTTACCCCACTTTTAAAAACACAAGCACTGAAGTACCGCCATAGTGGGCACTCTACACACGGATTGTCACCATAAGAATATTCATTTTATACGGACATTATTATCATTTATTTAATTATTTATAGCGCTGCACTTTACTTACTGTTTTGACTGAAGTTTTATTTGGTTACCTTTAGTGCATAGCTGCTGACGTTGAAAGCACTCACTTTTTTATTTATTTATTTGGGGTTCTCTTTTTATGCTTGAAGACGGAAAACACTGAGATGGTATAAGTGAACTGACTGAGCTTTAATAGTAAATGTTTTTTTGACCACCAGATGTCAAAGACTGTCGCGTAAGATGGAGAGACACTCTCTAGAGCCAAGCCTTTGCTATGATGAACAGCCAGAAAGCCAAGTGACCAGGCGACATATAGATGAGGTTGGTAGCTAATCTACATTTAAATACCAGTCCTCGGTTAAAGACTTCTCCATACATCATCTTCTTTAGTATCATCTTCTAGGATTAGTTTTGGAAACTAAATTTTGAATACAATTTTTTGTTTTAAGCAAGAGCCTAAAATGAATTTTGTTTTGCTACATAGTTCTTTTACTTTGCTGCATTGTGTCCTAAAGGGGGGGGGGGGACTATGTGGCCCAGTGAGCTTATGCAATACATTTTTGTCTTAAAGTGGAACTAAAGGCACACGTACTTACCTTAGTTCTAGTTCCAACGATCTGACACCCATAAAGTCCCTGCTCGGCGCTGGTCTCTTCTCCCTGGGTTCTTTTGGACCCTGGTTTTTGTCTGTTTTGATTGGCTGATGTGGGATGACATCACTCCCATACATGTGCAGGAGTGCAGTCATCCGGGCACGCTGGGAGTTTGCCAGTTTGTGCAGTTCAGTGTACATTCTACAGAGGACTGCAAATAGGCAGGAAAGTGTAACATTGCATTTTTTTTCTGCAATAAAAAGACTGCCTGTTCACAAATGTTTCTATTTTACATTTAGTTCCACTTTAAGTTTACATGTTCCAGACACCTCAGGTCCCATGCACACTAGACATTTAGCAACGAAGCATGAGATCCCAGCATCTTGATGCGGGCGGAAGGCAAAGGTTGCACCATCCAGCCTCACTGTCGGCAACTTGTAAAACTCTATGAGAGGCTGAAAGCTGCTGCGGCTGGACAGGCCTGGATGTTGCACTGAGTGTTCCTAATGTTTGTGGCAGTATCAGGGGTGGACTGACAACTCATGGGGCCCCCGGGCAATAGGGGATTATGGGGCCCCTGTGTCCTTGTCCAAACTCAAAAAAGCCTATGAAAAAGGTACCGGGGGCATCTCATGGGGCCCCCTACTGACCCCGGGCCCTCGGGCAGTGCCCGAGTTTCCAAATGGTCAGTCCGCCCCTGGGCAGTATGTGGCCAAGGATGAATGATGGGAGTGCACACTGCATGTATTCTGGGTATTCGTTCCTGGGAACATACTGCCCTAAATGTTAGTACCACTCTGCGCACCATCCAGTCCCATCCATCCGCAGCAGCTTTCAGCCTCTCATAGATTTTTTCAGACTGTCAGCAGTGGGGCTGGATGGTGAACTTTTCATTTGCACCAAAATGCCAGGATTTCAGGCACGGGGGGCTAAACACCCAGTGAGCAATGAGGCTTTTATGTTGAAGCCATAATATATTTTTCAAACTAGCTTCTGGGGAGAATTTACTAAAGATTTGTCACTTTATTTAACCTTCCTGTGTAATTTACAGTAGAAACTGAGTTATTGTCAAAACTTTTTGCAAACTGACTGCCAAGTGGCAAGATCAGCCCTCTTTCTGATCAGTTTCAGAGCTGTAATAAGAATCTCAGACCTTCTCTGCATCAGTGGCCCCGGCTTAGGTGTTTTTTTTTCTTTTGTTTTTTTTTTTACTTTTTGTAGTCATGAATGTAAAATTATTTTGTAAGAAAAGGAGCGACCTTTGCATCTCTTTACAAGATCCTTTTAGATTGGGGCAGCACCTAAATATGGGCGTAACATGGTGCAAAAAGATGGAGTTGCCCTTTAACTCTGATTTTTCTCTAGTTTATTATCACTGTTAGGCATGCTGTCAAATCTAAATTTTAATGTGAAAGCATTATGTATATTCTAATAAAGTTTTCTCTGTGATGTCACCTTCTTTGATAACTGTTATCCTCCTCTGTGGAGGTAGGCACTTATCTTTCTACAGCTGTACCATGAGACCGAAGTCTTATTCTTGGATACATGGAGAGAACTGGGGCAACATGTGTGTGCTGTGACCAAGAGTATAGCTCAGCGCCCGTTCCGGTGAGTTCACAAAAAAGTGACTGGACAATGTAAATTCCTTGTGAGTGAAAGGTTATACAAGTGACATGAGCAGCCTTATAATCATTGCCCTGCTTTAATGGATTATTTAGATTTCTGTTTTTCAGCAAATCAGCATTTTCAGGTGGTATAAAGGAAAAAGAATTTACATTTAAAATGAATTGTCTATTTTGAATCCACTGAATGCCTACTAAATTATTTCCGTTTTAGGTGTACGCCAATAACCAAACTGCAACATCTTGAAATAACATACACTTAGAGCAGAGCTAAACCCTCTTGCCCTTTACAGCCAAGGAAGCTATTTTCTTAGCCTCTGTTTAATCATTTGACCTCTCGAAGGTTTTACCCCCTTCATGACCAGGGAATTTTTTTTATATTCACCACTGTGCTACTTTAACTGGCAATTGCTCAGTCATACAACACTGTACCCAAGTGAAATTTGAGTCTTCTTTTGGTGTTATTTTTTATTATATAAACAAAAAAAAACCCCAAAAAAGTTTGGGGAAATAAAACACAATATTTTCTACTTTCTGTTATAAAAAATAAAGAAATGTAAAAAATCTAATTTCTTCATAAATTTAGGCCAAAATGCTGCTACATGTCTTTGGTAAAGGAAAAATCCCACTAAGTATAATAATTGGTTTGTTTGAAAGTTATAGCATCTAAAAACTATGGTGTATATATACTGGAATTTACGCAGCTTTAACGCTGTGCTGGTGATCAGTGACTTACAGTTGGACTGTGATAGTGTGGTGGGCAATCTAGTGCTAACAGACCGTCACTGGGAGGTAAATTAAATGACACTGACATCACTAATACAGTGATCAGATATAATACTTTACACTGTCCCTGTACTAATTACACTGGCTTGGAAAGGGTTCACATCAAGGGGCAGTCAAGGGGTTAACTGTGTGCCTAACAAGTGTTGTATGTGTAATATGTGCTGCTTTTACTAAGGCCCCTTTCAGACGGGGTGGACCAGTCAGCGGATCAACTGTCTTCTATGAGCGGTCGAATGGAAAACAACCGCCTGTGTGTTTCCATCCAACTGCCATCCCATCCGATCCGGTGGACAGAAGGGGAATGGATCCCCATCCATCTCTTTTCGACGGATCAAATCGGATTGGATGTCGTTGGGTGTAAACAGACACATGTCCATTTACACCCGCCGCTCCATAGAGGAGAATAGAGGTTTCAATGGGTCCACCTGAAAAACGGGCAGATGGACCCGATCAGAACGTCTATGTGAAAGGGGCCCAAGAGATCTGGCTGTTTTTTTTCCCTGCTTTTCAGGGAGAAGAAACAGACAGATCGCTGTTCTGTGTACAGAGTCCTGTGTGTTTGTAAACACAGGGCTGTGTGCTGTGAATGGATACAGCCAATCAGCAGGTGTCAGCCATAAATCATTGGATGAAACCTGCTGACAAAATTGCACAGTGTCCAGTCTCAGTGGGGGTCAGCAGTGGGCACACGCATGCGTGCCCCAAATTTTTCTTTTCTTTGCAGCAAACATTGAGGTCAGATGACCTATAAGTGATGGTGCAGCAAGGTGGACCGTGGTAAACAACGTTCTCTCTCTGTCTGCAGGTTGCACTGGGAGGCTCAGAGCTACTCCTTCTGCACCTCAGCAGGCACCTGGCGAGGGTGGGGACCCAAAGGATCGCTCACTGGCTTACCATTGGCCTGGAAGAGACAGATCCAGCAGTTTAATAGAGTCAGTCCAGCAATGGCTGCAACTATAACAGAGGCCTATCCTACTCCACAACTCCTTATGCAGGTCAGTGTCTTTGTGTAATGTGTTTTCTGCCCAGGATCCACATGCAATGGGGGAGATTTACTAAAGCTGGTGCAGCTGTGCATAGTAACCAATCAGCTTCAATCTTCAGCTTGTTCAGTTATCCTTTGACAATAAAACCTAGAAGCTGATTGGCTACCATGCACAACTGCACCAGATTCTGTGTGCACCAGTTTTAGCAAATCTCCCCCACTATTTTTCACACTAAAGGGAAAGCTTGAGCATCTGCAGATATTAGACAGAGGAGTGTATAGCCATAGGGATCATTGGTCACTCCTATCAAAACAATGGACCATCTTCTAAGGCAGGGTCTCCAAACTTTCCAAACAAAGGGCCAGTTTAACCTCTTGACACATGCAAATGTGCGGCCTCCCGGTGTCTGGGCCTAGACGCTGAGCGGCCGCACATTTGCGTTCTATTAAAAAAACATATGTGCTGAGAGCACACGCCTGCGCACTCCCAGCACACATGTCCAGTACTCATGGAAAGGTCCCAATCTCCTCTTTCGATCGCGACCTTTCCCGATCATGTGACAGTGTGTCACGGCGGTCACATGACGCTAAACCCTGCCCCGCCTCCCGACTTCTGAAACCCTTAAAGGGCCAGGAGGCGCCGGTGCCAAGGGGTAATGTCCTTTAGACTTTCTGGGGGCTGGATTAGGAGTAAAAAAAGTCCCTGATGTTAGTGGGGAAAAGTCATTGACGCCATCTTTGGTGTCATTGGGAGGAAATTTGCCTCATCATTGGTATCAGTGAGATAAATTCTGTCCCATCTTTGGTGTCATTGGGAGGAATTGTGCCTCATCGTTGGTGTCATTGAGATGAATTGTACCCCATCATTAATGTCATATGGCCCTATTGTTAGTTTCATTGGGAGAAATTGTGTCCCATCCTTGGTGTCATTGGCAGGAATAGTGCCCCATCATTGGTGTCAGTGAGGGTAATTATGCCCCATTGTTGGTATCATTGGATGAAATAGTTCCCCAAGGGCCAGATAAAAGCAAGTAAAGGGCCGCATCTGGTCCCCGGGCCACAGTTTGGAGACCACTGTTCTAAGGCATGCCGTAGAAAAGCACATATCTGAAATTGACTGGAAGTAAGACATTTACTTAGTTACATCAAGCTGATGTACAGTATATATAAAAATAGACCTTGTTTTTTAATTGCTTGTATAAGATGGTTTTGAAATTTTACAATCTTTCACAAAGCCCCTCTCATCTACTATTCCCCACTGACAGGTAAGCTCAGTGGCCAATAGGGAGGCACAGGAGCCAGGAGAGGGGGAGGGGGTGTCAACCCTCACCATTACTCTTTTAAGGCAATATTTGCATATTCGAGCACCCCAGAATATGGGGATCTCTGGTGGATCTGGAAAATATTAAAAGGAAAGTGCTTCAAGTATTTCTTAGACTTTACCATACTAGTCTGGAAGGTATTAAAAGGAAAGTGCTTCAAGTATTTCTTAGACTTTACCATACTAGTCTGGAAGGTATTAAAAGGTAAGTGCTTCAAGTATTTCTTAGACTTTACCATACTAGTTTAATAGAAACATACATTGATGCTGTTCTGTAATCATTATTACATCATATTAATGTATTTTTTTCAGTGTCAGCAGTGTAAGCACCATGTTTGGCTTGGTATCAGCCTGCATTCCCCTGTACAGCAGAGCTCAGAAAGGAGGAAGCACAATCAGCCAGGTGTTGCTGCAGTGCAAAAGGAGCATGCTGATAAAAGAGCAGTGATGAAGGGATGAGCGCAGTGTGCTGCTTCTCCTTTCATTGCCCTGACACAGGGTGGGGTGGAAAATAGATCTGTAAGTAAAAATGAATCCACAGCAGAGACAAATCAAGTCCCCTCCCCTTCCAGGCAGGGATGTGCTGTGAGGCAGAGCTGTGTAAATGGTAAGACCGGATGGACAGAAACACAAATCCTTTAGCAGGTAAATAAGCTCACATGTACGCATTTCATCTGTTCCGTATTAATTCTAGTAGTCGGTGTATAAAGCTGATGTTATTCAAAGAAAGTAAATTCTGTATCTTTTCTCTCTATCCAGGCATATGTGGCATGTAATACTGATAAAGAGAGACTATCTCTCCTCAGTAACCTGAGGGTACCACGTGCTGGAGGTGCCACAGACGATATGGAGTATCCAGATGAAGATGTCACACAGTCTAAAGACCAAGACCAGACAAAAGAGAGGCGCATTGGTCCTGATTTGTCACGACACATCTGGCTGTTCATGACCTCAACCAATCCAGAACTGGTATTGGACTTAAATTCCTAGTACATAATCACTGGTGCTTTTGTACTGTTATTTGGCAGTAAAGTATTTATAATAAAAATATGTTTCCAATCATTGCAGTAAGGAAAATGTGCCTGTGTGTTTTAATGACTGGCTCATTCACACCCTATGGAAAGATCTATAGTCACTTTAGATCAGTGGTTGTCAACGTATGAGATAAAGGGGGCATCAAATGTGGCCCCTGACATCACCAAAGGACCGCACATACTGTTCAATATATATAATGCTTGAGTGGACTGTCGGAGACTTCAGACTTTAATAGATGAAAATGAGGGCTAGAGAGTGTAGACGTGCCACATTTTGGGCTGGGGGTGTGCTTTTGAAGACAATAGAAAACAGGGAACACGTTACATGAAACTAGTAAACATCAATTCTATTGCCCCAATCGATGTTTCCACTATAGACCACTAAGGTCTGAGGGCCACACATCATATATGAAAGGGCCACATGCCTACAGTCAATAAAGTGGTACTTTAGCTAAAATAATAAAAATGGGCAAACAGGCAGGAAGTTTAATGCAGAAAAGACATGCTTTGTCTCTTCTGCACTGAAGTTACTTACCTGCTGATGATTTTTAGGTGACAGGTTCTCAGTCTAAAAGATGTCTCCTCTGTACTTCACTGAGTGTACTGCAATGCAAATCGCACTGCAATACATTCCTTCCCGACTCTGCTAGCCAACGAAAGTGACAAGTGACCTGGAAAAGATGTCATACACATAGTTTTCTGGGTCACAGCAAGAAGGGGAGGAGAGTGGACGTGTGTCCACTCTCCTCCCTCCCCTCCACCACATAAAATACCCCTCAAAATAATTATGAGGCCACTCCCATATACACTATATTGTCAAAAGTATTGTTCGGCCTGCCTTTACACGCACATGAACTTTAATGGCATCCCAGTCTTAGTCCATAGGGTTCAATATTTAGTTGGCCCCGACCTTTACAGCTTCAACTCTTCTGCTGTCCACGAGATTTAGGAGGGTGTCTATGGGAATGTTTGACCATTCTTCCAGAAGCACATTTGTGAGATCAGGCACTGATGTCGAACGAGAAGGCCTGGCTCACAGTCTCCGCTCTAATTCATCCCAAAGGTGTTCTACCGGGTTAAGGTCAGGACTCTGTGCAGGCCAGTCAATACCTTCCACCCCAAACTCACTCATCCATGTCTTTATGGACCTTGCTTTGTGCACTGGTGCGCAGTCATGTTGGAACAGGAAGGGGTCATCCACAAACTGTTCCCACAAAGTTGGGAGCAGGAAATTGTCCAAAATGTCTTGGTATGCTGACGCCTTAAGAGTTCCCTTCACTGGAATTAAGGGGCCAAGCCAAACCCGTGAAAAACAACCTCACACCATAATCCCCCCTCCACCAAACTTTACACTTGGCACAATGCAGTTTGCCAAATACCAGTCTCATGGCAACCGCCAAACCCATCGGATTGCCAGACAGAGAAGCGTGATTGGTCACTCCAGAGAACACATCTTCACTTCTCTAGTTCAGTGGCGGCATGCTTTACACCACGGTATCCGATGCTTTGCATTGCGCTTAGTGATGTAAAGCTTGGATGCAGCTGCTCAGCCATGGAAACCCATTCCATGAAGCTCTCTACACACTGTTGTTGAACTAATATGAAGGCAGCCTTTAGCTATTGACTCTGCAGACAGTTGGTGACTTTGCGCACTGTGAGCTTCAGCATGCACTGACCCCGCTCTGTGATTTTACATGGCTTAATTGCTGTTGTTACCACTTTGTTACAATACCACTAACAGTTGACCGTGGAATATTTAGTAGCAAGGAAATGTCACGGATGGACTTATTGCACGGGTGGCAACCTATCACGGTACCACACTTGAATTCACTGAGTTCCTGAGAGCGACCCATTCTTTCACAAATGTTTGTAGAAGCAGTCTGCATGCCTAGGTGCTTGATTTTATACACCTATGGCCATGGAAATTATTGGAACAGCTAAATCCAATGATTTGGAGGGGTGTCTCAATACTTTTGGCAATATAGTGTATATGGAGGGAGGGGTGTAGAGGTGAACAGAGGAAGGGAGTGGCTGCAGAGGTGAGCAATGGAGGTGATATGGGGGGTGCAGTGGTGACCAGTGGATGGAGGGTGGTACAGAAATGACCAATAGAGGAAGGATGCAGAGGTGACCAGTGGATAGAAGAGGGGGGGGGTTGCAGAGATGACCAACGTATGAAGGTAAGGGATGCAGAGATTGCTGGTGAATGGAGGTGGGGGTAGAGGTGACCAATGGATGGAAAAGGGGTGCAAAGGTAAGCAGAGAAGGAAGGAGGTACAGCAGTGACCAGCGGATGGAGAGGGTGCAGAGATGACCAGTGGATGGAGGGGGTGCAGAGGTGACCAGTAGATGATGGGAGGTGGGTAAAGAGGTGACCAGTGGATTAAGGAAAGAGGTGGAGAGGTAACCAGAGGATGGAGGTGGGGGAAGAATTGACCAGCAGGTGGAGGGGGTGCAGAGGTGATCAGTGGATGAAAGGAGGTCGGAGCAGTGTAGGATCGTCTTTAAATTTTAAGTCAATGTAGAACTCTCCATTTTTTTTCTGTGGTCAGCGTAATTGCTCCATTACATTGGTGGTTAATGTAAATGTTCCATTATATTGGTGGTCAGTGTAATGCTCAGATTAGATTGGTGGTCGGGGTAGAAAGCCCTCATACTGACCACCAATGTAAAGGGGGATCTGAAGATTTTACACTTTGAAAAAAAAACGAATTTGCTCATGTTCGCCAGGGCAATCTTCTTCCTACTGACCACCAAAGTCAGGGCATTCTTCTTCCACCAGACAATGATGCCAGATATTTAGCCTCCCACTAACCACAAGTATTTGTTTCTAACCACTGAAGCTAAGGCATTTTCCCCTACTGACCATTGCTGCTGAGGCTTCTTCCTTCCACTGATGCTGGGGTATTTGTTCTGCCATTGACCAGAAATGTAAGTACATTCTCCAGCACTGCTATGTACATTGCATAGTCCGGACCGCTATGCTCTATATACGGTTTAGATCAGTGGTTCTCAACCTTCCTAATGCCGTGACCCTTTAATACAGTTCCTCATGTTGTGTTGACCCCCAACCATAAAATTATTTATCCAGTAATCATAATTCATGAGTGTCGTTTTACCTCCAATACTGCTGCTTTCAACACAGCAGCTGCTTTCTACACAGTAGCTGCTCTTTACACATCGGAAATATGTGTTTTCTGATGGTCTTAGGGGACCCCTGTGAAAGGGTCGTTTGACCCCCAAAGGGGGCGCGACCCACAGGTTGAGAACCACTGGTTTAGAGCGTCACATAGACCTGATATGCTATGTTATGTTTTACATACAGTAATTATGCATAAAGTGTTTATTTTCTCAAAAGTTGCTCATTGCTGTGTAGTTTGTAACTATTTTAAACCAATACTAAAGGATACTTTTTTTGCTTTAAAATAAAAAAAGATGTTATACTTCCCTGCTCTGTAGAAGGATATTCTGTGATATTGCACAGAGCGGCTCCTTAACTCCTCTTTTGTGGTCCCCTGCCAGTGCTGTCTGCTCCCCTTTCCTCTGGGTGCCCCTTCAGTAAGCCGTGTGCTAAGGGGGCACCCGTGCAGCAGCGGTTCCGAGCAAGGCTGTATGCATCAATAGACACACACAGCACTGGTAAGCCACATCTGTGCTCCCTCCTCAGAAGTTTGATGACAGCAGTAGGAGCCTTTGAACCCAGGAAGTGGAGGGGCAGTGCTGCAGCCAAGACAGCACGGGATTGGTGAGATGAGCCAGCTAGATGTTTAGGGGCAGGGGGGCTAGGACAGGTATTGCAGTACTTTTTTAACTTTAATGGTAAAAAAGGTTTTGCGTTTAGAAGCACTTTAATGAAATTCTTCTTCAAGGTAGGCTCAGACAAAGTGTTAGCTATCTGTCTATATTCTGTTTCATTTCAGTAAAATATTCCTTTAAGTTAAAGTGGAACTACACTGCATTTGAGCACCACAAACCAAGATCGCTATTTAATTCATTTTTAATATGCAAAGCAAACTCCCCCATCAAGCCATGTCTCCATGGTTTATTGTCCTTTTATAAATCACTTTGAAAAACAACTCCCTAGCGTTTCTGGCTGCTGCCATCTTGAGTAAGGGCAGATGATTCATGTAACATTCACTTCCTGGAATTTATCTGCCCTTAGCTCAGGAATACAGGCAGGAAGGTGTGCTTAGCTGAGAAAACCCCTCCTCCCCTCCCGAAGACTCCTGGGATGTATGACCTCATTTGCTGGCAGCAAAAAAATTAAAATAATCAATGTTGAGAAAGTGGAGTTCCACTTTAAGCAAGGTGGGTGGGGTGAGGGAAAGTAAGTAAACATGTCGCTTTTCATAAATTACACTACATGGCCCCCATCCTTTATTTTCCATACATGAGCATCCATTACCTGTGATTGTGCAAACCGGGACATCCTGGTATATGTTGGGCAGCACAGTGGCTAAAATGTTAGCACTTCCACCTGGCAGTACAGGGTCGTTGGTTCAAATCCAAACCACAGCACCACCTGCCTGGAGTTTGCATGTTCTCCCTGTGCCTGCTTGGGTTTCCTCCGGGTACTCCGGTTTCCTCCCACACTCCAAAGACATGCTGGTAGGTTAATTGGCTCCTGACTAAATTGTCCCTAGTATGTGTATGTATGAATGTGAGTTAGGGACCTTAGATTGTACGCCCCTTGAGGGTTAGCGACTGATGTGAATGTACAATATATATGTAAAGCGCTGTGTAAATTGATGGCACTATATAAATACCTGGAATAAATAAATATGTGGAGATTATATTATTATTATTATACAGGATTTATATAGCGCCAACAGTTTGCTCAGCGCTTTACAATATAACGGGAGACAATACAGCAACAATAAATAAAGAAAAATAGTGAAGCGCTTACATTACATAAAAATTAATATAAAATAAAAAGTGCCTTCAAAAATGATAATAAATATAATAATATGTGACAACTCTATATAATATACGCTAATATCTCCCTCTAGTGGAGGAAGAAAAATGGTGCAACCAAACTTATTAAATTGGTGAATTAACACACACTGTGAAAGATACTATTTTGCAGGGCATATAATCAAAAGGACTCCACAAATCAAATTAAGAGTGAATATACAAGTGAATAAAAACTCATATAATATATCAATTAACCACTAAAATATCGTGCCTAATTTACACACATTATATATACATCATAGGTGATAAAATGTCCATGCATGTGACTCTGTGCTTTTAAAACCACTCGTGTTCTCCACTTCTAGGTGTAAAATGAATCCTCCAAATGGCAGCAATGCCTGCTCACCTCCCCTCCTTGACCCTCACAGGGCCGCAGAGCTGTTTCCACCTCAGTGGTATATCCCTCCTGGCAAACTCCTTATTCCTTCTCCTCTCTTAGTTCTCCACTCCAAACTCTTGCACAGGCTCTACAGTCCATTGGTCCGCCACTCATGCTGGTAGGTTAATTGGTTCCTGTCTAAATTGGCCCTAGTGTGTGTATGTATGAATGTGAGTTAGGGACCTTAGATTGTACGCCCCTTGAGGGTTAGCGACTGATGTGAATGTACAATATATATGTAAAGTGCTGTGTAAATTGATGGTGCTGTATAAGTACCTGAAATAAATAAATATGTGGAGATTATATTATTATTATTATATAGCCAACAGTTTGCTCAGCGCTTTACAATATAACGGGAGACAATACAGCAACAATACAGTTCAATACAAGAGGGTTAGGGGGGCCCTGCTCCTTGGAGCTTACATTCTAAGATATTGTCTGAATCAAGGAGCACTACAAGCCCCAGCAGAGCCAGAATTTCCCACTAAGTGCTTTAGAGTCCAAGTCTAAGAGTCCGCTGAAGTCGGTGAGTGAGTGGGATCATTGGTGGGGAGCACAGCATGTGAATTTGCCACTAATTGTATGGAGAACAGCACACTGGCACTGATATTAATGTACTTTTGATATGATGGACTTTTTATAGTGATATTTGTTTACACGTTGTGTTGCACTTATGCGTTTGAATATCCAATAAGGCAACGCTTATCTACCCGTATTTGTACAAGTTTACTGCTGGCTGAAGGTCAGAAGTAAAGAATCACCAACCCAAGACAAGAATGCGGATCAGGTGCTGTCATTTTTTCTACCTCTCTGCTTATTTCAGGCCAGTGGCTCAGTATTGACACCATCTGGAGTCCTTGAGAAGTCACCTATTCCTGAGATTTCTTTCACTTTCATTTTGCTCTGTTTAGTATGGCGTCTGCTGCTATGAGAGAAGAACTGACTTGTGGTATCTGTCTGGAAATTTACATGGATCCCGTATCATTGAGATGTGGTCACTACTTCTGCCATGACTGCATAGTGAAGGCACTAGACACCCAGGAAGGGGGTAGATCTTATACCTGTCCTGAATGCAGAGGAAAGTACCCAAAGAGGACTTGTCTGAAGAAGAACAGGAAGCTACGTAATATAGTGGAATACTTCAGATCAATGCAGAGAGAACAGGAGAAAACCGGGGTATCATGTATGTATTCTATTTCATTTTCTGTTCCCGTGTTTGTATCCTGAAGTCTGTTAGTATGAGATCACATGGAAGTCTTTATTGTCTTTTGTGCTCAGGGAGTGTTTCTCCAGCTTTAGCAACCCCACCACCACTTTAAGCAGGGGTCTCATTCTGAACCCTGGTCTCAGATAAGTAGATTCTAGTATTGGAATCTTAGTCTTGTGTTCCAGTATAGAGGCTCCGAGGCAGAGGATGATGTGAATATAATGCGGAGTAAGTAGTAGAGTTTAGACTAGGATCCAAACACACCAGAATTCATCCCTATTTAGCACTACCTTGCTGTGCAATAAAATTGTTAAATGCCCCCCACAATGTATGAAGAGGACATGCCAGGCTGGTGATTTAGGAGCTCACTGGCCAATTTAAATAGCTTCTTGTTGTTTCTTAGATTGTATTTCTGGCATACCACACCTTGTTCGCAACTCACCTGCATCTATCCATGAATTCTCTGTTTCCTGTCCACAACTTGTTCATCTCTACACAACCCTTCTCCATACACCCTCTGCTCCCTGACCACACGTAATCTACCAATGCCCAACACCTCTCCATGAACCCCTGCTACCAATTCTGTTCTGTATATATTTGTCATAAGGGTATTCTGCCTGTGTTTCCATTTTTGCCCTCCACTCTCCTTCTGTAATCTCAATCAGTGCTCTGCTACCTGTCCCCACCTCTTCTCAACATCTCCCTATGAACCCTCTCCAACTTGTTCCCACCTCTCACCTCTCCCACCCGCTTTCTTCCTGCCCACACTTCATTCACCTCTCCCTGTTTCCTCTCCATGAACCCTCTGCCTGCCCACACCTTACTTACCTCTGCCTGACACCTCTTCATGAATCCTCTGCTTGCCATCTACACCTCACTCACATCTCTTTGTTTCCTTTCTATGAACCCTTTGCTGCTTGTCCACACCTCCCAATACTAGCTATTTTATGCCTTGTCCACATCTCACTTGCATTTCTCCCTAAACCCTCTGCTGCCTGACCACAACTGACCCACTTCTCCCTAACACCTCTCCATGAACCCCTGCTGCCTGACTACACCTTATTAATTTCCTATATGTCCTATATTTTTTACTTTAAGAGCATTCTGCTCATGTTTCCATTTTTGCCATCCACTCTCCTTCTATAATCTCAACCTATTGCTTGCCCACTTCTCGTTCACATTTCTCAGGAGCCCTCTTCCTACCTGCCCACACCTTGCTTACCTCAACCTGACACCTTTTCATGAACTCTTATTTTTGTGTCCACACATCACTCACCTCACTCATCTCTACCTGTCTGTTCTCTGTGAACATTCCGCTGCCTGCCTACAACTTACTCTCCTCTTCCCGACACCTCTTTGTGAACCCTCTGATTCGTGTCCCCACGTCACTCACCTCTCCGTTTCTATTCCAGGAATCCTTTGTTGCCCAACCACACCTTGCTTACCTCTGTCCTACACCTTTCCATGAACCCTTTACTACCTTACTACACATCACTCCTCTATTTCTGATACAAAACTTCTCCATGAAACCTGTGCTGGCTGTCCACACCTAAATCACATTGACCAACACCATTTCATGAACCCTTTGTTGCCTGACCACACCTCACTCACTATTTCCAGGTAACTCCTCATAAACCTTCAATGACCCCATATAACTCACCTTGTCATCTTTCCTACTTGTACAATATTCCTTTGGCCACCTAATCTTCACCTTTTGATCACTTTCGTC
This sequence comes from Staurois parvus, assembly GCF_062004578.1. Classification (NCBI taxonomy): domain Eukaryota; kingdom Metazoa; phylum Chordata; class Amphibia; order Anura; family Ranidae; genus Staurois; species Staurois parvus. The sequence goes on along the minus strand of NW_028317814.1, from coordinate 15,675,725 downwards.
CCATGTAATTCTCAGAATATTTTTCACATTTCCCTTGTGTTTCCAGTTACCATTTCCAGTCTGATGAGTGAATTCGTTCAGTTGGCCATAGGGCTGCCTATCAGATTTGTCAGAGAGGCAGCCAAATGGACAACTAAGGCAACTTGCACAGCAGACTGACAATGCCACTGTCAATTGGAAGATAGTGGCTTAGCACTATCAGTCTGCAACCTTCAGGTTGCTAGGGCTTGGTTTGCTTTGATATGATTGAAGACTGTTTTGTATTTAAGTTAAATCAAGAGCCTTCCCCGACAGATTCAAGGCAATGCTTGAAGCATAAAGCTAACACTTTTTTTGTAGGTTTTTTGTTTTTTCTGACTGCACTTATTAATTTTTGATTGAAGTGGGTAAGTTTTTGTCAGCTCTCTCTATGTCTTCCCCATGTCTTTATTGCTTATACACTTTATTGATTGAATAAAGTATGCTTTATTTTTAGCGTATGTACTTTACAGTGTTTGGATGTCTTCTTTCCATTCTCCAGTCCCCTTTACAGGCTTGGGTTCACCCAGTAGCCACAACTCCTACCACTGAAACCAGCACAGGTACACTTTCCTCAATGGGAACCAGAACCTTTACTGGCCTAGAACGTCGCAAGCTTATCCAGCAGCAGTTGGTGTTATTGCTACATGCACACAAGTGTCAACGACAGCAGAAAGGCAGTGGTGTCATGCATGTATGCAGTCTTCCCCATTGTCTTACCATGAAGAATGTTCTGAATCACATGCCACATTGTAAAGCTGGGAGAACCTGCCAGGGTAAGCTGTTATCAAATGTACCAAGTTGTTAAAATAACCTTTACTGCTGCTCCGTATTCACTGTACCATGTTCCCAACTAGAGATGAGCGAATTATTCAAAAATTCGATTCGGCTGATTCGGCGAATTTCAGGAAGAAATTCGATTCGATGCGAATTTATTCGCTACGAAGTTAACTTATAAAAAGGGTTTCTAGGCTTCAGAGAGCCTTTAAATTAGTGCAGAACACTGTACCTTTAATTTAAATGCCCTTGGAGATGAGGAAGGAGAAGGAGAAGGATGAGAAGAAGGAGAAGGAGAAGGATGAGAAGAAGGAGAAGGATGAGAAGAAGGAGAAGGATGAGAAGAAGGAGAAGGAGAAGGATGAGAAGAAGGAGAAGGAGAAGGATGAGAAGAAGGAGAAGGAGAAGGATGAGAAGAAGGAGAAGGAGAAGGAGAAGGATGAGAAGAAGGAGAAGGAGAAGGATGAGAAGATGGAGAAGGAGAAGGATGAGAAGAAGGAGAAGGATGAGAAGAAGGAGAAGGATGAGAAGAAGGAGAAGGATGAGAAGAAGGAGAAGGAGAAGGATGAGAAAAAGGAGAAGGATGAGAAGAAGGAGAAGGATGAGAAGAAGGATGAGAAGAAGGATGAGAAGAAGGAGAAGGATGAGAAGAAGGATGAGAAGAAGGAGAAGGATGAGAAGAAGGAGAAGGATGAGAAGAAGGAGAAGGAGAAGGATGAGAAGAAGGAGAAGGATGAGAAGAAGGAGAAGGATGAGAAGAAGGATGAGAAGAAGGATGAGAAGAAGGAGAAGGATGAGAAGAAGGACAGTTCTGTGACAGTTTCTGTCTATTTCTAACAGTTCTGTGACATTCACTCCATACAGCGGTTTCAACCGCTGTATGGAGGGAATGTCACAGAACTGTCAGAAATAGCCTATTTCTGACAGTTCTGGGACATTCACTCCATACAGCGGTTGAAACATTGTATCTATTTGTTTCCATAAATGACATTCTGCAGATACACTTAGAGGAGCTCTGCAGATACACTTTTTGCCGGCTTGGAATTATTTTTATTTTCATCCTACTTCTTCTTTTTCTTCTTCTTCTTCATCCTCATCCTCTTCTTCTTCTTCTGAGGATGAGGATGAAGAAGAAGAAGAAGTAGGATGAAAATAAGATTAATTCCAAGCCGGCAAAAAGTGTATCTGCAGAGCTCCTCTAAGTGTATCTGCAGAATAGAGGAGCTCTGCAGATACACTTTTTGCCGGCTTGGAATTATTCTTATTTTCATCCTACTTCTTCTTCTTCATCCTCATCCTCAGAAGAAGAAGAAGAGGATGAGGATGAAGAGGAAGAAGAAGTAGGATGAAAATAAGAAGAATTCCAAGCCGGCAAAAAGTGTATCTGCAGAGCTCCTCTATTCTGCAGATATACTTAGAAGAGCTCTGCAGATACACTTTTTGCCGGCTTGGAATTATTCTTATTTTCATCCTACTTCTTCTTCTTCTTCTTCTTCTTCTTCTTCTTCTTCTTCATCCTCATCCTCTTCTTCTTCTTCTGAGGATGAGGATGAAGAAGAAGAAGAAGTAGGATGAAAATAAGATTAATTCCAAGCCGGCAAAAAGTGTATCTGCAGAGCTCCTCTAAGTGTATCTGCAGAATAGAGGAGCTCTGCAGATACACTTTTTGCCGGCTTGGAATTATTCTTATTTTCATCCTACTTCTTCTTCTTCATCCTCATCCTCTTCTTCTTCTGAGGATGAAGAAGAAGAAGTAGGATGAAAATAAGAATTCCAAACCGGCAAAAAGTGTATCTGCAGAGTTCCTCTATTTCTGACAGTTCTCTGACAGCTCCTTCACATGTACAGCGGTTGAAACATCTGTTTCCGAATAAAAACATCTGTATCCTAAATGGAAACTAATAGATACAATGTTTCAACCGCTGTACATGTGAAGGAACTGTCAGAGAAATGTCAGAAATAGCGGAGCTCTCTGCAGGGACACTTTTGCCGGCTGATCGGGAAAAATCCGATTCGCGCACCCGAAGTAGGCAAATATTCGGATTCGCCGCGAATCGAATTTTTCCTGAAATTCGTATCGAATTCCGGTTCGCCTGGTTCGATTCGCTCATCTCTATTCCCAACCTTTGACTCCCTACTTTTAGATATTTTTTTCCATTGCCTTCAGTGCAAAAACTGTCAGGCTGCTCAGTCATTGTAGCTTCTGAATGTGACATCATAGTGCCTGTAAAATATGAAATTAAAAGAAAAAAGATGCAGAATGTGAATAGGATTCCAATATGTAAATCTTAGCGTTCAGGAGATAGCTATTAAATCATTTTCGATGTCTTTACTGTATATTTCTTGGTTCCATAAAATTGCTGCTGGAAACCAAATTTGACTCTTCAATTCTACATTAAATAGCCCACCTTGCTTATGATTTGGTTGCCCGTTTGAGATGAAACAATTTTAAGCTTTTAGGTAGGCTAAAACTGAATGTTTTAAGAGTGTTTTATTTTATAACAGAGCTTTGTCTAAAGAATTGTAGGCTTCTTCTTCAACTTTTGAAATAAACCTGTGGGATTCACAAACGAAGATATAGGTCTAAGTGAATTCTCCCTTTGAGGTAGACCGACGGTGCTCCAAAGGACAGTGTCTTCTTGGCACTTTAAATAGCATGAGAGTATAAGGTGAAGAGCCAGCAATCGCTCTCCAGATAAAACTACTTTATTAACCACTTCCAGTCCGCACACTTTTACCCCCTTCCTGTCCAGGTCAATTTTCAGCTTTCAGTGCTGTCACACTTTGAATAACAATTGCGCGGTCATGCAACACTTTACCCATATGAATTTTTTAGCATATTTTTGAGACAGATAAAGCTTTATTTTGGTGGTATTTATTCACCACTGGGATTTTTATTTTTTTTTGCTGTGTAAATGAAAATGTCCAAAAATTTTGAAAAAAAGTGTTTTTCTTATAAAATTTTGCAAATAAATAGTATTTCATCATAAATCTTGGCCAAAATTTATTCCGTTATCTTTTTAGTAAAAAAATAAAAATAACCCAAATTAGTTTATAACCCAAAATTATAATTTTTAAACATTTTTTTTATTTTTTTATATTCTTTTTTATGGTTTTTTTTTACATACTGTCACCTTAGCAGTACAGTGTCACCATGGTGACATTGTACTACTTGTGGGGGGTGATGAAGATTTTTTTTTTTTTTACACTGATTGCTTTTACACCCATAAAGGCTGTAAAAGCAATAATTTCTCTGTCTCTGTAGCTGCATTCTTGCAGCCATTGAGAACTACTGTGTGAGCTGTGATTGGTCACAGCTGTTGTAAATAGCCTTGTACCATGTGACCTCTGTGATCATTCACAGATTTCACACGTAGTAAGCAGTGATGTCAGAAGTGACATCTTCCCTACTACTCTTGCCAATCAGTGATCACATGATCGGGACCTCGCACAGAGGTCCCTGTAACAGCGTATACCCAGAAATGGACGCAGTTCAACCATTTTGGCTTCAACCTCCATCTTGGCAAAGGGATTAACCATCCTGACAAATATATTTCTCCCTCATTCTTCCCCCCTCCCTTTCTGAGAGTCCCAGCGACATTTGGCCAGTGTGTATGTGTGTCACAGAAGGGTCATAGGAGCTATAAAGCCCCCCAAGGGAGCCGGGGCCTCCCTGTCCAAAGATCCTGAAAATTGTAACACCTCAGAAGAGATAAGGTAAGCTTTCCCAGGAGTTGAAAGAGATTCCGACCTAATAAACCTAACTCAGCGTATGTGACAGAATCAGATAACCGTTGTTAAAATCCATTTTCCCCCTATGTCTCATATCTTGGAATATGAGAGACTTACATAAAAACCTGACATATCGTCAGATTGGCTACAAAAAGGCGAACAGTTTGTTGGATTACTTGCCTTGTCTCGAATACACAGGAAAGCAGAAAAGTAGATCTCGTGAACCATTCAGTATAGAATTACATATTTCACCTCTAATCAATCCTCAGACGTGTCTGCATAATAATCTACCTGCGGGTGGAATGTCACTTGTGCAGATGGAAAGTTAAGGGCCAAAATATGAGTAACGGGAGATTTTGGCTCTAGTTGAGGTATCCACCCATACCTCCACGCCCTACACGGGGTATTGGTCCTTGACTTCAGAGACACCCCCTGCTGGGGACTACAAAATAGGCTGTCAGGCCTAAGAGTGGGAGTTGAAGACGTCTCCCATTTTAACATCAATGCCACCTGGGGAGACCCGTGCCCTTTTGCTCTGAAACTTGGATCTGCTAACCCAGGATTTTGGCAAGTACCTTAACCCTTTCACCTCTCTCTGATATCTCTTTGCTGTGCTGTTGGTCTCTGTATGTTTATATATATATCTTAGTTACCTCTTTTCTGTAAATATTTTTATTGCACCCGTTTGACCTTTTAGTAATAAATCTTTCCTTCTGAAAGTGTTGAACTGTTTCTATAGCGCTTTTATTGCAATTTACGAATTCCTGTCTCTAAAGAAAATGCTGCTGTTTGTTTAACCCTCTGTATAACCGTGTTATGCAGACGATTACCTCAACCATTATAGTGTTATTGCTGAGATTTCCGAGGCTCCTCTTTCTCTGTACAAAAAGGAGGTAGTGGCAGTGTGAAGGGTTAATTGCGTAATTAACCTGACCCAGTAACAATCGCTCAGGCTGCCGGTACATCGATTGTGGTCCAATTAGCTGGAAAATCATTGTGCAGGGTGCAGTTGGGTGTGGCATTGTTACGCACGTGACATCGCGGTTTTAGATCAGCTAGTCCTTCGGTCACAAGTTTGGTGAGAAGGCCTGGGGTCTGACGCCGCGATCGTGACAGTCCCATCTGACGATCGGTGTTCCACTGTGTCCGGAGGACACAGCGGGCTCCAGATCGTGGTGCTGCGTGCTCCCAGGGAGCGCGCACAAGCAGGGTGCGGGGAGGCCGTTTATAAACGGCCACTCCACCCTGCACTGCCACCGTCCAGCCGTTTATATACAACAGCAGGACGGGAAATGGTTAATAAAGGGTACAGTGTGCAAGTTACAGCAGCTTACGCATTTTGGTAAAAAAACATTATTCATAGCCATGGCTATGAATAAAGACCTAATAAAGACTGGTCACTGCTAATCTCTCTCCCTGTGCAGGGTGACTAGTCTTGTATCTGCCCCTATTGTATTTTGCAGGCAGCGTGTAGTGGGTGGGCCACATTAAATGAAATAAAGTTTTTATTTATATCTTACCCTACAGTATGCACTTACAGAATATTGTGCCTTTTCATCCCTTAGTTCCCCACTGCGCTTCCTCCAGGCAGATAATCTCTCATTGGAAGAATTGCACACGGCGTGACTGTCCTGTGTGCGCACCTGTAGGGAATGCCAGAAGCAACAGGAACCAGCTGTGTAAGTGTATTCATTGCCCATGTATTCTTTGGTGATATAGAACAATGTCCCGCAAAAGGGCATAATTGTGAGCCATATCTGCCCTTACTGATGATAGAATATTGTGCATATGATATGTTGCAGAGCAAATGCAATTCCAAGCTTTAAAGTGACCCTGTTGTAATACCAGGATATAAACCCAAAGTACTCTGTAAAAGAAGGAGCTGAATACTTTCCTGTCCGGTGGGCAGAGAGTCCAGTATTTGTTTTATTCCAGAGCTAAAGGGTGCTGCTGCTATCTGACACTTCTGGGTGTGTCAGATAGTGTGTACTCACTGCACTCTGTGGTTCCATCTGCTGGTCACTATGTCACTCCAGCACCTTAAAGTAGTGTCGGAGCAGGTAGGTGATACTGCAGAACACGGCAGGGAAAACACTAACCTACAAACCCGGAAGTGTTGAAAAACAGTGATGCCACTAGCTCTGGAAGAGAAAGAACACTGAGAAGCTAAATACTGTGTTTCCCCGAAAATAAGACACCGACTTATAGTTATTTTTCCTCAAGAAGACACACTATGGCTTATTTTAAGGGGATGTCTTATTTTTATTAAGTATCGTACAGCAATCTACATTTATTCAAATATAGTTAAGTTGTCTTAAGCTGAAGCTTTTCCCCTATCCCCTGGTGTTTGTGGGGGGTGAGAGAGACCCACAGACTGTTGCTAGTCGGTGCTGGGGAGCAGCAGCTTTACTGGTGTTTGTGGGGGGTGAGAGAGACCCACAGACTGTTGCTGGTCGGTGCTGGGGAGCAGCAGCTTTACTGGTGTTTGTGGGGGTGAGAGAGACCCACAGACTGTTGCTGGTCGGTGCTGGGGAGCAGCAGCTTTACTGGTGTTTGTGGGGTTGAGAGAGACCCACAGACTGTTGCTGGTCGGTGCTGGGGAGCAGCAGCTTTACTGGTGTTTGTGGGGGTGAGAGAGACCCACAGACTGTTGCTGGTCAGTGCTGGGGAGCAGCAGCTTTACTGGTGTTTGTGGAGGTGAGAGAGACCCACAGACTGTTGCTGGTCGGTGCTGGGGAGCAGCAGCTTTACTGGTGTTTGTGGGGGCTGAGAGAGACCCACAGACTGTTGCTGGTCGGTGCTGGGGAGCAGCAGCTTTACTGGTGTTTGTGGAGGTGAGAGAGACCCACAAACTGTTGGTCGGTGCTGGGGAGCAGCAGCTTTACTGGTGTTTGTGGGGGGTGAGAGAGACCCACAGACTGTTGCTGGTCGGTGCTGGGGAGCAGCAGCTTTACTGGTGTTTGTGGGGGGTGAGAGAGACCCACAGACTGTTGCTTGTCGGTGCTGGGGAGCAGCAGCTTTACTGGTGTTTGTGGGGGGTGAGAGAGACCCACAGACTTTTGCTGGTTGGTGCTGGGGAGCAGCAGCTTTACTGGTGTTTGTGGAGGTGAGAGAGACCCACAAACTGTTGGTCGGTGCTGGGGAGCAGCAGCTTTACTGGTGTTTGTGGGGGGTGAGAGAGACCCACAGACTGTTGCTTGTTGGTGCTGGGGAGCAGCAGCTTTACTGGTGTTTGTGGGGGGTGAGAGAGACCCACAGACTGTTGCTGGTCGGTGCTGGGGAGCAGCAGCTTTACTGGTTTGTGGGGGGTGAGAGACACCCACAGACTGTTGCTGGTCGGTGCTGGGGAGCAGCAGCTTTACTGGTGTTTGTGGGAGGTGAGAGAGACCCACAGACTGTTGTTGGTCAGTGCTGGGGAGCAGCAGCTTTACTGGTGTTTGTGGGGGTGAGAGAGACCCACAGACTGTTGCTGGTTGGTGCTGGGGAGCAGCAGCTTTACTGGTGTTTGTGGGGGTGAGAGAGACCCACAGACTGTTGCTGGTTGGTGCTGGGGGAGAGAGACCCACAGTGCCGAGTAAAACAGCAGGCACAGCTTTACTTCTTCCCCGAGGCCACACAATATGGTACCTAAAGCAGAGCGTCCTGATCCTCACTTCACTGAGAAGACTTTTACTTTCACTTTCTACCTCTTCACCATCTCCCTCTATGAATTGGCTTGCAGCACGCACAGAATGACTGGGAGCCGACCTTGTTCATGGGGCTGCCCGCAACCTCTCCATTCACCTCCGAGATAGCAGCTGTCACAATGGGGGAGATGAGAAGGGCTGCCCGGCTCCGCGCCCGTACACTGCATAGCCACGCCTATCACTGTCTTATTTTCGGGGTATGGCTTATATTGCGCAAATGCTTAGAAATCCTGCTATGGCTTATTTTATGGGTATGTCTTATTTTCGGGGAAACACGGTACTTACCTATCCAGTGGGCACTGAATCCAATTTCAGGAATTTTTTATTATAGCGGCACATTCACTTTAAGGTGCACATTCCGGAAACTCTCCATGTGCATTCTTGAAATGCTCAAAAAATGTGTTAAAAATGCACATCACACTTGTTTTGCCATTAATTGTTAATGGTACCCCAAATGTGGCTAGCAAACACGTGTTTTGCGGCATGGTAAAACGTGTGCGAAACTTAATGCCCGAAAACGTCCGAGAGCTTCTTTTGGCACGTTTGTCCCCCATAGGGCAGCCCATTCAAATGAATAAACTGCCATATTCTGTTGCGGAAAAAGCACAGAAAAACATGGGTGACAAATGTGACACAGCACTGTGAATGGGACCTTGAATGTGGCATGCATTCCTGCAATATTGCACTCTCTGCTGTGGAGTATAATGGAATGCCCATCTATCTACAGACATGCAGGGAGGCTGGCACTCTTTTATACTCTATGGCATGCCTGTATCCAGAGGTGTACCTACAGGGGTCGCAACTGAGACCTGGCCCCATGCTTCAGGGAGCCCATGTGGTCAATTGTACGCCTGGATAGGAGGAGAGGCAGGGCAGCTTCGACCGCAGGAATTCAGTGGTTACAGGAGGAAAATCGAGAGATCATTTCCTCTATATGCAGCTTCCCCCATATCTCCTCCTATCCAGCTTCTTTCTGCTTTGTCATTTAGCGGCCCCTTCATTTTCTCAACAGACAGTTAGTGATCAGTACCAATCACTGACTCTATCTATTCATAACTGAAACACAGTAAACTGTGTTTACTATGCTTCAGTTTATGAATGGGCAGGGAAATCTGTACAGACCTATTTCTGTCCATTCATTCTGTGCAGCTGAGGATGCAGAGAATGAGATTGAGGGCTGTCTCCTTAATCTCATTTCTCTGTCCCAAAGGTGGAACATCAGAGGTCTGTTTAGACCCCTGATATCTCACCAAAGCCAAAGAGCTCCTAAAAACAAAATTGTAAAAAATAATTTAAAAAAATTTAAAAATGGTAAAAAGAATAATAAATAAAATAAAACAACAACAATAAAGAAAACTACTGACACCAGTGGCGGAACTACCAAGGTCGCAAAGGTCACACTTGTGATTGGGCCCTTGCGCCCCCCCCCCCCTTAGCTATTTCTCTAATGATTGAATTAATTTTTTTCCCTAATTATTTTATTATCACATTAAAAATGCTCCAAATGAAAAAAAAAAAAAACTTTTATTTTGATTATAAGTAGGTCCACCAATGCTTTGTTCTATTATTGTAAGTTTAGTGTTGTTATAAATTGGACAAATCAAAGAACAATGTAGACATTTTTATCTACTACACTAGTTGTTTTAAAAAAATACTTTTCAAAGTAGAAAACAAAACAGTTTATATATATATATATATATATATATATATATATATATTTATTTATATTCTATCCCTGGCCATGCGGGATCTCCTGCATGGTAGGGGTTGGGGAAAGACCTGGAAACCTACCCTGTACAATAATTGCTAAGAGAATTCATGGAAGAAGTCGCTTGCGAGTGATGGTCCATGCAATTGCCAAGGGTCGGATACAACTGAATGGATAGATAGATATTCTATGGATTTAATAGACAATAAAATATTTTTTTGCAAGACAATATAATCAAAAGAAAGTGTTGTTTGTGCTAAAAACTGTATTGTTTTGTTAAATTCTATGCAGCCATCCAATCAACCTATGGATATAAATTTGACCCTTTGTCTCTTTTAAATAGTGCTTATGTAGTGTGCAAAAATGCCTATAAAAATGTGATATCAGCACCAATATAACCACACATACATACATAGTATACATCTTCTTTATAAAATGCATTAGACTATTGGTGGTTTATGTGGATCCTCTGAGATCTATGCAAAGCAGAATGGGCCCCAGGTCAGTAAACATGCAGATACATATGTATGTCAGTAAGAAGATATGAACCAGGCTGGGCTGCAGGCAAATATCCCCTCTTCCTTTGTGTCCCTATCTGATAAATAGGTCTGAATGTGCAGTTTATAAGCATGATGTCCTTTTCCTCAGGAGACTTTATATAGTCATCATACAGGGTTTTTTAGTCTGGAGACTAAAGCTTGCCATAGATGGATCAAAATTTGACCAGTTCAGCAAGGACCGGACAAATTTCAATTAGTGTGAGACCTTCCCTTAGATTGATGACTGTCAAATGAACAAGCCGGAAAACTTTTGATGATCAACTGCTGCAGTCAATTGGCTGCAGCTGCTAATTAGTGTATTCTGACAGCACCGGGCCCCACTGTCAGAATACAATATCCCAGTTGGGTAGGAGGGGTTGATGGATTCCTCCATCCAACCCGTTTGTGTAGTTGGAGGAACTGTCTACGGTCAGCTTTAGTTAACAATTTCTAACACAATAGTTTGGATTGTCTTGGGTATATACAGGTAGTGCTGCAAAAACAAATAGCAAATAGTATTTCTCTGTTGAATATTTTTACTTTCTCTCTTTTTTTTTTTTTTTTTTTTACAGCATAGGTACATGGATATAAAGTCAATACAGAACTGAAAGGCAAAATGAAGCAAGATTCACTGACATCAGTAGCCCAACTGAGCGAACAGTGCCAGAACCTACCGTGTGAACTTACGTGGTGCCGCCATGCAGATTTTACTAAAGATTCAAAATAAAAAAACTATACAACTAACAAATAAAAATGGTCTTTGTGTATGAATTCTAATGGTTGCCAGTAGCCAAAAGCCCATTGAAGAGTACAAGTTTTTTTCTTATTTTTCACCATTTTTATTTTATATGATACCAATCAAGGTTTACGCTGGGCAAATAACCTTTCAGTTTTTGCCTGCATAGAATGAATAAATACAAATTATTTGTAGGTGATACTGCATGTATGAAACTGAAATATAACAGATGAAGACTTCAAGGGTTATTGGGGAACTGTCCAACTTCTTCTGTATGGTTCTCAGTGGTCTGAGAATTTAAATTGAAGAAGGCCCAGACTCTTCTCTATCTGATAAGTTATGCTTCCTCACATCATTATGCAGCTAAGGACTGGGAAATGTTTTAGGGCCCCTTTCTCCAGGATAACATGGTGTAAGCAGAAGTTGTTACTATACTCTTAAGTACCGAAGTGCTGTAATCTTTATTTCTGGAATTAAAGTATAACTAAAAGCAAACATTTTTTGTGTCAGATAGAAGGGAGCTCCTTCTGCTGCCAGTCAAACTCCTGCAAGGAGGGAGCATGGGCATGGCTTACCAGCGCTGTGTGTATCTATGCATGCACACCGCTCGGCTTGGGAGCGCATACACATGGGTGCCTTCTTAGCATCCGGCTTGCTGGGGAGGCACCCAGAGGAGGAGCAGGAGGATCAGACAGTGCCAGTAGGGAATTGCCAAAGAGGAGGTAAGGGACCTTTTAAATAAAACCTTAAAATAAAAGCCACAATATTGCACAGAGCAGGTAAGTATAACCTCTTTTTTTTTTTTTTTTAATTACAAAAGGTATTTATTGAAGTAAAAGGCATATCAGGTCATATACAGATACGGAGCACAGTCCGCGTATATACATCTGGCCTATTCTCCCGTAACGCAGACGGGTTATCAGATATTCATTTGAAGTGTGAATCGTTCTGAAGCAAAATAACACATTATAACAGGTGAACGATATAAACCAGTAAAGTATTGATTATAAATGGTAGTCTAGAAAATTAGGATGGATGCTGATCTATTGAGTAGGGAGTGCTCACATAATAGGACAATGAAGCATAGGACAACGATATCATCTAAAGGCGTGCATATCGTATGTGTCCGTATCCAAAAAATGTAGGTTTTTTTTTTTATAAAGGACATGCACACCTATATGCGAGAGGACACTCCATCCCTTATAAGAGATATAGTCAGTTGGGTAAGAAAAAGGTGTGAAGGAAAGAAGGAAAAGAAAGGAGAAGGGAGCATCAGATGAAAAGATAGGAAAGATAATGTCATAGAGGGGAGGGAGAGAAGGAAAAAAAAAAAAAGGGGGGGGTCAATTATTAAGTAGTTACTGTTAAACCAATCATATCGTGGTACATTAGTCAAACTAACGTATATTATTCCTTTGATTTAAGATACAGTATGGTTAGGCTCAATCCATGGAGCAATTCTGGGGGTGAGAGCTTTAAAGGTTGTCTCTTTTTTTTACTTTAACAAAAAAAATTATAGCCTTTAATATCACTTTAAGTGTGGGCCCTGACATGTCCAGAAGGCTGAAAAAAAGTTAGTTTTTGAAAATTTGCTTTTTATTAGTTATTGAGATGGTAATAATGCAACATATCTAACGAGCAGGGCCCTCTGTTTCCTCTTGTACCAAATTGTATCGTAACTGTAATGTCTGCCTTCATTTTGTAAAGTGCTGCGCAAACTGTTGGCGCTATATAAATCCTGTATAATAATAATATATTTCTCTGCAGCTCCTTCCCTGTTTGGTCAGGTGACAAAATGGAAAGTGATGGGAGCACTCACAATCTGCCACCAACAAAAGAAGGCATTCTAATGTCCTCCAATGGAAGGGGCACACAATACTGACCACCAACCTAAAAGGACCACTTTTACCATTGACCACTAATGTAGGAGACACTTCTCCACTGACAATCAGTGAAAAGGTGCACTTCACCTATGACTGCCTATGTAAGGAATATAAGGTGATACCACACTGAACACTATGTGAACATACTGCAAAAATACCACTGAATTTCATAAGCAGTGCTGTACATTACATACTCCTGACCTAAGGGTTTGTTATCTCAGCGGTTGCTGATTGCTAACTAGTACCCAACCTAGTTAATCAAGTTCTTACTTAAAGAGTAACTCTACTTTTGTTGAGAAGAATGCAAGCCCTATTGGGTAACAGTGTACTCTCCAGCACTCCGGGAATCAATTGCCAAAGGAAGGCCAGGGGAACCAAGGCAAAAGGTGGCCTATGGATAGCGTTTTGGAGATGCAGCCCTCCTCAGATAGGGAAATCAACAACTTAAAAAGAGCAAACAGGTGGCGCAAACACCTACTGCATTATCCAAGGTTTATTGAAAAGTAAAAAAGACAAAAACATACAGACATAGCATGTGTGCAAAGCTTTGTATGATAATAAGAGATGGCCACAACAATGGGCAGGGTGTTCCGACTGTCAGTGTGGTTGGCTCTCTGAAGCGTTTCAGGGACGAATCCCTTTCCTCAGAGCTAAGCTAAGCTTCCATCATTAGCTCTGAAGAAAGGGATTCATCCCCAAAACGTGTCAGCAAGCCGACCACACTGACAGTAGGAACACCCTGCCCATTGTAGTGGCCATCTCTATTATCATACAAAGCTTTACACACATGATATGTCTGTGAGTATGTTTTCGTCTTTTTTACTTTTCAATAAAACTTGGATAATGCACTAGGTGTTTGCGCCACCTGTATGCTCCAATCCCTATTGGGTGACCAATGTACATCTCAAGGATTTTATCAAACTTTGTGGCAGATTCCTGCCTTGCCCTTTACCATGAAGTTTTCTCTGTTTTTGTTTCACCATGTCCTCTGCAGACTGATTCTGAATGGGAGGGGCTGACTCATTATAATCAGCTGGTGTACTCTCAGTATTTTAATGAGAAAAGCTGCAGTATCTACATCCCTGAAGAATCATTTAACCCTTGGGGAGTACCTAACCCAAACTGAAATCCCTTGTGCAGGGGGTGTTTAAAAATTTTACTTATATCTTAGTGCAAACATCTGGGAAATTTAGTGAACCAATCAAATAAACAGGAATATGAATTTCTGGGACCCTTCTCTACACCAGCAGTGTATAGAACACAATCAGGTTGCCATATTACATTGAATTTTTCATAAGATTACAGCATCAGATTGAAAAAGAAAGGTAATTTTAATAAGATAACATTACAACATGGCTTGTGTTGCAATTCCACAGTATATGCTTCATTATTTTTTGCATTTTCTCTATTTTTTTCCACAAATGTTGAAGTTAAGGAAGGCAAAGGCATAGAGTTAGCTTAATGTCTATATTTTGTGCATAGGAAGGCATGCGGTTTCTTTTTTTATTTTTGTTCCAACGTTCACTGTGGTATGATATACTGTACGTTCCTTGGGATTTCTCTTTCCAGTGCGCCCAGGGTTGCACAAAATTTTTTACAATCAAAGCAATGCACCTGACTTAAAACATTCAGATTAAAAAATGAGGTGTCGCGCAGATATTATTATTACAGGTACTTATATTATTATTATTATACAGTATTTATAAAGCACCGATGATTCGCTCAGCGCTGTACATTACAAAGGGGGACAGAACATGTGACAGAACAATACCAATACAATGCAAAACATGAGGGGATTGAGGGCCCTGCTCTTTCGAATTTACAATCTTATATAGCGCTGTCAATTTACGCAGTGCTTTACGTACAGTTCAGCTCATATATATTTAGGCACAATTTTAGTTTTTTTTTCAGGTATTTACCAACACATATTCAAACTATAGTTATATCATGGATATGGGCTGAAAGTGCACACTCTCAGGTTTAATTTGAAGGTATGTACATCCAAATTGGAGGAAGGGTGTAGGAATTACAGCTCTTAAGAGTAGCCATCTGACCTTTTTCACGGGATTCCAGAGAAGGGATACTGTACAATAACCTTGCCAGCATAAGAACAGACATCTAGGATTACTCCTACACAGGGGCGGACTGACCATTTGGAAACTCGGGCGCTGCCCGAGGGCCCGGGGTCAGTAGGGGGTCCCATGAGATGTTCCTGGTACCTTTTTCATAGGCTTTTTTGAGTTTGGGCCCCATGATCCCCTATTGCCCGGGGGTTCCATGAGTTGTCAGTCCGCCCCTGCTCCCACATAAGGTCAAAAGAAGCGTTACTGCGTAGCATCCAGCCAAGGCTTTGGCTATAGACAGGGCTGCTGATAAGACAGTTCAGCCGGTCTTGTTGTACTAGACCTGGGCCCCATCAGCTCAACAGGGGTGTTTGGGGCAGCTTTATAATTCTTTTCTGCCAAATACAAAGATAGGACTCTCCTTTAAGAATCTTTCACCCAAGCTTTTCCAATTAGGGCCACCTGCCAGTTTTTCATGCTTACCTTAATTGAAAGCTCCATGTGGGTCTACAGGAGTCTGGATGTAAATGGAATTCTTGCCATTTACATCCGCCTACCTCCATGTCCATTCAGGTCCAGAAAAAAAGTTTTTTTTCAAGGCAGGGTCAGGGGAGGGGCCAGGGGTGGGATCAAGGGTGGAGTCAAAGGGGGCCCTATCAGGTAGACTGTACAGGATTTCTATCAGTGACCCTGGCTATAGATACCCTTTAACATGTGATCTGCATTCATCTCTTGGGTCGGCTGCTGAAAGTATTCAGCATTCGTTGTCGTTTCCAGTATGTGCTGAATATCTTCACCCATTCAAGACAAGAACGCAGATAAGCAACTGTCATTTTTACTTCCTCCATACTTATCCTGGGCCAGTGACTCAGTATCTGGGGGGTTTCCAAGAAGTCATCTGTTCTTCTTAGAAATTCTTTCACTTTCATTTTGTGTTCATCATGGCGTCTGCTGCTATAAGAGAGGAGCTGACCTGTGCTATCTGCCTGGACATTTACACGGATCCCGTATCACTGAGATGTGGTCACTACTTCTGCCATGACTGCTTTATTTTATTTTATTTTTGAATTTTTTGGATTTATATTTATTTGGTTGGACTTTTTTTTGGACTTTTTTTAATTTTATTTTTTTTTTAATATTGATATAGAGTTGTTCTATGGGGCGGACTGTATAAGTATTAGTTTGTATAATTTTGGCACATTTCTATATTGTTATGCAACAGTTTAGCTGTGTTTTTGCAACCCCTGTGCTTGAAATCCTGGGCAGCAAATTGTGACAGATTTACAAATGTCTGACACAGATTTATCATTGTTGATAAGACAGAATTTCACTTTAAACAGACACACACAAAGTGGTCAGGTGAGGTTTCATTCTGTGGCAGTGCTCCTTTAGAGCAGCAGGTCTCTGGATGGCCAACAGCAACAGCCATGCTAGCCCAGTGCACCTCCCTCCATCTTCCTGAAACAGGAATAAGTATCTGAAACAGATTTATCATTGTTGATATGACAGAGTTTCCTTTAAACAGACACACACAATGTGGTCAGGTGAGGTTTCATTCTGTGGCAGTGCTCCTTTAGGTTGGCCAACAGCAACGGCCATGCTAGCCCAGTGCACTTCCCACCATCTTCTTGAATTATGGAGGAATTCTGCCATCTTGGCTATTCAAGTACTCCCGGCCTGAGGTCTGCTCCCAAGAACACTTGGTATTTTTGCTAATGAACGATTTTCAACACAGTCGGCTTTTTTGGATGCTTTACTAAAAAAAAAGAGTGGTACAAAGCTGTTCTGGCATACAAAACTGTTCCAATACTATTTTAAATTTTTTTCCGTTATCAGCTCCACCACCACTGACAACAGTCATCCGCCCCTTCAGAGGGAAGCATTCCCCTTCTCAAATCAACCCTAACTTCACCTGCAGCTCCTCTACATCTTTCTCCAGCACCACCTCTATAGATTCCTGCAACTTTCCCAACTGTGGGGTATTTGAGGCTGAGGACACGCTTGATCACACTGATCACAACTACACTTGGGAAAGTATTAGGGAAGCTGTCCACTGTTCCACCAGCCCAGAATGACTAGGAACAAGGAGAGCCCAGGGGGTCTGTTACTATTGATCCAACCCCTGACCCCTTGCCAACCAAAATTTCTTCCTAGGCTCCGTCTGTCACGGATCCACGGTCGCCGCCACCAACATGCGACAATCGCACGACCGTGACTAACAGTAATACATCACGCCCACGGCGTCAGACACCAGACCTTCTCACCAAACTCGTGACCGAAGGACCGGCCTATCTAAAACCGCGGTGTGACGAGCGTAACAAGGCCCCACCCAGCCGCACCCTGCACAGCGATTGTCCAGCTAATGGGCTACAATCGGTGCCGCCTGCAGTCTGAATGCGCTTGTTACTGGGTCAGGTTAATTACACCACTAGCCCTTCACATTGCCACCACCGTCTTTAAATGTACAGAGAAGACGGACTCTGTCAGAAATACACTATAATGATTGAAAAGTCACCTGTCCAATATGGTCAATTGGGCAGGGAGTAAACAAACACAGTAGCCTCTCTTCAAAAGGCAGGAATTCGTGAATTGCAGGTAAGCACTTAAAAACAGTTTAACACTTTCAGAAAGAAAGATTTATTACTAAAAGAGTCAAACAGGTGCAATAAAATATTTACAAAGAGATGTCACAAATATATATATATATGTATATAAAGACACAGCAGCAAGATAATAGGAAGGAGATTACGGGGTTAAGTTACTTGCCTTGCCGTGGTTTTGCAGATTCAAGTTGCAGAGCAGGGTGATTCTTTGATCTCCTTTTGTTACGATGTTCACTGGGAGATGTGTGTGTATCTTAAACTAGCTTTTCTCTTCTTAAAAGTCCCTCTCAAAGGGGAGGGGGGCTCTTACTACAAGTTTTGGGAGTGGTCAGTGGGAAACTCAGTTAAAACTAACAGCTTCATAATCCATGACATGAAACACACAGTTGACCTGAGGAATGTTCAATTCTCTTTTAAGTCCTGGAGAGAAGCTATTATCTGTTTTATGATGTGGGGGCTTACACAGTTTTGGGGTCAGTGCTTCCCAATTCTCTTAGAAATGCTGCCTTATCAGACGTAGGTGAGAAAGGTTACATGTTTCCCCAGACAACTGGCACCCAACCAGGGATGTCTTAACCTGGTTGACCCACACCATCTGTCAGGAGATAACGTTTGCCTCTCAGGACTGCAGGGGGGGGTAGGAAATGAGGCTGAGGAATGAGAAATATCTTGAATAAAAAGAGAAAAAATGGAAAAGGAGAACTCAGCTCCAACTCTGATGAGTTAGTTTGCTACACTGTCCTCCTCCCAAGGTATGGCTAGATATTTTGGTTTCTCAGGATCTGTAAGGGTTTCAAACAGATACATATGACACTTCCCACACTGTGGCTACAGTGGTACCTGCGATTCCCTAACATCATGATGGCACAAAGGCAGTCCTCTGTTGTGCAGGAACCTCAGCCCACTGTCCACTGTAGTTCCCCCACCATACAGGGCCAAACCTCATCCTAAGTAGCTCTTTTCCAAGGTAGTAGAAACCTGCTTTCCACTTTAACCACATGACCTGACAAATTGCTGCGTTCTTTCCACTGCCCCTTTGATTCCGCCTTTCAATCAAGCCCCAACTAGCAAAGCTGATATATTCTCCTTTGGTGGCAACATATCCTACCCTGTCAACTACGCCAAGTGTAAGCAGTTCCTGGTTGGCCACCAATAACTGTCATGCCAGGCCAGGGCACCACCCATTCCCTTCCTGAAACATGATCGAGATGGGGTACCAAACACCTGAATTATGGAGGAATTCCTTCATCTTGGCTACTCACATAATCCTGGTCTGAGGCCCACTCCAAAGAATACTTGGCATTTTTGTTAATCAACGATTGTCCATACGGTCAGCCATTTTAGATGCTTAACTAAAATAATATAAGAGTGGTTAAAGTGGTACAAAGCAGTTCCTGTGTACAAAACCATTCCAATTCTTTTTCCTTCTACCTCTCCCCACAAACTCTGGCAACTCTAGTATGAACACGGTGGGTACAGCAAAACCTTCGCAGATTCAGTCCCAAAAATAATTGTCCATAGCTCAGACCCACTTCTCTCAGGAGCAGCCTGGGGCCTATCAGGGTATTTCTCTAAACCCTTGTAGCCTCACATGTTGCTATTGCCAGGTCACTATCTCCCCTTCAGACCCTTCTCCCTTCCTGCAGGGGCAATATATATGCCAAACGTTGACTCAACCCCCCAACACGTCTCCTGGGCAGGGCTTACACTTAAAGGGCCTTTATCCCCTGAATACACTGATCAGGGGCTTCAGCTGCCGACCGACAAAAGTTTTCCAACAAACCATAGATATTTTAAAAAATGTAAAGTGTAAGTTCACCTTTGCACAAAAAAAGGATAACTAACTAACACACTGCAACCTCCCCACCCCCTGGTTCCCGCTACTTACTTTGGTGGATTAGCTTTCATTGCCCGTGCAGCCAGTGCGCTGGTCCAGGGATTTGAAATGTGCCATTTTCTTCCCCTTCTTTTCTTAAGGATGTTGGGACGTATGAGAGTGATTCCAATTGGTCAAAGCAGTCACGTGCCAGCCCTGACCAATCAGAATCCCAAACTCTGTTCTGAGTGGGGCTTACACATAAAGTGCCTTTACCCTCTGCCTGCAAGAATTTAAGAAGTGAAGCATCATTACACACTCCATGAAACAGTAAGAAGAACTGTAGCAGCATACCTTACTGTGCTGTGTTCAGGCAAAGCATGCACATTATGGGCAGTGCACAGTGAAACATGGGACATGTAGTCCCACAGATTTCAATCTCTGACATGCTCAAGGTATAATCCCTGAGTGGATATTCAGGGAAACTGAAGAGAAGGACTAAAGAAAGAGGAAATCAAAAAAGGAAGTTTTTGGGGAACCTCAAAGGAAAATAACACTATACTATGTACTAGTTGGGTGGATCTTAATGTAATCTTAATGTAATGTAAGAGAAATGTTACACAAAGGTTTAATGTTCTCTAAGGAGTAACCTTGTAGTAAATCTGTCTCCAAATCTGTTTCACCATTTCTGTTTAGGATGAGCTAAGGCATGTTTGGATCCTAGTTCAAAACCACCAGGAAAATATTCCCAGAGAGAAATCACATCTAGTGCATCACTATATACGCCTAGCTCAACCAAATTCTAAAACATAATGGAGACCATCACAAAGCAACATTACAGCAGACACAATGTTAAGAGCTCACCCCAAGCTGCACAGGGCTGCCCAGAATAATAGGAGTGAATGAGGCAATGATTACCAGATAGAGGTTAGAAGCCAACTATCATCCCATCAATTGCAAGGCCTGTCCTCCTCTCCCACGGCACAGTTTTTCCTGAAGAAGCAGGTCTTAATTCCTACATAACGTGTTGAGACATTGTCTGCGAATTTAGCCACGCTCAACAAACCATATGCTCATCTACTGTAAGGACTTTTGCCCGGTTTTAATACGTTGGTGATAACCACTATGAGATATTTATAATTGTCTATATTTAGCTGTATTAGGGTGGCACAGTTCTGCAGAGGATTTCTCTTAACCTTTCCCCATGATTGTTTTTAACAAGAATTTGAGTGTTTTTTTAATCTTTTGAATTGATAAACTTTATAGGGGGTTACCACATTTTTTACAATATGTTGCGTTAAAGCGGAGCTCCAGTCCCCCTAAAAATGTTTTGTTAAAAACAGATCCACAATGACCTTACAAATAGCATTAACAATTGGAATAACTCAATATTAAAAGCATTGTAATTACTTAGAAAATCGTAAAGATTTACCAGGATCTCAGAAGCAGGCAGGCGCCATGATGGCTGTGGGCATCTGAAGCCTGCAAGTATTTATTTCCTGGAATCGTGCTGCTAGCTATCCCAGCGTGCACCACTCGTTCTCACACATGCGCAGTACAGACACTGCTCGGCGCAACGTGTGCAGTACAGGTTGCCATAACAATGGTGGGGACGGATGAAGTTCCCGCCCCCCGTCAGGCAACCTGTACAGCACTGCACTGCAAGGAAGGGAATATATCATGAACTCCGGTAAAATGGCGCAAAACACCTCCCATTTGCAAGTCCCGCGATTACAGGAAACCAAAGGACTCCTGGGATACAGGAAATGACATCCCAGGAGACCTTTGCAAATCGCCTTACAACGTCATCGCCTAGGTGGTCGGGACCGGAACTGCAGGCTTGCAGTGGATTAACCATTAGCCGCCCGGCCTATAGCCGTTTGGCGGCCGCAAAAATGCTTCAGCTTTCCGGGTGCACACCATTTGGCGTGCTCCCGCACATGCGCAGTTTGCGCGGTTGCAGAGCCGCGCAGCGGCGCGATCTGTCACCGGCCGTGTACCTCGGACACGGCCGATGACAGATCTGAGTACCGGCCCCCGTTGCCGGTACCATGTGACCTGCTGTGACCAATCACAGCAGGTCACATGACAGTTGTATACAATGGATGGCTTCATTCATGCCATCCATTGTATACTAGTGCCTAGCTGTGAATGGTCACAGCAGGTCACATGCACATGTCATGTGATTAGCTGTGGCCAAATCACAGCTAAGCACAAAAAAAAAAAAAAAAAAAACCTGAATGAATCGATTTTATTCAGGTAAATGCTTGCTTATAGCAAAGTAATTCTTTGCTATAAGCAAATTGTGTAAAAAAAAAAAAAAAAAAATACTGATCACTTCCCCAAAGTAGTACAATGTTACTATGGTAACATTTACTACTTTGGTCATAGTAAAATATGAAAAAAAAATCTTAAAAAAAAAAAAAAAAAAATGTAATAAAAAAAAAAAAAAAAAAAAAATATATATTTTTTTTTCATACTGTCACCAGTCAGTGTCCCTGTTCACCGCCATGCCAGTTATATGATGATGCTGTACTGCACTGGTGACAGTATGTAAAAAAAATAGTGAAAATCATTTTTTTAATTTTTTAATTTTCCGAAAAATTATGACAAAAAAAATACAACTTCAAAAAACTCGCCATTCCTCTTATGAAGTACGTCGGACTGTCTACTCTGCAAAAAGGGGTCATTTGGGGGGTATCTGTACTGTTCTGACATTCTTGGACCTCAAGAAATTAGATTGGCTGTCAGTACTTCAGGATTGATCAATTTTCAGATCTATACCATAGTTTGTGAACTCTATAACTTTCCTACAAACTAAAAAATACATCCTAATTTGGGTAATTTTCACCAAAGACATGTAGCAGAATACATCTTGGCCTAAATTTATGAAGAACTATTATTTATTTGTAAACTTTTATAACAGAAACAAAGAAAAACGTGTTTTTCTTTTTAAATTTTTGGTCTTTTTTTGTTAATTTAGCAAAAAATAAAAACCCCAGCAGTGATTAAATACCACCAAAAGAAAGCTCTAGTTGTGTGAAGAAAATGATAAAATTTTAGTTTGGGTACAATGTTGTATGACCGCGCAATTGTCATTCAAAGTGTGAGAGCGCTGAAACGTGAAAAATGGCCTGGGCAGGAAGGTGTAAAATTGCCCGGTATTGAAATAGTAAAAGGTATGTATAATGAAGAAAACAAATATTCAACTTGTGCTTTATTTCACAGTGACTACATAATAAGGTAAAGTATTAAAAATGGGTGGCACCCCGCTTTAAGTGTGTATTCCATGAGAACCTCTAAAGTCCTTTTGTAGCCAAACCCATTTTGTTATATGTTACTACTTGGGCGTGGTGCTCCTGCAACATGTCCCAATTAGCCCCTCCCATCAGGAAGCTGCCATTGTGCTTGGCCAATCATAAGCACGTATATGCGTGGGGAATGCCTCGACCACTTTTGACCACGATTGACCAAGTATAATGACAGCTTCCTGATGGGAGATGCTTTAGCCTTACTTTGCTTTAGCAAAATTGTTAAATGTCTCCCACAATGTATGTAGAGGACAGACTGAGGTTTTGGTAGCTCTCTAGGCAATTTTCAATATCTTCATTAGTTTCTGGTGGTTTATTGGATTTGTATTTCTGGTACACTGTGTTATACCAACATTGTAATCCTGTCCAAATTAGGTGGCGAGCCCCCCGTTCGGGAGTGTCCTGAAAAATTCCAAGACAACACATTGTAAGTAAACTGATCTTTCCATCTCCTAGTAAACACTCACCTATTTCATTTTAATTTCATAATGAAGGTTAGAAAGTGATTACAGTGGGTTTCATTTTTACTTTAATCAGAGGGCCAAACAAAAAAACAAACAGATTCCCCAGTCGACACAAGCGAGGTGGATGGAGGAATCCTCCGCATTGTGCCATTGGATTCTGACAGCGGGACTCACTCAGTCTCTGTCCTCTCCTCTCAGGACTGTACACGGAGCCAACTTACTCCATCCATTCTGCCCCATCCTTTCAGGAGCCTGTCATGGGGCCCCCAACTAACCTGCCCCTGGCACCTGCACCCTGCGAAGTGAAACAACAAGAAGCGCACCAACCTTGTGCATTACCTCAGTAACCAAAATTTATTTAATAAAAGAATGGTACTCACAAACAGCGAATAAACACAGGCATGTAAGTCCTCCAAGGGACTTCAAAGGCAAGAGGCCAGCGCAAATCCCATCATGGGGGTAGGCACTCAGTACAGCTGACGCGTTTCGAAGGTCATGCCTTCTTCCTCAGAGCTTAGCTGTTTTTATTCGCTGTTTGTGAGTACCATTCTTTTACTAAATACATTTTGGTTACTGAGGTAATGCACAAGGTTGGTGCGCTTCTTGTTGTTTCACTTCACAGTTCTGTTCGGGCTTCCCCAGCCTTGGTTTGGAGCTGCACGACCTTGTATACTCCGGTGGTTGCTTTTTTGGAGTTTTGATTTCATCTACTCACCACCGGCCTGGGTCCCGGAGCGCAGGAGAAATCGCATTTGGTTACCTGCACCCTGCTCCATGTCCATCCGTGCCATGTGTATGATAGTGTTTGGGGCAGAGGACATGGTGGGGTGTCTGTCTGATAGATCATCGAGGAGGAGGATACTTTCTGAACCAGTAAAAGAACCCAGGGTGTAACAATGAGAGAAAGGAGGGAGAGCTATGTGTGACTGGAGAGCTGAGAACTGAAATGTGAGAGCTGGAGGGGAGACCTGTGTCTGTGTGTTTGTGTGGAGGTGCTCTGTATTCTCTTTATGTAGTAGGGGGGCCAGGGGCGGACTGACAACTCATGGGGCCAACGGGCAATAGGAGATCATGGGGCAATCTGTGTCCCTGCCCACACTCAAGCCACACTCACACAAAGCCCCACCTACATATTGTAGTGACCGCATTACATGTGTTTGTCACAGAATTTCTCTACACTATATTCAAAATAAATGTTTATTATAGAAATTAAAGAAAGTTTTACCAAAGACATGTAGCAGAATACATTTTGGCCCAAAATTTATGAAGACATTTTATTTTTTTAATTTTTTATTGGATATATTTTATAGCAGAAAGTAGAAAATATATTTTTTTTTCAAAAGTTTCAGTAAACAGTTAATAGAGTCCACCTGTGTGTAATTTAATCTCAGTATAAGTACAGCTGTTCTGTGAAGCCCTCAGAGGTTTTTTTTTAGAGAATATTAGTGAACAAACAGTATCATGAAGGACAAGGAACACACCAGATAGGTCAGGGATAAAATTGTGGAGAACTTGAAAGCAGGGTTAGGTTATAAAAAAAAAAATCCCAAGCTTTGAACATCTCATGGAGCACTGTTCAATCCATCATCCGAAAATGGAAAGAGTAAGGCACAACTGCAAACCTACCAAGACATGGCCATCCACCTAAACTTACAGGAGAGCATTCATCAGAGAAGCAGCCAAGAGGCCCATGGTAACTCTGGAGGAGCTGCAGAGATCCACAGCTCAGGTGGGAGAATCTGTCCACAGGACAACTATTAGTCGTGCACTCTACATATATGGCTGTTATGGAAGAGTGGCAAGAAGAAAGCCATTGTTGAAAGAAAGCCATAAGAAGTCCCATTTGCAGTTTGCGAGAAGCCATATGGGGGGCACAGCAAACATGTGGAAGAAGGTGCTCTGGTCAGATAGGGCAGAATGGAACCTTTTGGCCTAAAATCAAAATGCTATGTGTGGTGGAAAACTAACAATGCACATCACCCTGAACACACCATCCCCACTGTGAAACATGGTGGTGGCAGCATCATGTTCAGCAGGGACAGGGAAGCTGGTCAGAGTTGATGGGAAGATGGATGGAGCTAAATACAGGGCAACCTTAGAAGATAACCTGTTAGAGTTTGCAAAAGACTTGAGACTGGGACGGAGGTTCACCTTCCAGAAGGACAATGACCCCAAACATACAGCCAGAGCTACAATGGAATGGTTTAGATCAAAGCATATTCATGTGTTAGAATGGCCCAGTCAAAGTCCAGACCTAAATCCAATGGAGAATCTGTGGCAAGACTTGAAAACTGCTGTTCCATCCAATCTGACAGAGCTTGAGCTATTCTGCAAAGAAGAATCGGCAGAAATGACCCTCTCTAGATGTGAAAAGCTGGAAGAAACATCCCAAAAAGACTTGCAGCTGAAAGGTGGTCCTACAACGTATTGACTCAGGGGGGGTTGAATACAAATGCCGCCACGCTTTTCACAGATTTATTTGTAAAAAATTTTAAAAACCATTTATCATTTTCCTTTCACTTCGCAATTATGTGCCACTTTGTGTTGGTCTGTCACATAAAATCACAATAAAATACATTTACGTTTTTGGTTGTAACATGACAAACATAACATAACAAAATGGGGAAAATTTCAAGATGTATGAATGCTTTTTCAAGGCACTGTATATAACACTAATATCTGTACACTGACTGCTATTCCCTATATATAACACTGATGTCTGTACACTGACTGCTATTCCCTATATATAACACTGATGTCTGTACACTGACTGCTATTCCCTATATATAACACTGATATCTGTACACTGACTGCTATTCCCTATATATAACACTGATGTCTGTACACTGACTGCTATTCCCTATATATAACACTGATATCTGTACACTGACTGCTATTCCCTATATATAACACTGATGTCTGTACACTGACTTCTATTCCCTATATAAAACACTGAGTGTACAGATGTCAGTGATATACAGTTGTGTTCAAAATAATAGCAGTCAGACATCACTAACCTGATCAATCACTCTTTTTGGTAGAAATGATATTTCTACATGGCAAATAATTTACTAGCAGGTGTAGTAGAGTAACAGAAATCCAACAGACCCAACAGTCATGACATGCATGCTGCTGATTCTGTGTAATTGAATCACTAATTGAAAGGGGCATGTTCAAAATAATAGCAGTGTGGAGTTCTATTAGTCAGGTCATTCATTCTTTGAAAAACAGGTGGCAATTATTGCCCTTATTTAAGGAAGGAAGGCAGTAAATGTTGTACATGTTGGTTACAGTGCATTTTTCTCTGAAATTCTGAGGAAAATGGGTCATTCCAGACATTGTTCAGAAGAACAGCGTACCTTGATTAAAAAGTTGATTGGAGAGGGGAAAACATATAAAGAAGTGCAGAAAATGATAGGCTGCTCAGCTAAAATGATCGCAAATGCTTTAAAATGGCAACCGAAACCTGAAAGACGTGGAAGAAAGTGAAAAACTACCATTTGAATGGATAGAAGAATAGCCAAAATGGCAAGGACTCAGCCAACAATCAGCTCCAGGAAGATCAAAGAAGCTGTAAAGTTCCCTGTGAGTACTGTTACAATTAGAAGACGCCTATGTGAAGCCAAGCTATCTGCAAGAAGCCCCCGCAAAGTCCCACTGTTGAAAAAAAGACGTGCTGAAGAGGTTACAATTTGCCAAAGAGCACTTTTTCTGGCCTAAAGAGAAATGGCGCAACATTTTGTGGACTGATGAAAGTAAGATTGTTCTTTTTGGGTCTAGTGGCCGGAGACAGTTTGTCAGACGACCCCCAAACACTGAATTCAAGCCACAGTACACTGTGAAGACAGTGAAGCATGGTGGTGCAAGCATCATGATATGGGGATGTTTCTCATACTACGGTGTTGGGCCTATTTATCACATACCAGGGATCATGGATCAGTTTGAATACATCAGAATACTTGAAGAGGTCATGCTGCCTTATGCTGAAGAGGAAATGCCCTTGAAATGGGTGTTCCATCAAGACAACGACCCCAAAGACACCAGTAAACATGCAACATCTTAGTTCCAGACCAACAAGATTGACGTTATGGAGTGGCCAGCCCAATCCCCGGATCTTAATCCGATAGAAAACTTGCGGGGTGACATCAAAAATGCAGTTTCTGAGGCAAAACCAAGAAATAGAGAAGAACTGTGGAATGTAGTCCAATCATCCTGGGCTGGAATACCTGATCACAGGGGCCAGAAGTTGGGTGACTCCATGCAACACAGATGTACAGCAGTTCTCAGAAACAGTGCTTATACAACTAAATATTCATTAAGTGATTCAAAGGAAAGCAAAATCTTCAAACATTTTTCAGTTTATATAGTGAATGTTTGAGTTTGTAAAGAAGAATACAAACACTGCTATTTTTTTGAACAGTCTAATATTCACTTTTCTTCCATTTTTTTAGAGGAACAACACAAATTTGATATATTTTTCTTCATGTTTTGATTTGGAATAGAATGTGTAGTGTTTCCAATGCATTTGTGTGTATGGAAATAAAAGCTATTAGAAGGATTTTGAGCTTTATTCACTTTTTTCAACACACTATTATTTTGAACACAACTGTATATAGGGATCTGGACACCCAGGTGACACCATTGGTGGCATAGGGGTACATCAGTTTCTCACTGTGCAGGATTTGTGATGATGAGGATGAATTCAACAAAGAAGCAGCATGAATGTGTTATTTTTTTCTGTCAGTGTGAGTACCCTGAAAAATCATTGAAAAGAGCAGGAAGATATGAAATCTCTGTTATAAGACAGGAATTGATACATGTTCTTCACAACATGCAGCATAGAGTTTAAAAAGACTAAAACATTGTGGAACGATACCTACCAGTATTGTATGAGGAGGATACATATGCCCAAATTTTATCTGGGGGGGTTAAAACTGTCTCTCAGTGAGCCCTTTCTGTAGGGATATTTCTCTCCCTCAGCTACTTTCCTTTAAGGGCAGGACTCCAATTAAAAGGTTTTTAAAGATGTGGTGGGGACAGGTTCCTTTGTTGTCCCCATATTGTTAGACACAAAGAGATTGAGTCTACTGTAAATGGCAAAAAATGGAAAAGAAAAATCGTTATTAATTTCAACACTCAGTACGTTGTCTGATAACATGCAAGGTTTGCTCAGTACCATACAGGGGCGGACTGACAACTCATGGGGCCCTGGGCAATAGGGAATCATGGGGCCCCTGTGTCCTTGCCCAAACTCAAAAAAGCCTATAAAAAAGGTACCAGGGGCATCTCATGGGGCCCCCTACTGACCCCGGGCCCTTGGGCAGTGCCCGAGTTTCCAAATGGTCATATGTGGGTGGACTAGTAGAAGACTGTGGGATTGTCTCCATAATCACATCTATAACAATGAAAAAAATCTCTCCACAAATGTGGCTAAACATTTTATGGGCGTGCATGGGGGTGACCCCACAGTCTTATAAATACAGGGCATAGAAAGAATGGGAGGTGACATCTTCAGACTTCTCTGTAAGTGGGAAGTCTTCTGGATATTGCACTTACAGACAAGGATTCCAGGAGGCCTGGACTATGAATGAGATTTACCCACTGTTATGAATAGGCCACTCTGTCCGAGATTTAACAAGTAGGTGCTGGAATATAGATTTTAGTAGAAGAAAAAAAATCGAAAGTCATGCACAACCTGAAATTTTCAGATATGTTTTTATTTATTAGTTTGTTTTTTTTTCCTTGCAACTGTCACAGGGTATCTTTCATGCACACAAGATATTTAAAAAACTCTCCTAGAAGCTGTCCTCATGGCAGCAGTGTTTTTGCATAATAAAAGCCTGATGCTTGTAAAAGTATCTAACGCTTTTACAAGCGTTTAGGCACTTCTAAAATCGCATTTCATTGGCCAGAATGATCATTTATTCTGGCCATTGAAATGAATTAACACTCAAGCACTAGACATGCCTAGCATTTAGATGTGTTTAGCTGCGACAAGCATTTTTTTTCAGCCAAAACACTGCTGCTTCTGGACACACTGGCCCTGGATTTTTTTTTTCTGCTAGTAAACGCTACTGCAACTAAAAGCTTCTAAAAGTCTATGTGTGCATGGACACATAGGACTACATAGAGGGCCATTTGGAAGCACTAAAGCACCCCTAAAAGTGGCTGCAAAAACACCCTGTGTGCATGAGGCCTTAATGTGATGCTTTAGAAGGGGAAACATATTAAGTTGTTGATGGCATGTTTTGTTTTTATTTTACCAGTCTCTCATTCCCCCCACACTGAGTGGTTGCTTCTGTGTGACCCTATGTAGTCTCTTACAGCACCGCTCCAAGCGCCCATTCAGCCCCATCCAGTAACCCACTACTCAAGGGTCCTGGCCGGCTGTACAAAGTATGACTCAGAGGTGCCGCATCCTGAATCAGTGGATGGAAAATGTTCTCTGCCTAGGCTCTTCCCAGGCCATCTCCTCTGACACATTTGCTCCGCCCACATGCCTCTATGACTAAACCTCGTGGGTGGGGTGGAATTGTCCAGCACACACAAATTTGGTGGGGAAACGCAAACTTGTTGAGAATGATATATAAACAACTGAAAATGCCACACATGAACCAGTGTTGCATGTCACAAATGCTATAAGTTCCCAAGAATGCATATAAAATAGTGGCAATAGAAAAAAGTTAGTTATAATGCTCCAATTCTGTGCCCCAGATTTGGGCTACACTGACTTGTTGAAATGTACCAGCAAAGGGGGGCTGCTTCGGGGTCCCTGAAGGCTGAATCATCTCAAAGGAATATCCTTCGAACAGCCTCTGGCTCTGAGGAAGAAGGGTATTCCTCCGAAACGCGTCAGCCATTAGGGACCCCGAAGCAGCCCTCCTTTGCTGGTACATTCCTCTGTGCTTTGGAAACTATCCAAATTTGGCCACTAATGTGTGGCTTGAAGAGTGTATTTTAGTTCTGTGTTTGTGAGCACTTTGTGAGCAGTTTTCTGCTGGTATTTTTTATTAAAATCTCTTGGATAATGCACTACGTTGGTGCGCCCTCTTTTTTTTCTGTTGTTTCCACTCGCTCACCTCTATCTGTCTCCTCATAATGAACCCTTTGCTGCATGACCACACCTCCCAATACTGCCTGTCCACACCTTGTTCACATCTTACCCACATCTCTTCATAAACCCTCTGCTGCCTGACCACACCACATCCACATCTTCCCAACACTTCTCCATGAGCCCCTGCTGCCTGACCACAACTTGTTCAATTCTGTCCTATATTATTGACCATAAGGGCATTCTTCCTGTGTTTTCATTTTTGCCCTCCATTCCTCTTCCATAATCTCAATCAATGTTCTTCTGCTTGCCCACACCTCTTTCTCTCTCTTCGGCACCTCCTTATTTGCCTTTTCCTGCCTTCCCTAACTTTTGTCACCCCTCTTAATGAACCCTCTTGCTACCTGCTCACACCTTACT
The DNA here is from genome assembly GCF_062004578.1 of Staurois parvus. Taxonomy (NCBI): domain Eukaryota; kingdom Metazoa; phylum Chordata; class Amphibia; order Anura; family Ranidae; genus Staurois; species Staurois parvus. Next base: position 15,644,918 of record NW_028317814.1, on the reverse strand, counting down.
TGCCTCTCTTTGTCTCTTCTCCATGAGCCCTCTGCTTCCTGTCCACATCTCACTTACCTGTGTCCTGCACCTTTCCATGAACCTTCTGCTCCCTCACCACACCTTGCTCACCTTTCCATGAACCTTCTGCTCCCTCACCACACCTTGCTCACCTTTCCATGAACCTTCTGCTCCCTCACCACATCTTGCTCACCTTTCCATGAACCTTCTGCTCCCTCACCACATCTTGCTCACCTTTCCATGAACCTTCTGCTCCCTCACCACATCTTGCTCACCTTTCCATGAACCTTCTGCTCCCTCACCACATCTTGCTTACCTTTCCATGAACCTTCTGCTCCCTCACCACACCTTGCTCACCTTTCCCTGATACCTCTCCATGACACCTGTGCTGGATGTCCACAACTAAAGTACCTCGACCAACACCACATCATGAACCATGGATAGGGGTTTGGCATTGTCAGCCTGCAATGGGAAGTGTTGTTACTGACAGGCTCTTCAGGTAAGAAACTTTGTAACAGATTGAAAAAAATGCTTTAGTGACTTCAGTGGGGCATCTCATCTGTATGCCTTGTCTTGGTTGCCGGGGCTCTGTTTGCATTGATATGTTTTTTATTGTTTAATGATGAAGACTTTTCTATATCTAGGGTAAACCAAGAGCTTCTATCAGAAATTTGAATGGAAATGCTCAGTTCCTCCTTTGTTTAGCCTTTCCCTACAGATTCAAGGCAATGCTTGAAACCTGAAGCTCAGACTTTGTTGTAGGTTTATTGTCTTTCTTCGACTTCACTTATCTTCAGTTTATGATCAAAGTGGCTAAGTTTTTGTCTGAACCAATGTTTATTCTATCAGCTCTCTCTACACACTATACTGAGCATGTCTGCCTTCTGCTTTATTGCTTATACACTTTTAGTTTGTATAGCTTATATGTTTTACAGTCTTGGAAATCTTCTTTCCATTCTCCAGTCCCCTCTACAGTCTCCGGTTCAGCCAGTAGGTACAAATCTTTCCACTGAAACCAGCAGAGGTACATCTCCCTCAATGGAAATCAGACCCCTTACTGATCCAGAATATCGCAAGCTTATCCAGCAGCAGTTGGTGATAATGCTACATGCACACAAATGTCAACGACGGCAGCAAGTCAATGGTGAGATGTACGTATGCACCCTTCCCCACTGTCGTACCATAAAGAATGTTCTGAATCACATGACAATCTGTACAGTTGGGAGAACTTGTCAGGGTAAGCTGTTATCACATGTACTGAGCTGTTAAGACCCTTTCACACTTGAGCGTTTTTCAGGTTGAACCTCCATACTCAAAAACACTCAACAAGTAAAATCCCATTATTTCCAATTGTACCTGTTCACACTTGAGCATTCTGTTGCCTGTAATAAAATGCCTTTCACTGAAAAATGTACTTGCACTAATTTTCAGGCAGATCTGAGCATTTTGTCTCCATAGATTTGAATGGAAAATGCCTGAATAGTGGGAATGAGCATTTTTTTTTAGGCATTTCAGGCTCAAACAGCAGTTATCTCTATTGGCCTCAGCAAAAACGTCAAAATGAAAAACACCTGAAAAAAATGCCTATAATATTTGCAAATCTGCTAAAACAAAAAAGGTTAAAATTGCCTGAAAAAATCAAAGCTTGAAAAAACGCCTGAAAAACTCTCCTCCTTGTTCACTGCTTTGAATGTGCTAGGTTTCCAACCTGTGACTTCCTACTTTGGATGTTTTTTTCAATCAAGCTGTCAAATCATTGTAGTTTCTGAATTTATTACCATGGTGCCTGCAAAATGTGAACTTAAAAGAAACAAAATTTGCAGATGTGAATATAATTCCAGAATAATTATAGGATCATTCCAATTCTTAGGGGTCAGAAGCCAACAATTACTACATTTTCACTGTCTTTACTTTATAATTCTCGGTCCCATAAAATAACTGCTGGTAGCCAGATTTTTCTTTTTGACTCTTCAATTCTACATTAAATGGACCAACCTGCTTCTGATTTGGTTTTATTTTTTGGGCCAAAACAACTTTACATTTTAAGTAGGCTAAAACTGAATTTTTTAGGAACATTTTACTTCATAATAGAGCTTTGTCTAGAGAATTGTATGCTTGCTTTAATATTCCCCTCCCCAACAGCATATACTCACCTTTTCTTAACTATCCCCTTCGCTCCGTTCAATCACTGGTACACTTCTAAATATGGGTTCTAAATACAAGAAGCATGTTGAATACTGGTGCCCTTTGCGTACTTTGCTTCTGTGCATGACCGGTCACTGCTACTCTCTCCCTGTGCAGGATGGCTGTTCTAGTATCTGCTCCCTGCAGTTTCTTTGCAGGCAGCCTGTAGTGGGTGGACCAGATTAAATAAAATAAAGGATTTTATATGTATGTTAACTTATGTTTTACCGATTATTAACCCTTTTCATCCCTTAGTTCCCCACTGCTCTTCCTCTAGACAGATAATCTCCCATTGGAAGAACTGCACAAGGCATGACTGTGCTGTGTGCCTACCTTTAAAGACCTGCAGTAACAACAGGTCCCGGCTGTGTAAGTGTATTTTCTGTCCTTAGACTCTCTGGTGACCTAGAACAATGTTACTAAAAAGGTTGTCATTGTGAGCCATGTCTGCCCTTACTGATGATAGAATATTTTGTGTATAATTTATTGTGGAGCAAATGCAATTCTAAGCTTTAACGTGACTCCATTGCTATAATAACCCAAAGCACACTCTAAAAAAAGATGCTGATTACTTGCCTGTTGAGGAGGCAATGAGTCCGGGTGGTTTTATTCCAGAGCTATTAGTGATTCTATTATCTGACACTTCCATGTGTGTCACATATACATTGCATTCTGTGGTTCCATCTGCTGGACACTATGGCCCTGATTTACTATTGGGCTTGGGCGCATATTCGTGGGCGAACGTCTAATTTTTATGAGCGACCGTCTACTTTTACCCCGCAACAAGATTTACTATTGAGCAGCGTCCATAAGCAGATTCCCAATCGAATTTACTAACAAGGCACACGCACGGAATCAGACTCACAAAGCAGACTTGCTAAGAAGCACGTCTAACACCATGAAAAATCACTGCAGAGACATGTTCACTTAGAAATTTGCTTTGCCAAATATCAGGACTTCACTTTAAACAATATCTGCTATTTCCCAAAAAATTAAGAATGTGTTAAAAATCATTTTTTTAAAGGAAATCGACACAGTGAAAATCTAGACGCCCGTGCAGTGTCTTTGGCCGATATAAATGCGCATGTGCAGAACACATGTTAGACGTCCTCTGCAGGAGCTTGCTTTTTAGCCACTGCCCAATAGTAAATCTCTGTGTGGATTCCTCTGACAGCCGACACTCGGGCGCGTCTACCGTGTTTAATAAACAGCACTAGGCATATCTTTATGTATTCTAATTTGATTTCCGTAGTTTTAGTGATTCTATTTTTGTTTCTTATCCTTTATAATTATTTCTGTAATGATTTTACTTATTTCGAAGGTCTAGATAATATTTATTTTGACAGCTGAATGTAAAAATAAAGGTCTGCAATAAACCAAAAAAAAAAAAAACAGCGTGGATCCCCCCTCTCATCCATACCAAGCCCTTCAGGTCTGGTATGGATATTAAGGGGGAACTCCACGCTGAAATTTAAAAAAAAAAACAGCGTGGGTCCCCCTCAATATCCATACCAGACCCTTATCCGAGCATGCAGCCCGGCAGGTCAGGAGCGAGCGCCCCCCCCCCTCCTGAACCATACCAGGCCACATGCCCTCAACATGGGGGGGTGCTTTGGGGCAGGGGGGCCCCCCCCAAAGCACCTTTTCCCCATGTCGATGAGGATAAGGGCCTCTTCCCCACAACCCTGGCCTGTGGTTGTGGGAGTCTGCGGGCGGGGGGCTTATCAGAATCTGGAAACCCCCTTTAACAAGGGGGCCCCCAGATCCCGGCACCCCCCCTATGTGAATGAGTCTGCAGTACATGGTCCCGCGACTCATTTACAAAAAGACAAAGTGTGGTGTAAAAAAAACACAGTACAGGGTCTTTGACAAGTCCTTTATTAAAACAATGTCCCCCAAAGTAGATCCAGCGTCAATCACGGCGGGATGGGTCCTCCAGCATGACAATGACCCAAAAATTCCGCCAAGGCAACAAAGGAGTGGCTCAAGAAGAAGCACGTTAAGCTCATGGAGTTGCCTAGCCAGTCTCCAGACCTTAATCCTACAGAAAATTTGAGATCTGTTAAAAAGAGTGGACCAAAATCCCTCCTGAGATGTGTGCAAACCTGGAAACCAACTACAGGAAACGTCTTACTTCTGAGCTTGCCAACAAGGGTTTCTCCACTAAGTACAAAATTATGTTTTGCTTGGGGATCAAATACTTATTTTACAAATTCTGCAGAGTATCAAAGAATTTTTTTCCCCACTGTAATTTTATGAAGATCATACTGAATTAGGTACTGTTCTCTTAAAACCATTTCATCTTGAGATCTTGCATGCTATTAGGCTGAATAACTCAACATTTACATATGTTTTTCTCATTAAGTTATTTCAATTAAATCTTAGCACCTGAGTTCCCTGCTCCACCCACTTGCAAGGGCCATTACAAGGGCTATCACTTGCCATAAGGTACCATTGTGTATACAGAACTTGTATCATTTGGTTAGTAAGCAAGTATGATGAGTAAGACTTCACAGAATTTGTAAGCAGACCTGGGAGCCTCCTAATAGCTATTCCTAGCAATAAACACACAAATAATAGGAGGTTGTGATACATATCAGGATATGTTTTGTAAGAAGTCACTACTGCAGCATAGATTTTGATTTTGATTTCAAGAATACATATGTACAGATTATACCTAAGGTTCACCATAAAAATCCTGATCTTGCCCCTGCAGTGAAGGGTACATGAAATGCTCAGTTCAGGACCAGGCTATTTAGGGTTACCCTAGGAGGCACTTATGAGTGAATCCAACTTTGGAAGCACTCCTAGCCATATGGATATTTTTCAGATTTCTAGGTTGGGTAGCAGAACACTTAGCCTGGGTTCACATATATGCGGTGCGGTATATCGCATGTGATTCACACAGGATCCGCACCACATTCCTGTGCAAATCACATGTTACTTGTGTGCGTTGCAGTTGGAGCCATACATTTTGTATGGCTCTAATTGCAACGCATCCGCACCAAAAATGTACAGGACCCTTTTTTGGGTCCACACTAGAATCGGATCGGGTATTCACACCTATGTGATCCGATTCTGCACATTGCACCATGGCTTGCAGACCGCTTTTTGGGGTGTTGTTAACTTAACATACACACCCGCAGTGGTTCGCATGAACGGGGTGCGATTCTGAAGCGGTGCGGAATTCGCACAGAAAACGCTACAAATTCCGCACCGCATCAGTGTGAACCCGGGCTTAAGTGAAGGGTCCCAGCATGTTGAAGGATGAACGCATGGTTTCCCAGGGAGATAGTTGCACATCTATGACCACACTATGGGGGTTATTTACTAAAACTGGAGGGTGCAAAATTGGGTGCAGCTCTGCATAAAAACAGCTTCCAGGTTTTATTGACAAAGCTTAATTGAACAAGCTGAAATTAGAAGCTGATTGGCTACCATGCCCAGCTGCACCAGATTCTAAGTGGATTAGGTTTAGTAAATCCCCCCCATGTCTACCTGCAGTACCAGTCTACTGTCATACCTGGTTTATGGTAGTCCAGAGATACACATTAGCCCTTTAGTCTTCCTTCAGCGACCTCGTATAACAAACGTTAAGATTTGTCACTGCCTTTCTACCAGAAGTTTGCAGGAGGGAGGAGTTCCATTGTGATGTCAAGAGAACCGAAAAAAATGTATACACCACAAGAAAAGAGACTTGGAACTCAACATAAAAAGAGATGGGATACAATCGCGAGCTAGACTGTATATGTCAAAAAGGGAAGTTTGTTTGAAAAAGGACAGCAAGGAACCTCGAAGATTAACACTTTCTGTCACTGTCAGTGTGGACTTCAGCAGAAGAGTTCTCAGGATCAGAAAGGTGAGTTTGTTATGTAGCACTACCCCCTTAGGAGTTGCTAGAGATTTGGGTCCCCCTATAGTCCTGCACAGCCAGGCAACACGCATTTCTTTCCAGACTTGCATTCCAGAGACAGTACACAGTCCTTGAGCTTGTTTTTTTTTTTATATTATTAAGGCGTAAATAACTTAGATGGGATGAGGGGGTACATGGGATGCCCGAGGAACTGTAAAACTGAGGACAGCTTCCTGGATCTATGCACCAGTAGTCAGGGCCACTGTTAGATATCATGGGGCCCCGTACAGAGTTAATAAATAAAGCTGTGTGAGTAATTGAGGTCTTGGGGCTCATTCTCATGGGTGCTGTGGCTTGTAGAGTGTGAATCAGTGGTTTGTTTATGTGGCTGGAGCCACTTGGAGCCGTTTGCAGGCAACCTATGTTACACTATGGAAATGCTGCAGGTCCTAATTCGACAGGCATATAGGTGCAGGTGTACAGCCCTGAACACAGACAGTGAGCATTCAGGGCCACTTTCCCACGCCTGCACACCTGTCAGATGAAAACCTTTGTTCATACAGCTGCTATGTCCCCATAGCATAACAGGTGGCATTTTGTTTCTTTGCTGTGCAGGAAAATGCATGCATTTCTGCACCACAAATGATGTGAACAAGTCCTAAGGGCTGGTTCACACTATAGAAACATAGTCTAGATGTGTTCCAGATGCGTTTTTGCATGTGCGTTTTTGAAGCGTTTTTAGCGCATTCCGGTGCGTTTTTGATGCATTCCATTTCATTTTTCCTGTCTTTCTCTTCATTTTAATTAGGGACATCTGCGTTTCAGTGCCTTTTTGTTCATTCTGGAGTGTTTTTGATGCATTTTACCGCGTTCCAGTACAGTTCCGTGCAGTGCAGAAAAAATGCAGCCTGTTCTACTTTTTTTTTTCTGCAATCACAACACACTGGCGACATCTGAGCTGTAGGTGATAGGAAATGGGACACATTAACTAGATCAGTAAATAAATAGTTAAAAAGAATTGAACTGTGATTTGCAGAGGGAACAGGTGATGACAGTGGGGGGGGGGGTCAAGTTGTATAAGGAAAGAGAGGTTTGTATCAGTGAACTGAAAGGGATCAGCAGTTTGAGGGAGAGGAGAGAAACAAAGTTGCAATCAACTATAAACAGAAGGAAACTTGAAACTGTCAAACCTGTGGAGATGAAAACTTGAAATTGTCAAACCTGTGGAGATGAATGACAGGAGGCTAACAATGGACTTTTCCAGCTGTAGATGGGCTTGTCAGCTGCCCGGTACCTCCTCTGCAGCTGATGGGGCCGGGCCCCCTACAGGAGGGCCAGGAGTACCCCTTTATCAGTGGCCCTGCCAGTAGTCAGAACCAAAATTTGACCCCTCTGACTATTCCTCCAGCTCCCCCTAGCTACTTAGGAGGGTGCTACAGTTATATCTTCTTTTACAGGTATGGCTTTTTTTAAAACATTTTGTAAAGAGACAGGGTCATTTTAAAGAAAAGAGAGAGACCTCTGAAACACATTGTACCACAGTCATCTATTTTACCAAATGGTGAACTAGAAGGCTGAAACAATTCTGATTTTACTAGTGTTTCAGACTTGACTCAGCGCCCTACATTTTTCATGGTAACTGCATGCATGCTATATAACATGTAAACCTAAAGTGCTTCTAAGCGCAAAAGTTTTTTAAATCTGTGCATTCTTTGCAGTATGGGAAAAAAAATCTAATACCTGCCCCCCTAATCCTTAAACACTTACCTGAGTCCTCTCACAATTCAATGCTGTCCCCTTTGCAGAACCACTTTTCTTTTTTTTACCTTGGCTCACATCAGATTCTGAGAGCAGCAGGAGCCATAGGATCCTGCTTTTGTCAGTCAGAGGGAGCAGGGGACATGGCAAAAACACACTGTGTTTCTATGGACACACACAGCCTAGCTCAGGAACGTGCCTGCACAGGTGCCTGCATGACACAGCTTGCTATAAGGGTATCTACAGAAGGAAGGAGTGGACAGCGCCAGCAGGGGATGCCAGAGGAGTAGGTCAGGAGCATCTCTGTGTAATATCCTTTCACAGAGCAGGTAAGTATAACCTCTTTTTTATTTTAACCAAAAAAAAATAACTTTTAATATCACTTTAGCCATTTCTCAACAGGTGGACGTCTATGGACATACTTAACTTTCATCCACTATACCAGGATGATGCCTGCAGCTACAGGCATCATCCCGGTATCTTTCTGTTCAGCCAGTGATTCCCTCTTTTGTAAAAGCCATCCTAGTAGCTGATTATCCACTGGATTGCTTTTATGGGCAGCAGGAGGGGACACCCCCCCCCCCGGTGCCCACTGGTGCTTCTCTGGACCCTCCCATGTGTTTTATGGAGCCCAGTATCCGATCCGCCATTGCCATTGGGCTGCCATAGAGCTGTCTCTATGATCCTGGGAGACGGAAAGTGACATCATGACGACATTATTTTTTAAAATCATGCTTTCCAGGGGAAAGGAGATATCTGGGGTCTTATTGACCCCAAATGACCCCAGTAACAATGTAAAAATAAAAATAAAGAATTCAGAAACAAACACAAACGTAGGTTGCACCTGCATATGTAAACAGTGTTTGTACCACACAGGTGAGGTATCGCTGCAAACGTTACAGCGAGAGCAATAATTCTAGCACAGTAACATTTTTAAAGTGTCGCCTATGGAGATTTTTAAGTACTGTAGTTTGGCGCCATTTCATAAGTATTCGCAATTTTAGATGTTAGGTATCTATTTACTCGGTGTAATATCATCTTTTATATTTTACCAAAAAAATAGGTTATATATTGTTATTTTTTGCTTTAAAATTCATTAAAGTATATTTAAAAAAAAAAAGAGTATGAAAAATCACTGCGTAAATACAGTGTGACAGAAAAATGCAACAACTACTGTTTTATTCTCTAGGGTCTCTGTTTAAAAAAATAATATATAATATTTGGGGGTTTCTGAGCAATTTTCTAACAAAAAAAACTATGGTTTTTACATGTAGGAGTGAAATGTCAGAATTTGCCTGGTAGGCAAGTGGTTAACACAGGGGACGTCTTTGTTTAGTCATCATCCAGGGTTACCATATACTTCCTGGCTTGAGATGCTTTCTCAAAAATGACACAATCATATAAATCCTGGTGACCTGCAGCCTCTCACCTACAAAGTTACAATGTTGCATTTTGATCACTAGGGAAGAGGAGACTGGGGAAAAGCTTCCTCTTGCCTGCAGCAGACTGATCACATGACATCAAGCAGAACTATAGGTAAAACTTTTTTTCCATTTTTGGATAGAGTAAGAGAGGGTTATAACCCCTGTCAGATGTCTTTTTGCAGTCTGTTGACCATTTCAGAGATTTCCATTCACTTCCTATCCCGTAGCCAAACAGGAAGTGAGAGGAAATCCCTGAAGATTAAGGAAATTCCTTGGGGACTCCCAGGTCACCAGAACTAGTGTCACCATTGGAAAATTTCCCCATTACTTTTCTGGGGACATCTCAAAATTTGGGACCCCGCATTCACTATATCTGGTCTCCCACAGTACACACAACATGGAAATGCGATGATTTTACTAAATATAAATTAATAAATACCTTTTTTCATCAGCAGTATATAACAGTATTGTGACTTCTATCTGTGTCCAGCTGAGCACTGGTTAAAGCTTGTAGGAGGAATTTTCATTCTCCTCTGACTGTCCTATGAGGCTGCATAACCCCTGACCTTCTGTCTGGACAGCGCTGATTGGCCCTATACTGATCCCATGCACCTTACCAAAGAAGAGAAAAATTCTCTAGCAATACACACTAAACTGAGCATGTGCAGAGTGACTCCTAGAGCTCTGTACTATTAGTAGATAGATTGGGGACAGTAGAAGGGAGGATCAGAGAAGACAGGATCAAACAGTCATTTTACACAATGCGCAGGATTAACCCTTTAGGTTTCACAGTGAGTATAACCAGCATGTTTTACTGCATATACAGACTGATTTTACTGTTGTGAATTTAGTAACACTTTAATTTCTCTTTAGGTAATTCAAATATATTCAGCATTTTCTGAAGATAAATTTGACAATTACTTTTAAATATACCATTTGCATTTTGTGGTTTGAAAGAGAAAGAAACACGTAGAGTAAGGCTTAGAAAAAAACAAAGAAAATAAGGATGATAGTACAATACCCCTATTTAATTTGCATGGATACAGGAAAGTATTTGAAAATAAACCACTAAGTCTAACTGCTACGAACGTCCTAGTTTCTCTCGAAGTTTAAACCATATTAGAGTTCTGTTTTTGTATATTAAGTAAATAAATTTGAGGAATTAGTTGTATTCCTTAAAGCACCGAATCTTCATTTTAATGTACTGTATGAGTTTCCTCATTTGCTTTCAGAATATTTCCCTCTGGTCTAATGTATTCTGCTTCTTTTAACCAGAAGAATGATGAAGGTCTCACAATAGTTATTACATTGGCGCCATCAAATCTCTCCTGGGCACAGACTATAAGAGCACCTAAGTACAGAGAAATCTTTTCTACAGTAGAATTAACTGAACATTCTGAGGCCCTTTTCACACTGCATTGCTCATTCTTAAGGTGGCCATAGATGACCCATTTTTTTTCAATCAGCCAGCAGACTGATTGAAAAAAAAAATGAATGGCTTACTCCATCCACAAAAGATGTTTTAATTTTTTTTATTGGATATGTTTTATAACAGAAAGTAGAAAATAGTTAGGGTTTTTTTTTCAAAATTTTTGATCTTTTTCAGTTATATAATAAAATATAAAAAACCCAGTGGTTATCAAAAACTAGCAAAAGAAAGCTCTATATGTGTGGAAAAAGTATATACATTTAATTTGGGTACAGTGTTGAATGGCAGAGCAATGTCCAGTTAAAGTAGCACAGTGATGAATAGCAAAACAATGGTCTGGTCATGAAGGGGGTAAAAAACCTCTGGGGGTCAAGTGGTTAAATGCACTTTTAATTCTTGATAGACAGAACATAAGGCCCATTTTAAGCACCTGTTGAATGACCACATGACGTGTTTTATTGGCTTCTGTGTATCTTCCCAGTACTGCAGATCAGATGTTGGTTGGGGTTATAATGTTGATTTCTTCTAATTTCTCTGCTGTGCGATTTTTAAATAATAAGATGTTTGTACTCATTATAAAATCTATTTTTTGGAGTCCATTGAGGGATTTCACCTTCAGTTTATACTGCTGCCTACAGGAGGATTAGACACTGGCAAACCAAAAAATTGTGTCAACCCAAGATAACAATTCCTACTACTGGCATGCTTCAGTTTTGTCGCAAACAGTAACAGGAGCATGATCATAAACATGGAGGAGTGAAACCTGTGTTCCCCAGTGATCTCCAAGAATAGCTTTTAATGTAAGCACAAAAATCTTATTTTCTTTCTTGTCCATGGAAGACCTTCCATGGACAAGAAAGAAAATAAGATTTTGGGATGCCCAAGAGCAGTCCAACTGAGAGGTGGGCAACAGCAAACAACTGCTAACAGGCCCAACATGAATAATATAATACTGGAGACTGTCTATTGCTCGAGAAAACCATTTATCTGAAGGACCATACAATTGAAGTTGGCACCAGATGACGCCACAACACCCATTTGGTAACAGAATGTTAACAAAGACTAGGTGCTAAATCAAATATAGGGAACCGAAGCTGGATGTCAAAAGAGCAGAATACATAGTGAGAAATGTCCTCACATGGAAAAAAAGGACATTGCTTCAAAACAGTATAAGCTTGAAGTTGGCCTAACAGATCCATCTGCAAGGATGAAAATAAAATGAATTCCCTACAGGGAACATCAGGAAGGGCATCTAAGGATCAATACAGAAAGGAAGAGACTTACAGCCTAAACCTTGGCCAGCAAGAAGAAGGAGCTCCACTCAAGCAGACCATACACAATCAAAACCCGAAAGCTTTGTGGAGTAAAAAACATAAATAGCTCATATGATTATGCCATCACTTGTTTAGTTTTTCTAATAAAAATCCATCATGTTGAATCAGGCATTTTCTGGCACGCTAATGCTGTGAAAAACAAACAATTCAAAATTTTCGTTCAGTTTTTGCATTGTCTGTGGCCTGCTTTAGAGACTTGGGGCTGGACAGAGGGAAAGCAATGTCCAGGTTAAGGGAAGATCAGTCAGAGCCACACTAAAATAGAAGTAGGTCCTAGGGTCTCATTGCACATGAACCCAAAATAGGTACAGGATTCCCTGCATGGAATGGCTGTCAGGGCAGACATTAAGCCCACTGAGGAGATGACCAAGGAAGACCCCTGCAAAGTGAACTTAGTGCAGAATTTACTTCAGGAAGTGTATTGGTAATTCCTGAGATCCCATGGAGTCCCCCTTGGTGAGATCCCATGGAGTCCCCCTTGGTGAGATCCCATGGAGTACCCCTTGGTATGATCCCATGAAGTCCCCCTTGGTATGATCCCATGGAGTCCCCCTTTCCAAACAAGGTAAAGAACATGGGAACACTCCATACAAGTGTTAGGCAAGAGGTAGAAGGCTGATCTCTTTCCCAAACATTAGTGAAGAAGAATTCAGACTTAATAGAACTGAGGACAAAGCTCAATCAGCTCTGCTTGTTCATTCATAATAGTGAAGGACCATTTAGAGTTGTGTATCTGTGTAAAGTATCTGCTCTGTGTTTGCATAAGCATCACCAGATACATTACACATCATCACAGGCTGTGTGCTGTTTTTCATGGTCTCCAGAGCAGCTCCTGCTGCCAGATACCAGAGCTGTCAATCACAAATCCTTTCTAACAACATTATCTGATGGGATGGTGGAATGTCCAACCATGCTGCTTAGAAATGAAGAGACGGATTTGAACAGGACCAAATGCTATATTGCACTTAGACTAAGCAGCTAAACTAAATATGTATAGTAATAGATCTTCTTTAAGCTGTATATTCTGTGTAGCACCTATCTGTCAGTGGCATCTTTTCCTCATCCGTGTGTACCTGTTTTGCAGCAGGTCACTTTACTGCCTAGGCTGTAAATGTGGAGGCCACATATTGTCAGTTCCTCCCAACTGTTTGCTCCTTGCTACTCATGTGCTAGTCATGCAACATGCAACAATATAACATATAACGATCATTTTGATGTTTCTAGCATGTTGAATGTACAAATTAAGATATTTAATCGGTAAAAATACTTTTTGATGAATTTGACCAAATCAATCGGTCCTGGCAGAAATAGCCAAACTCTGATTTTTTTGTTTTTGAGCAAATGATCATTTGAAGTAATCAAATACATGATCAATAATTTATTTCCTGTTATGTGCATGATCGAAATTAGAGAGAAGGGATGGCATGGAGTCTGGTGGCTACAGGGTGCAGCCAATAAATACAATTTGATGGATTTGCTACATCTTCCTTAGGACATGTATAATTAACTAATTAATTCAGCTTGTGGCCTGGATATGCTTTTTCATCACTTTGGCAGATCCTCTTTAGACAAATCCAGAAGTAAATAAAGCCATATAATTAATTGTTTTCTGTTGGATCCACATTATAATCATTATTTTATAGCATTATCCCGTTGATTGAGCCATCCTACTTGAGATATCTAGCCCAGCATCTGCTGTTTGATTAGGTGATGAGCAATTACTGCATTCAGTCCTTTGATTTTGCAAATATAATCCAAATTTCAATTATGGCATGTTAATAATACATTGTGAGGTAAGTATTTTGTTAAGTAATGCACACTAAACAAAAAGTAGGAACAGGCTTATGATAAAGAATACAGGGAAATTTCAAGTTTGTGGCTCTTTCTTGAGAACTGGGACACATTTCTTGTTGCAGTCCAGAGGTAGTGTTGTTAACTGTCATGCTACAGGCAAGAGTAAGTAGGCCCAAATCATATTTTCATAAACATTTTGAAAATCAAAGTACATGTCTACCATTGTTTTAACAATGCCATGTCCAAGGAAGGTCAAATGTTTACTGTGTGTGCAGGGGCGGACTGACCATTTGGAAACTCGGGCACTGCCCGAGGGCCCGGGGTCAGTAGGGGGCCCCATGAGATGCCCCTGGTACCTTTTTCATAGGCTTTTTTGGGTTTGGGCAAGGACACAGGGGCCCCATGATCCCCTATTGCCCGGGGGCCCCAGGAGTTGTCAGTCCGCCTCTGTGTGTGTGCCTTCACAATGGGGACAATTCGCTACAAAGTGTGTTCCCACTGGACACCAGACTATGCGGCTGCATTTCAGTTAGCACAATCTAGAGCACACTTTCTCAACTACAGTAGAGTTCTTCCTGAGATTACTAGAGGTTCCTTGAGCGGGTAACAATGGGGAATTGATCTCCATCCTACACTGACCACCAATGCAAGCGGCAATGTAACCACCAATGTAGGGAGCCTTTTCTATGCTGTGATCACTAATATATAGGAATACCACATTTTTTTTCATTTCAAGATTATTACTGAAAATGATTTTGTTGTATAGAGCAGAAAGGTGGTAAAAAATAATAGGAGTATCTGTCCCAGGTGTCAAATATGCTAAGTAGGCCACATTTGTTAATCTTTAATTAAAACTTTTTACAACTTATGGATCATGTTAAAGTACCATGTGCCATAGGTTTTCAGGTAGAGGTTTCCAAAGACCTGAAAGTTATTTCACAGGTTCCTTCGAGGTTAAAAGGTTGATAAAGGCTGGTCTAGGGAGAAATGTTCTCACCTAGCCTCTGAGACAAGCCTCTGAGTGCATTTAATTTTCAGAATTCTGAAAAGGATGACCCATGTGACTTGGGTTCCTTCCAGTGCTTGTCCGCTCCTCTCCTGCTTTCTCCTCCTCCCAATATAAGTACTCCATGCAGGGTGTGACTGACAGCTCTTGTTTCCTCCTCTTCTGATCCCTTCTCTTCATTGCTGCAACAGAATTCTGCATGAGGTGCTTGTTCTCTCTCATCCTGCACCTGTGGGCAGCGGAAAATGCTCACAACATCATTTGGCACCACCCTAAGTGCTGTCAACAGCGCTATGTACTTGCCAGCAGAAAAGGGATTCCTGAACTGACTCCTCAGGTGAGCTGTGCACATTGGTGGCAGGGGTTGCACAGATAAAAGGGGGTGCAGAGGTGGGAGGGAGTGCAGAAATGTGAAGGGTTGCAATGCAGATGTTGAAGTAGCTGCAATAGTAGATGAGCGTGCAATGATGGAAGAGAATGCAGAGGTGGAAGTGGTTGCAGTGTCAGAAAGGGGTACAGAAGTGGACATTGTTGCAATGGTGGAAAAGGGTGCAGGGGTGGAACAGAATGAAATGTTAAAAGGGGCAGAAAAGGTGGAAAAGGGTGCAAAGTTGGAAGTGATTGCAATAGTTGAACGGGTTACATTGGTGAAAGAGTGTGCAATGGTGGCAGGGTTGCGGGGTGGAAAGGGTTGCAAAGGTTGACTGATGGAAGGGCGTGAAGAGATGGAAGGGAAAGGGGCTACAGTTGTGGAAAGGGATTGCAGTAGTACAAGGAGGATGGAGCAGGGAATGCAGATGCTAGAAGGGGTTAGAACTAGGTAATGCAATGATGAAAGAGGGTGTAGAGGTGGAAATTGTTGCAATGCTAAGAGTGGGTGCAGAGGTGGTTGCAATAGTAGAACGGGGTTCAGAAGTGGAAATGATTGCAATGGTGGAAGATAGTGCAGATGTGGAAGTGGTTGGGGCTGCAGTTGTGGAAGGGTGAGCAGAAGTGGACAAGGGGGTTCAGGGATAAGAGGTGAATGAAGGGGTACAGAGCTTAGTAGTAGAATGAAGGGGTACAATAGGTTAGTCAGGGTGTGCTGTGGTGAACAAGGGGTTCATAGGTGATGAGGTAGTGCAAAGGTAAGACAGGGGTTCACAGGTGAGCAGTGGACAAGGGATGCAGAGAAGAGTGGTGGACTGCAGCTATGGGGGTTGTGGATGATTTCTGTGTGATAGAGAAGTGAGGATTTTTGCTTCAGGAGAGAATGTTCTTTGGGAAGGAGGGATATTTTTTTTTTTTCGGTGAGGGATTTTACTGGGGAAGACTTTTGTTGGTGGTAAGACTACTGCACAGAAAAACAAACCTAACAAAAAAAAAACAACAGAACTCTGGCGGACTTTTAAGACACCCAAACAACCAATTAAAATACTACATCACTTTATTGCTACATCATGTTAAAAATAAACCGTTTAAAATTATAAAGCACATTCCTTTATACCATAAATTAAATTGTCTTGAACCTATCTGAAGGGTATGTTGCACTCTCAGCCTCATGAATTGTACAAACATACTGTATATCAAATATCAAAAAACATCATATGTGAGTTCAGTTGGGGGTGGGATCATTCCCAAACTCTAGGTGTTTCGCAGAATCAGGTTCAGCTTCTTCAGGGGATTTATAGAGCTCTGTGGCCTAAATTCAGATCAAACAATGTTAGAAAATATACACATTTTGCATTTTTTACAAGGATAAAACCCCTGTAGATCAAACATCCTTGTATTTTTTTTAGGGGGTGAAATAACCCCCTTAACTAGTAGGGTTCTAAGATTAGCACTTTTTCTATAAACAAACTGGGGTTGCGTCGGTAACACATTACTCAGTGTTTGATCTTTTTTCAGAATAGGCCAATATCTTTTAAAAATACCCTCTACTTCTTTATACTGACAGTTGAATTTTGAAATAAAGGCAAATTCAGCTCTATTTTTATCCTCTTTCATCTTAAAGGCTAAAAGTAAGATGAAAGAGGATAAAAATAGAGCTGAATTTGCCTTTATTTCAAAATTCAACTGTCAGTATAAAGAAGTAGAGGGTATTTTTAAAAGATATTGGCCTATTCTGAAAAAAGATCAAACACTGAGTAATGTGTTACCGACGCAACCCCAGTTTGTTTATAGAAAAAGTGCTAATCTTAGAACCCTACTAGTTAAGGGGGTTATTTCACCCCCTAAAAAAAATACAAGGATGTTTGATCTACAGGGGTTTTATCCTTGTAAAAAATGCAAAATGTGTAGAGTGACAGGTATTAAGCAGAGAAAAATCTTGAGTTGCAAATCGGTTCACACAGGAGAAGAATTCAATATAAAAAAATGTATTACATGTAACACAAAGTATGTAACGTATGTGTTAGAATGTCCTTGTCCATTACAATATGTAGGAAGAACTAAAAGGAATTTAGGTACCAGATTAAAAGAACATGTGGTTAATATAATAAAAGGAAAAAAGGACCATAATGTATCACGACATTTTAAGGAATTTCATAACTCTGACCCTAGGGGAATAAAGTTTTGTGGTATAGATACGGTGGACTCCCATTGGAGGGGAAGTAATAGGGTAAAAGGCATTTCACAAAATGAGACCTATTGGATTTTTAAATTAAACACTTTGAAGCCTAATGTTTTAAATATCGAATTGGATTTGAACTGTTTCATTTCGGATTTTTAATTTTAATATATATTTTAATAATATTTTAGATTTAATATTTTAGATTCATTTGGTATTATATTTATCTTATAGGAAATTATTATATAAAAAATTCTTTAAGTACTGAGAGGAGTTTGTATGGATTCACGAATAACATGTGGATATATGAAGGTAATATAATATAAGATTATAATTTTATAATTTTTTAATTATGATGGTAATATAATGAATGATTTTATATTTATTTTAGAGTATTATTATAGATTTAAAAAATTATTAAGTGTTAAGATATGTGTCTGGATGTATGGGTAAAGATGGTAGAGGTATATACATTTTGATGATGTATTCAAATATTGGTAGTATAATCACATTGGGATTTGATAGAAAATATGAGAGATGTAAGGTATTTTAATCAGTATAGGGGTTGTTCTATTTATTGACCAGTAGAGGGAGTATTGTGTATCCTTTAGGGGGATGTTATATATGGATATGTATATACACATAGGGAGATATATACACTGAATTTTAATGATATTTATAGGAATGTTCTAGACTGGAAGGTAGGGAGAATATATGAGTAAGGAGTATATATATGTATATCGGTATAGTATGTTAAGATGGAGTTATTTGTATGCTGATATTTTAAATTTTATTTTATTTTATTTTATTTTATATATGGGACATTGTATAGTATGCTTTGTATTGTGGATGATAATACAGAGGTACAGGATTTGGATGAGATCGATAAACGGCTATGAGATGAAGTAAGGTGCAATGTGGACAGGTATGGGCGGCGTTTTCCAGCTTCCAAGATGGCGGTTTTGCAGTGCCTTCAGTGGAGGAAGGGCGGTATATAAGGAGTCGATGCACAGACGTCCTTACCCTTCTGAAAAAGTCATAGGAAGTGACAAAACGCGTCAGGACACGTGACGTCAGACACATCGACGTTAACCGGAAGTGCGATCGCGGCCATCTTGGAAGTGGGAACATGTGGCCAGTGTTCCCTAACTTGCCTACACTTGTATTCCTGTGAGGAGGAGCTGCTTCATCCAAATTTATATGTAAGTTGCTACAATAAAGGATGTTATCTTTGGATTCACTGTTGTAATGGCTGATTTTGTTATGAGGAAAATGGAAGATAAACCCTGAGACTGGATGTGACCCTAATGACAAGAAGTCAACCCGGATTTGTGTTATGCCCTGTCATTTTTCTTATAGGGTAATTATCCATCAGTACATGAGTTGGAGAGTGTTGGTTTGGGTTTAAAGGTGTTCACTGAGGAATATAGAGTGTGGTGATACACTCCTGCATTATTATATGTTGTTTTTTCACAGTTTGTGCAATAGACACGTTGTGAGGGTTTTTACTTATATATTTTGGTACACAAAGGAATATTTGTTTGTGTGTAGAGATTAGTACACGGAGTGAACACATATATATATATATACATATATATATATATATATATATATATATATTTTTTTTTTTTGCATGTTGCACATTGAGTGGCACGTGTGTATTTATTATTTAAGGTATGACACTATGTTAAGTTTTTGTTTTTTGAGGTATATTGCCATCAGGATTTGCGTGTATTGAGAAAAAGACTTGTTGGAAAAGAAAAGAAAGAAAAAAGACGATTTTGGACAATTGTTTACACCTGTGTGGGTTTATTTGTTTTGGACATTTGTTGGTTCAATTTTTGATTGTGATGTTTGATTGTTAGATAAAGAGAAAAGTTTATAATTTTTATTTGTTTAGCCTTCAAGGGTGGAGGTGGATCACTTTTCTGGGATATTACACGGGATTTTGTGCTGTGTATTTTAATATATGGTCTATGGAATTAAGCCCCATTCTCATCCCTGCACATTACACAGGTAAGCCAGAGATTTTGTCACATGACTTCATGGGAAAAAAAGGAAAATAGGTATTTAAAATGTGATTTATGCTCAAATGTATGAAGACCAATGGGAGGCAATGGGGAAGCAGCATTTAAAGGTGTTGTATGGTATAGCCTAAACTTGTACTGTAAATAAACCGCCACCTTCCATTTTGTCCCAAACATGTACAGGCACCATATTTATCTATATGTTTTACCAGAAGAATCCAATTTCCTTTTAGCTTTCAGATAACTGCCCTGTCAGGAGGTTAGAAATCAGGAAACAATTCAGCTGTTGAAAAAGAACATTAATTACCAAAAAGCTTTCAGATAACTGCTCTGTCACAGGAGGATAGAAATCAGGAAACAATTCAGCTGTTGAAAAAGAACATTAATTACCAAAAATATTTTTCTTTCCTATTTCAAGGTATGGCAGGAGTCACAAATGCACCCTGACAAGTGTAAGAAAGCCAGTGATGAGCCAAAGACATACTGTAGGTAAGGCTGGCCACACAATATACATTTTTTGTTCAGCCAGGGGGTTGAACAAAATAAAAAAGTGCCAATTTCCCCATCCACACATTTGAGGTAGATGGGGGGAATCCCTTCCACTGTGCTTTTGTGTTCTGCCGGCAGGGAGCCTTCCCCGACATTCGAATACAATGATCAGTGTTGTTGGCTATACAATGATCAGTGTTGTTGGCTATTATTAATTGTTGGGGAAAAACCCAACAAGCTGGTTGTACACCAGTTGATTGACTTGCGTACAGCCAGCTAGCCCATACATGGTTCAAAATTTGCCTAGTCCCTGACTAATTTCAATCCTTGTATCACCAGCTTAAGGGGTGAGAAAGGTAAAGTGTGAGGACTGATAATGCTAAAGTCTGTCCTACTGTGATCAATGTATAAATATTATGTGACAGTCTCTGCATGTGGGGGCTTTAATGTAGGCAAGTCTGTACAATATTGAATAGGAGATTTATTTTCCAGCGTGCCAGAAGAAAGATAATCTAAAGCTTTATTTATTTGTTACTTTATTAATTTACTCATTCACTGTAAGGAATAGAGATTGCCATTTAAAAAAGACTGGATTATCAAAAATGTCCTTTTATTTGGGTATGGAGGAGCATGTGACTTGCTTTATGTGACAATGGTACTTGGTGATTGGCCCAGTGTTGTCACATGGGTGATGGTAACATGAACCCCTTGCTTTGCTCTGCACAGGTTCACTTTCAGCCAATTTGTTACAGTACTTGTAGGAACCCTGCTGTTTTTTCCAGGATTCCTCACAGGACCTCTTGCCGGGTCTTCCAGGATCCCTCTTGATAAGTCCAGGAATCCTATGAACACTAGCTCCAGGGTTACCAGTAAAGATGCCGAGCATGTCCTCTGACCAAAAGAGTATTTGAGCACCAGCCCTTGGAATGGCTAGTTCTGTGGCTTATCACCAGCTACCTTAGAGCTAAAAGTGCTAAAATACCTGCCAGTTGCCTGTTTGTTGCTGAACTTTTTTTTTCCGTACTTACCAAACTAGTATGCCAAATCACTTCCAATAATGCATTTATAATGGACCTTCTACCTTTGTGGCAAAGCCCGCTTATTCTTATTGTACCCCCTCCCCAAAACACTTTCGGGGAAATGGATAATATACTTACCTTTCTCTGTCTTCCTCCTGCAGCGCCTACTTAAGTGTGACCTCATCCTGCTTCCAGTCAAGAAGATGACCCTGCACCGTGCTGTGCTCAACATTCCCCAAGTTCTTGTCGACAGGAGGATGATGTCACCCCTGCACTGTGGAAGTTAGGGAAAGGTGAGATCTCTAGCTCCCTCCAGAGGTACTTTTATGCAATGGGTAGGGGAGGGGGCAACTTGAATAAGTGGTCGTTGCCACTGAGGTAGAAGGTTCACTATATCAGACCAGGGAGCAAGTAAAGAAGTTCATAGTTGAGGATAACATACACTTTAACATGAACTCTCTGATAATCACTAATCCAAACCCTTTTCCACAGGTTGGGATTTGATGACTGCTCCAATGAAGCTGCTCTGTATGCCGGTTTCCAGACTGACCCTCTCACTGGTACAGGAGTAGCATCCACATGATCCAGATGGAACATGTCTGAGATACCTGGCAATATTCCAGGGCTGATGATCAGAGGACTGGGACATTGGCCGTCATGGGTTAATGTGAGTGTTACTGGGGGAGTTAAGAGCTCTTACTGTGGAAAGTGGAGCTCTGTTTTTGTTACATGGCTAGAGCAGGGGCGGACTGATCATTCGAGCACTCGGGCACTGCCAGAGGGCCCGGGGTCAGAAGGGGGCCCCATAAAATGCCCCTGGTACCTTTTATAGGCTTTTTTGGGTGTGTTTTGAGTGTGGGCAAGGACACAGGGGCCCCATGATCCCCAATTGCCTGAGGGCCCCATGAGTTGTCAGTCCGTCCCTGGGCTAGAGTTGCCATTTTTCCTTTGTTATCTTGGAAATCAGACAACTAAACCAGCACTGACCAACACAGACACCCTTTTCTTCCAGTGTTCTAAATTGGACATCTTGAGAATTACATTTACAACTGTAATGAATGGGTTAATGCTAACGTGTTAGTGCTGTCTGCATCAAAGCTGATATAAAAGATACAAAATAATGCAACAAGGTGTGAATAAATCAATAATTGCATTTTATGATGCAATTTAATGTAGGTACTTGCATTTGATTTAGTATCAGCTTCTTGTAATCCTTTATACAAAAACTAGGGACCATCAGGGCTGGGACCCAGCGAGGTGTGCTGCATGAAAATGTGTTGGAAAGGAGCATGGTGACAGGTAAACTCCCAGGATGTTGCTAAGTGAGGCCAAGTTATTACTGTTCACCTTCACCATCACAGTGATGAGCTCTCAAACTGTGAGCTCAGAGATACTGCATCGGGGGGGAGAGCGCAGGTGAAGGGGGTGTGAATCGGAGAAAGAGCTCACTTCTGTGAAAGTGAAGGTGAACAGTAATAGCTGAGCCATGCTTAACAACATCCTGGACAGCTTCAGGTCAGGCTTCTTAAGGTATGTAAATGGCCTATCCCTATAGCAAGGGCATTATTCAGTTTTGGTCAAAGCTGCTCTTTCTTATCTGCAGACATCCCTTATCTGTATAGGCTTTTTTTTCATAAAGGTGAACTGTTCCTTTAAATATGAGCTGCATCTTCTTCTTCAAAATTTAGAAAATCTCTACACGTTTATGCTCGCACAACTCTTTAATTCCCTCCAATATTTACACAATTTTTAACCCTTTTTTTATGAAATCCAACTTAAAAAACATTTATAAATAGATCCCATAGTGTCAATACGGTAAAAATATTGATTATTTGAAATGATATTAGGTGATTTTGCGATATTTGAGGTTTTCCAAAAAAATGTGATGCCTGCTCAAAGTGGAGTCTACACTTGTAATTGAACATTTGCTCTTGAAGCTGCTTTTTTGTTTGCAGCATATTACTGCATTATTGAAATAAAAAAAAAAAAAAGAATTGCAAGAACAGTGTACAAGTAAACTACCACCCAATAAATCACTTACTTTTCACTGCGCTTCAAAACCCCCATAGAAAAAATAAAAGTCAGGCATACATTAGTTCTTTATCCCCCTGAATAAAATGGTTTTGCTGCTGGCCAATTTACACTGTTGTAACCTGTGCAGTATCTTAACCCCTTGACGCCGACGTCACACAAATATGCGACCTCACGGAACTGCGCTTTTTTCTGTGGGGCTGCATATTTGCGTACCTGTCTTTGTGCTGGGAGCGCGCCACACTCCCAGCACAAAGACCGCGGTGTCACTGAGAGCACCGGGTCCCGTTCTAACGATCGGGACCTGGGAATCCCGATTTCGGGTCACAAGATCGCTGTGATAGCCTCTAATTGGCTATCACAGTGATCAGTCACTGTGCAGCCCGGCCTCCTTGTTTTATACATTGATACATTGTATCTCTCTAACTCCTGGCATAGAGAGAAAAAAATTTGTAAAAAAAAAAGATAAATAAATATTCAAAAATAAAATAACAAATAAAAAAAAAATACCTAGATCAAGGTTTGATCTAGTTCAGTGCCAGGGTTATTGTATGGGTCAAGGACAGGGCCAAAGTTCAAGGTCAAAAGTCAGGATTTAAAAAAAAAATTGGTATCAGTGTCAGTGTTTTTTAGGTAAAAAAAAAAAGACAAAAACAAAATGCACACTATTGTTTCTGGGCTGTAGTACGGGTACAAACAATGCTGCGATCGTCAAGAGCTGGAAAAGTTATTTTGGGTTGTTTTTTGGTGGTAGGTTATGGTAGTAACAAGAAACACACAGCTAAAAAATATTTTTACTATTTTGGGCCAGTTTTCCTTTGATAACAAAAAAAAATCAGGAGATATCCATTACCATTTACCACCAAATGAAAGCCCAATTTGTCCTGAAAAAAATGTGGTATAATTCACCTGGATGTACAAAGTAGCTGTGATGATATGTACGGTTTTACTAACACATGTCAATGTTGCAAAATTGTGCTTAGGCATTTAGATTTGTTTTACCCTTAAGCGAGAAGGGGTTAAAACAGTTGTAAAGGTTTGCTTTTTTTTTATTAACATACATGTTAGAGTTACCTGCTGTGTGCAGTGGATTTGCATAGAACAGCCCTGCACCCCCCCTTCTGTGGTCCCCCACTAGCACTGTAGGCTCCTCCTCCCTTCTGAGTGCCCCCATAGGAAACTGCTTCCTATGAGGGCACAAATGCATGCATGATCCAAAACTTGGCTGTGCGTGTTTATTGAACAGCGCAAAGCATACTCGTCCCCACCCACTTCTGCATCTTAGGTCTTTGGTGAGAGAGAGCAGCACTGCTCTTATTGTACACAGTCCTGGTTCGAAGTCTGGCTCAGGTAAGTATCAAAGATAGAAAAAACCTTTAAACGTTACAACCACTTTAATACTTATAATAATGCCCCAGCCCTTGTCTTTGGGTCTAGCCTTGCTATTCCTAATATTCCTGATACTTGTCAATTTTACACTTCTGTGTCATCTGCTGTAAATAATTCTTGTTATAGAAAGCATGCCTGTGGTTTTTTTAATACATTTTGGCCGATTTGCACTCCATTAAAAATATTCTGCTGCTGGCCAATTTTAATCTGATCATCTGCAGTCTCTTGTTTCCTTATGAAACTTGATGGAACATTGTCCTGTCGTTGGCCAATTTCTATCAGCTAGAACAGGGACAGCCACAGAGAACTACTGGCCAATTCTATCTGCCGGTCCAAGTGGGCCTTATTGCCGTTTGATGTAAAAGCATGTATCACTGTAAAGCTACTTAAAGTTTTTTTTTTAACTTAAAGGTAAACTTCAGCAATTTAGTCACTTTTTAAAATGTGCTAGCTTATATGGGATAAGGCCAACAAAGTGCATGACACTTCACAGACTTTCCTTTAATTCTGGTGCTCCAATGCTGCACCTTCAGTTCCTGCAGATTCAGATTCATATGCAGCCTCTCTGTCAACCCCTCCGCTCTGCTGGAGCGCTATGTATTATGTGAACCCATTCAGAAAATACAAAGCCTCCTGTGAATGGACAGAAGAGCAGAGGGATGAGCAGAGAGCTATATGAGAAAGCAGGATTACTCCTGGATCTGTTAGACCCCTGATGCATTCTGTGCTTGCAGTGCCTGTAGATGGAAAGGACAAAGTCCCTGAATTGAAGTTTGCCAAGCTGCTGCCTCTGGGATTCTGAGGCCCTGAGCCCAAAAGTGCTCAGAGCTAAGCGCTTCCAGGTTTCAATCTAAGCGGAAGAGATTAGCCAGCACTCTTTCCATGTGGAACTCACCTGCAGGGATGCCAGGCACACAAAAAAGCTTCATGACTACATGTCGGTAGGAGTGATCAGGTAGCTTTACATCTACATGTAAAGATATAAAAATCATCTGTATTTTCTATGTTTAGCCAATCAGATTCTGTTGGCTGTAAAGCCACAAAATCACTTCTATCTGCTGGCCCATATTTACCCTGCACTTGTGTGCACTTGGGATGAGTTTTAGCAACAGTGGAGATGTTTGGAAGTGGGGCTGTGTACATATGACTTTGGTCACAAGACAGTTAAACAGTAAAACAAATATAAAAAAAGAAAACAAATCAACTAATATGCATTTTTATAACTTTATTGAGATGTTATGCTCTTGAAACAGTCTGATTAATTTGTGCTCCATCAGCTTTAAAAGAAGGTAAGTGAGATGTGTCCCATTAGAAAGAAAGAATACAAATATTTCTATCTTCTATTGGATGATTTTCCCTATAAGATATGAATAAAGTTTTAGTAAAAGTAAAACAACTTCAAAATATAAAGTTTCATCTAAGCTAAATATCTCCCCTAAAAATGTTTGAGCCTATGCTGCCCCCAAATACACACAGGAATGTCATTGCACCCATTAGGGGCACCTATGTATGAAAACTAAAACTTCTGAATGAACCCTCTACACACTGCTAAACACCCTTTCTAGCAAACGTTGCATAAAAATAGGGATTTTTAGTTCACATAGATTGCAATACATGTTTAGGCTGGTCCACTGCATCACCATAACCCCTCTCTGGCCAGTCTCTTCTCTACTCAAAATGCAAAATACTTGCTTATAGAAAACTTTAGTTGATATTGTGCCAATATGGGGCAAATAGACACAAGATGTAGAAGAGCTATAGGTTGAAGTCTGGTCACTGACCTGCACTATGCAATATAAATTAAATATACCTGTGCTCAAATCCCAACAGCTATACATTTACATGCAGCGGGCAAAATAACTATTGAACACGTCACCATTTTTTTAGGTAAATGTATTTCTAAAGTTGCAATTGACATGAACTTTTCACCACATGTCGATAAAAACCCATGCAATCAATACATACAAAGAGACCAAAACAAATATGTTCAGGAGATAAGGTATGTGTAATAAAATGGAATGACACAGGGAAGAAGTATTGAACACATGGAGAAGGGGAGATGCACAAAGGCATGGAAAGTCAAGACACCAACTGACATCTTTCAGTAATTAGAAAGCAATCCTGTCCATTGTCAGTGCAAATGAATATCAGCTGGTTCAGTCTCAACTGATGGCCTATAAAAAGGTGTCTCATTACCAAGGTGTCACACAAGAAACATCTCATGATGAGTAAAATCAATGAGCTCTCTCAAGACCTTTGCAACTTTACAGTTGCAAAACATACTAATGGCAGTGGTTACAGAAGGATTTTTAAACTTCTGAATGTTTCTGTGAGCACTGTTGGGGCCATAATCCAGAAGTAGAACATCATTTCACCATAAACCAGCCACAACCAGGTGGTGCTCACAAGATTTCTGATAGAAGAGTGAAAAGTATTTTCAAAAAGGTTGTCCAAGAGCCAAAGACAACTTGTGGAGAGCTTCAGACAGAAAGAGACATTTAAAGTTTGCTGCACAACATTTAGACAAGCCTGTGAAATACTGGGAGAATATAGTCTGGTCAGATGAGACCAAATTTGAACTCTTTGGATGCCATAATACACACCATGTTTGGAGGTCAAATGGCACTGCACGTCACTCCAAAAACACTATACCGACAGTGAAATTTGGAGGCGGGAACATCATGGTGTGGGGCTGTTTTTCAGCATACGGTACTGGCAAACTTCATGTCATTGAAGGAAGGATGAATGGAAAAATGTATCAAGACATTCCTGATAAGAATCTGCTGCCATCTACCAGGATCATGAAGATGAAACGAGGGTGGACATTTCAGCAAGACATTGTTCCCAAACACAAAGCCAAGGAAACTCTCATTTGGTTTCAAAGAAAGAAGATAAAGCTGCTAGAATGGCCCAGTCAATCACCTGACTTGAATCCAATAGAAAATCTATGGAAAGAACTAAAGACCAGATTTCCTAGAAGGGGCCCACGGAACCTTCAAGGTATGAAGACTGTGTGGAAGAGTGGGCCAAAATCACATCTGAGGAGTACATGTGACTAGTTTCTTCATACAAGAGGTGTCTTGAAGCTGTCATTACAAAGTAAGGATTTTGAACAAAGTATTAAACTTCAGTTAATGTGTTCAATACTTTTTCCCTGTGTCATTTCATTTTATTACACATAACTTAATCTCTGAGAGAGAGAGATACACACACACACACACACACACATTAGGTGTCTAAGGACTATATGTTACCAGTAAAAATACTAAATGAACCCTCTGCATGGTGCTATAGCCCCCTTCTAGTAATCTTTGCATGAACACAGCAATTTTTAGTTCACATGCATTGCAATACATGTTTAAGCTGGCCAACTGCGTCAAAGTAATCCCTCTCTGGCCAGCCCTACTCTACTCTAACTCTAGTCTACTCTAACTCTAGTCTACTCAAACTAATTTTTTTTTTTTTTTATATATATATATATGTATATGTATTTTATATATATATATTTGTTTATATTTGTATATGTTTTATAGTTTTTAATTTTATTACCATACTCCTAATCTTCTCTACCGTAGTTTACTCTAGTTTACATTAGTAGTAGTGGTAGTAGTAGTAGTTTACATTAGTGTACTCCAACTCTACTCCACCTCTTCTCTAATTCCTGCTACTCTTCTCCTACTCTACTCCTCTCCTGCTCCTTCTCTACTCCTCCTCCACTTTTTACATTTTTACTAGTTTACATTAGTAGTAGTAGTAGTTTACATTTGTGTACTCCAACTCTACTCCAATTCCTGCTACTCTTCTACTCTACTCCTCTCCTGCTCCTTCTCTACTCCTCCTCCACTTTACTCCTCCCATATCCTGCTTCTACTCTACTCCTCTTCCTATGCTACTCCTCTCCTTCTCCTCCTCTTTCTCTACTGTACTGTATCTCTAGCCTGCTGCTGTACTCAATACTTACCTCCTCATATTTGGTATATGATTTGTTGCATAGTGAATATGAAAAATCAGTTGTTAGAAATTGGATGGTCCAACCAAAATTATGCCTATGTGGGTTTGGGTGGATTTGGTGGTGGACGCTTGCGTTTCCTGGGAAATCGGGTAAATTTTTGATTTTCCAGGCATTGAATAAAATGTGGTCTTAGGAGCTTTATATTGTACTTACACTCTGGATTACCTCCAGGAGTCAAAAGCTCAACCATATTTGCAGCTGAATACATGACACAACTGGGATCATTTGCTGGCTGCTGCTGCACTTTTAATAATGTAATGTGTTTTAGTCGGTCTTTCAGAAGAACTCTATAGCATTGTTCAGTCTGTTTAAAGGCAGCTGATGTATAATCGATCACCAGTTGACTGTCGGCCATCACCACCCGATTACCATTATAGGCCGTTACAAAAACATGTCCTGGCAGTAGGTGTAACTGAATGGTTGGTTTTAACACTGGTATTACAAGTGAGCCAACCATTCTTATGTGCATGTTCTGTGTGTGTTGAAATTGATTTTTTATTATTGTGACTACAGCCTGGACAACAGCAAAGCTGACAGACTGATCATTTTCAATGTTAGCCTTGTCCTGCATGCGGAGTCCCAATTGTGGAATCCAGGCTGCAGTAGGGTCAAGTTTTAAAACCTTCGCCTGTGGCTCGCTGTCTTTACATGGTGGCCTCTTTCTTTTCCTCTTTCCACGATCCTGCTGGCGTTCCAACGTAGGTGGGTCCTCTGTAGAGCGGCTTGTTGAAGCTGAAGAAGATAAATCATCTAACATATTATTATATGCCGTGCTACTTTGCTATATATTTATATACAGTATATATATGTGTTTTTTGCGTTTTTTGCACACGTTTAAAAAATCATTTAGGGCCTAAAGATGACACAAAACTCCAAAACATTATATATATTTTCTGAAATCAGAGACCTTAGAGCAGGGGTCCTCAAACTTTTTAAACAGGTGGCCAGTTCACTGACCTTCACACTGTTGGGGGGTCGGACTATAGTTTGAAAAAATATGAACAAATTCCTTTGCACACCGCACATATCTTATTTGTAGTGCAAAAAAAACAGGAAAAAACAATACAATATTAAAAATGCACTGCACACGGTAACGCACTGGACACCGCAATGCACTGTAACTCACTGGACACCAAAATGCACTGTACACTGTAATTCACTGGACACCAAAATGCACTGCACACTGTAATGCACTGTACACTGTAATTCACTGTACACCACAATACACTGTACACTGTAACGCACTAGACACCAACATGCACTGTACACTGTAACGCACTGGACACCAACATGCACTGTACACTGTAACGCACTGGACACCAACATGCACTGTACACTGTAACCCACTTGACACCGCAATGCACTGTACACTGTAATGCACTGGACCTGGTGCATTGTATGCTCTCCTCCTCCTCTCCTGTTGCTCCTCTGGCTGCAGAGAAATCAGCCTTAAGTCAGGGGGTGATTCTTCACCAGGCTGCCGCATGCTTGGTCCTCACAGCCGAGAACCCAGCAAGCAGCCTAGCTATTTGCTGGCGCCATATTTTGTTTTTTTTTTTGGGTCAGGTAGATTACTTTGGCGAGCCGTATCTGGCCCACAGGCCATAGTTTGAGGACCCATTGCCCTAGAGAATAAAATAGTGGTAGTTCCAGTTTTTTTTATGTCACACGATATTATCGCAAAGGTCTATGAAATGCAAAATTTCAGTAAAAAATACACTTAAGTTAATTTTAGGGCACAAAAAGCAAAAAATTATCTATTTTTTTAGTAAAATATAAAAGACGAGGTTGCATCGAGTAAATAGATATCCAACATGTCGAACCTTAAATTTGCGCACACTTGTGTAATGGTAACAAACTTTAGTAACCCTATATTTTCTATAGGTGACACTTTTAAAGCCCCTTATAGGTCATCAGTTTAGCGTTACAGAGGATATCTCGTGCTAGAATTATTGCTCTCATTCTGGCGTGTGTTGCGATATGTAACGTGTATCGCAATCATCGCTTTCATGCGTAGACGCCCCTGCGCACGCTTTTATGTTTGTACGTGCGTACATATGTGGGGGTGGGGAGTCCTTGAAAAATTTGTTGGGGTTATATATTTGGATGTAACTTTTAATTTTTTAAAAATTAAACTTTTTTTTTTTTTTTACTTAACTTTTTTTTTCATCACACATGGGACAAAAAGTGATGATTTTTGGTGACAGATTCTCTTTTTTTAAAAACATACAGGGTCTAAAAGACCCTGCATGTCCCTCCTGTGCTCCACTGAATTTAATGCTGTGCATATCGCAACGCATTACATTTTATTCCAGCCTTGATGTCCGGTAATCTGCCGACGGGGACCCGGAAGTGACGTCACATCACTTCCAGGTCAGGACAAGAAGGGGAAGGGAACAGATGTGTTCGCTCTCCTCCCTCTGCTATACACGTTGGCAGTCACTGAAATGGTCCTGAGCCCGCAGATGGGCAAGCGGAGCCGGGGCAGAGGCTGGCAACATAGTAGGCTGTGTGGAAGCAATCGGGCGGCAGCGTTGCCACCTGAATGCTTCCACCTGACAGGTGAGCCCTGCTGCTTGCCCGCAGCAGGGCTACAGGTAACAAAAAACTACCTGACCGACGCCCGGAACTACATGTCCTCGGCGTCGGCCCATATGAATTGCACATCCCTGAGAGAGATATACAGTCATATATATAAAAGCAAAGTGAAAACCATAGATATATGTAAACCTTAACTTATAGCAGATATTCAAAGCCCAGTTCTATCCACATAAAAACACTTGTGATTGGTGCTGCTTCTCCTTTAAAATGCTCACTCATCAGACTGTATGGACCCCTTAATAATAATCAGGTCTGAATGCATGTTGGATGTAATCTCCACACTCTCCTGCTGTTATACTCCACCTTGCTCTTCTCCAACCTTGGAAGGTAAAAATATCTGTACCGCCAGTTAGCTCCTTTCCTTTAACCATCAGACTCCCAGAGTCGGTCACCAAACTGTCACTTCATAAAGCTCATGTGATGACACAGACCAGAAAGAACCCTCATCATTTTCCATCTGTATTATTTTTAACACACATATAAAAACATAAGCATATGTATTGACGTTGCCCTGTGCCTGATCCTGCACCCGGAATGACAAGCCTGCATAAGCTGTAAGGGAACCCCGCTGCTCCACTACTCACCTGGAGCCAGAGTGTGTCACAACTTAAGCAGAGGTGAGGTCACCAACTGAAGTCACAACCAGGGGCGGACTGACCCGTTGGAAACTCGGGCTCTGCCCAAGGGCCCGGGGTCAGTAGGGGGCCCCATGAGATGCCCCTGGTACCTTTTTCATAGACTTTTCTGAGTTTGGGCAAGGACACAGGGGCCCCATGATCTCCTATTGCCCGGGGGACCCATGAGTTGTCAGTCCGCCCCTGGTCACAACCTACACATTTTGCAACATCCGAACGTCATCAAGCAGAGGTACGGCTGCGACATCCTCCACTCGCTAAGAACTATTTTACAATGAACCATCTGCATGTAAGTTAGCCAGCTGGGCCATGATATATTATTATAAGCAATTATTTTTTTACAAATATCATGTGGAAGAGCAGGATTACAATTAAGAACAAATAAGATCAACCAATTTGTACCCAGTAATAATAAAAATCCATAAACCGTTATCTAAGAAAATTGCCATTTAGTGATGTTGTAATACATAACCATCATCATCAAAAATGCATATACAATCTAATGTCATCTAGTGGCCATTTATGAAAAATAGTAAAATGAAAATAAAAATGAAAAAATGTGTGCTCCCCATTTATAAAATCGCTATCAACACCTATCTAGCTTAGTTTGAATGATAAAATCTCAGAAGTATGAAATATCTCCTCCTTGATACTGGAGATAAAACAATTGAGATCTTTCTCTATCTTCAAATCCTGTGGGCTCAGGGCTTCCAATTTGTAAATCCCCTGGGTTTTCTTTCTAGAATTATTCCCCAGTTGTGTTTTCTTCACTATTTTTGTTTGCATATTAGGGTCACCTACACACATACATATATATATATATATATATATATATACTGTATATGGCTTGTTCTTTATTCTAGGAAACTATATTCTAAAGTTGAGTGATAATTCACAGACTTATAGGTAGAGCTGCCTAGAGGGTACATCTGAAAGCAGCGGCTGGGTTCATTTGCTAGTAGCACACTAAAAAAATTAGAGCTTTCAAAAATAGACGTGTTAATAGTTTATGTAATTTCCATTTTGCTCATAAAAATAAACAGCAGAGAATCCCAAATCAAATCAATATTTGGTGTGACCACCCTGTGCCTTCAAAACAGCATGAATTCTTTAAATCTTCTAGGTACACTTGCACACAGTTTTGAAGGCACTTGACAGGTAAGTTGTTCCTAAACATCTTGGAAATAACAACAGATCTTTAGATGTAGGCTGCCTCAAATCCTTCTTTCTCCTTATGTAATCACATACAGACTGGATGATGTTGAAATCAGGGCTCTGTGGGGGCCAAGCCATTATTTTCTGGACTCCTTTTTCTTGTGTACACTGAAGATAGTTCTTAATGACATTGGCTGCATGTTTGAGTGTCGTTGTTCTGCTGCGGAATAAATTAGGGGCCAATCACACACCACAATGATGGTATGGCATGATGGATAAGTATCTGCCTGTATTTCTCAGCTTTGAGAACATCATTGATCCTGACCAAATCTCCAACTCCAAATCTTCAGCTCCATTTGCAGAAATACAGCCCCAAACTTGCAAGGAACCTCCACCATGCTTCTGTTACCTGCAGACACTCATTATTGTACTGCTCCCAAGCCCTTTGCAAACAAACTGCCTTCTACTACAACCAAATAGTTCAAATTTTGACTCATCGGCCCAGAACACCTGCTGCCATTTTTCTGCACCCCGGTTCCTATGTTTTCATGCATAAGATATGGAAACAAGGCCTAGGCGACTCAACTATGCATGAAAACTGGCGTGCAAAAAAATGACAGCAGATGCTGTGGTCCAATGAGTCAAAATATGAAATATTTGGCTGTGGCAAAAGGCAGGTAGTTTGCCAAAGGGCTGGAGTGCGGTATAATAATGAGTGTCTGCAGGCAATAATGAAGCATAGTGGAGATTCCATGCAAGTTTGGGGCTGCATTTCTGGAAGTGGAGTTGGAGATTTCCTTAAGATCAATGGAGTCCTCAATGCTGAGAGATACAGGCAGATAATTATCCATCATGCCATACCATCAGAGAGGCGTGTGATTGGCCCAAATGTATTCCTCAGCAGGAGAATGACCCCAAACATACAGCCAATGTCATTAAGAACTATCTCCAGTGTAAACAAGAACGAGAGTCTTGGTAGTGATGGTTTGGCCCCCATAGAGCCCTGATCTCAACATTATCATGTCTGTCTGTGACTACATGAAAAAACAGAAAGAGTTGCGGCAGCCTACAGCCATAGAAGATCTTTGGTTAGTTCTCCAAGATGTTTGGAACAACCTACCTGCCGGGTTCCTTCAGAAACTGTATGCAGGTGTACCTGGAAGAATTTATGCTGTTTTGAAGGCAGAGGGTGGTCACACCAAATATTGATTTGATTTGGATTCCTCTTCTGTTCAATTACTTTCCATTTTGTTCATTAATAAAAATAAATGATTAACACTTCTATTTCTGAAAGCATTCCTTATTGACAGCAATATATATATAAAATCTGTCTAAAGTTCCTCAAAGTATAGGTGGAAGAACTACTCACCCCCCTGCCTCTAGGTCAGGCTGTTCTCCACCTCCTACCCACTCCTAGCACAACCCTTTGTCTGAGCCGCCCCCTCCTTCTAGCATTGCTCTACATCTGCCTGAGCTACATGCAAACAGCCTATAGAAGTAGATGCATGTCACAATCTGGATCATCTGCACGGCCCTGTGTGCACACAATCTGCATTTGGGGCTGCGCAGCTATCACATTTTGACATGTGGCTGTGTCATTGCAGCTGCTGCATCTGCATCCGCTTCTGTAGTTTGTTTCTGCATCCACCCTGAGCTGCATGCAGGCAAAGGCAGCCTGCACACAGGACGGGGTCCAATGCCCATCTGAATGAGGCTTTAATTGCGATATTTGGCATGGATGCGCTTCATATTGTTGCGCTCTACTACTCCGTGCCTGGTGGGTGACAGAGAAGTTGAGGGCTCATGCACATAGGCCCTCTGAGCCATATAGTGTAATACCAGGCATATCTTTGCCATAGGTCTTATATATAGTTGTCTGCCAACAGCCTGTAGAAATCAATACCAGAATGATATACGCAGCAGCTGTATTCATATTTACACATCCCAGCAGTAATTCCATACAGGGACAAATACCTACAGGGATGCAGAGCATATGTCCCTATACACATCAATCACAAAACTCCAGTACCACGGGGGATGGGCATTAATAAATGGGAACTGCTGCTGTGTGTTGCACCTTGGCATTGATTTCTACTAGCTGAATGCAAGACCTGTTATTTGCTAGCACAGGAACATGCCCAGTTTTTATACAGTACAGCTCTCAGTTCCCATGTGCATGAGCCATTAGAACACATCTTTGCATGAACGATAACCCCCACTGACTACGGGAATTATAGGCCCCTTCTAGCAACAATAGTTACCCCAGCAGGAAGAATATATACCCCAACAACAACAGTAGATGTATG